>NC_056737.1:1089678071-1090033905 GCF_019279795.1 Protopterus annectens | reverse complement strand
GGATTATTAAGTCAGAAACTTCATATGTTTGTAAATAGTATGAATACATATTTTTTGTGTTTGTTTTTTAAAATACTTTATAGTTTTTAATGTCAGGGTTCATGTTTTACTATTGATGCACAATTTACATGTTTCACTTTTTCTTAATGTATATGTGTTTAAATTGCATATTTTTATATGCAAGTAAGACACTGTGCTTTTAAATATGAGTCAGGAAGTGATGTTATGCTTTAAAAGTATCTAACCAGGCAGTAATTTTTTTGTAACTGTCTGATGGAAGTTCCTTGTAAATGCTTTTTGGAACGAAAGCACTTACTTGCAGTTTGAAAAATAAATCCAGCACCTGTTTGTGAAGGCTTGAGCTTTTTTGTGTACTTCCACCTAGGAACCAGGTGATTCCTCCTTGAGGATCTTAACTTTGTGCTTTAAAAGCTTAATCTCTTCCTTAACATGGAAGGCTGTTTTAGCCATTACTCTTACTTCTGCTAGCAGAGTATCTAAGTTGCAAGCACTTACGCTAATTCAATCCTACCTCATTTTCACAAGGACAAGGATATTTTTTAAGAACAAATTCATTTCTGCTGTCTGTTATCAAGGAACAATGATCCATTGTACATGATTTCATCAGGAGGCCAATCTTATCAATATCCTGGAGATGAGGGTGATCCTCCTAGTATTACAAGAACTGCAGGACTATCTTCCGGGGTGACTTCCATCCAAACAGTAGTTTGGCATGTGGCAACAGGAGGTACTGCCAGCCATGCTAGGGAAAAGTAGGGTAGTGGATGTATGACTTGTGCCAGCACAGCTAGCTGGAATTTTAAAAATAATTGTATGTCATTTGTATATAAAGTTGATATGCACAGATGCTTGTGTTTTTGTGCTGAAAATGTATTTGTGAGCTTTGCTTGTTTTAATTGTGTTAAAATGTATCAACAGTGCACCCTGCTGAAATGAAGAGAAATGTACATATATTATTGTATCTGAATTAAATGTATGTGTTTTAATAGAGGAGACTGGCACAGCAATGGTTAACCAGCTGGCTTATTTTAAGAAAAAATAAGGCAAATGTAAATGAGATGTTAAGTCACTGAACAGCACCCCACAGTGCTGAGTAGGACCAGAGATGGGAGGTCTGGGAGCAGCCATTATCTGTTAGCTTTTGTAAAGAAGGGGGAAGTGTTGTAAATGTTTCTGGATCCTAGGCATTGCCATAAAAGCTCTAAATGTGTATTGTGGTAGTCTGCTAAAGTCATGTGTCAAACTTCAAAAGGAGATATTGTGGGAACCTAGAATGAGGTGACTAGATGAGGTCATTCTACAAGTCATCTTGGATATTCTATTTTACAGGGAGTAATCTCAGAATATAGAGTATAATGTTTTTGGAGCCTGACTAGAAAGACTGCTCACATATATCATCTTGAGTTGCCCAAGTAAGTTATTAGGGAACAGTAGATTCTCTTAGATTCAGTCAGGAATATAGCGAAGCTTAGTTTAAATATTATTTTTCTTTATTTGTCTGAGTCTGTCCATCAGTGTTGTTTTCAATATTTTCTGTGATTTGAACTTTGTGGTTCACTGTGAATATATATTCAGTATTTTCCTGTACTGTTATTTATTAAATATATTTAAAACGTTTATTGTGGCTGGTTCTTGTGGAGAGTATCTAACCTTTGAGAGTAATTACATTTATTTGGTGACAATGTGTGGGCCACTCCAGAAGGCCTAGGCATCTTGGTGAACTACTGCCATTTGTATTAATAATATTACACAGTATAATTCGATACCTTCTAAGAGCCTTATAGTAACTTACTGGTGACAATGATAACTACCTGTAGTATGGGCAAAGTTGGTAGAGCGGGTAATCTTTGCTAGCCTTTCCTAGGTGTGTGTGTTTGAAAATTAAATCTAGGGAGTGTGTGTGTCAGCTACTTGGGGCAGGGAGAGAAAGTATGGGGTTTACAGAGAGTGCTGGAGGACTTGGCTTGAACACTCGGCTGAGGACCTAACCCGACAGCTCAAACCCCAGGCTGTGTGTGTGTGTTCCCTGTGTGTTCTCAAGGGAAACTGTACTTGATGCAGGGAAGTCAGCATTTGGAAATACTGCGTGTAAACATTCATATTCCTAGTGCACGTCCCCTCTCCAGTGGTGAAGATTCACCCCCGGATTCACGAATCCTCCTTGTAAGACTAAACAAGACTTACTCGGAAACTGCAGTTGAACGGTATGACGTTGGCGTGCCATGCATATTCATGAGGGCATGCTGACTTCACTCCCAAGTCCAACATGGACCATGCAGGAAGGCAGGGGGCATGTCTTGACTGCCAAGCAGTCCAAAGGTCCATGCCCCTGCAAGTGTCTGAATTGTGAAATGTCAACACACATGAGCGAGTCCGCTCAAATGTCTACGTACCCAACGCTACACTCCCTCACATTGTAAACCCCCAGTACAGTTATGAAAAGTAAAACTTTATTTTTTTTTCTAATTCCCGATATAGCTGCCCGTATTTGCGCATGTTTGCGCGGGTGTGCCCATTGCTTAGCTGCAGTTAGCAGTCTCGACATTGAAGAGCATAATAAGGAATGTTTATGCAAATTAAGCCAAATAGCAATAGCGTAGTGGTAGCGCCTTCAAACAAAGAGGAGGCAGTCATGGTTCGAGTCCCACCACTCCCCTTTCTATTTTATGTTTAGTATATGAAATAATTCCTGACATATATGATTAAAATTTTACTAAAAAGCATTGAAATGGCCTATGTATCAGTGAACAAAATGTATATTTATAAAGGATCCTGACATACAATTGCCCGCAGTTAAGCATAGCTAAATAGCGCTTTACCCAGCGCAATATAGTTGCCCGTAGTTAAGCAGTGCTTTACCCAGCACAATGTAGTTACCCATAGCTAAATAGCGCTTTACCCAGCACAATCGGTTTGTGGGGAGGTGTGCGCTGCGCCAACCAGCGCACTGTCGGGCAACGTAGAGCAAAGTTGCCTAAACACAGCCACACCCCCTAGCCTGTCTGGACAGTAGTAAAATAAAAAGCAATGACAAGATTCGAAATCAGGACACTGTGCACCATAATCAAAGTACTGAACCACTAAGCCATGACAGCTTAGGATAAACAGCCACTGTTCACATACATATACTTATAAATGGTAGATTAACCATTGCTAAGCAGGTCTGCAGTCAGCCGAGAATTTACAAAAACGGCCAATCACAAAAAAGTGCGGGGAAATGCGGCATATTTAAGCCCCATAGGCAGGAATACTCGCCATAATTGATTGTAGCTCCCATCTGCAGTTAGAATGGCTGGTGCTGGAGAAGGTACTCGCTTTCGAGTGCAATGCTGGGGCATCGAGGAGTCAAAATACATGGTTTGACTCCTTGTCCACCGTCATGAGTCAAGACTCCTGCAGGGCCAGTTCCAAGGGACGGAGTACAAGGCAGAGGCTTGGAACCAGTTAGCTCATGATCTCACCAGTGCCACAGGCGTTCCTCGGACTGGAGAGCAGGTCCATCACCACCATGTAGACCTGAAGAGAGAGAAGCAGGACCTACTGAACCAATGGATACAGGAGGCCCGTGACATGCAAGATGCCCCACTACTGAGTAGGTAGCCATGGAATGCAGTATGTAAGACATGCTAATTTAGTCTATATAATGGATAGGTATGTCTCAATATCCCTTCATTTACTTCACAGTTGCAGGTGTCCGTGCTGCGAATCAGCAAGCCTATGCAGATAGGCTGCTACGGCTGCGCCACCAGGCAGGTTAGTAATTATTCTGCATGTGTTGTTATATAAAATAGGTGAGAGAGCCTGAAAGAAAGTGTTGTAGCCCAATAATACAGCCATAAAATGCCCTGAATAATACCTCTGCATGTACTGTTATATAAAATAAGCCAGAGAGCCAGAAAAAGAGTGTAGTAACCCATTAAGAAAGGTAAGTCCGGAATAATATCTCTGCATGTACTGTCATATAAAATAAGTGAGCAAGCCTGAAAAAGAGTGTTTTAACCTATTAATAAAGGTATAATATGTCTTCTGTATGCAGTGTAATATCAAATAAAGGAGAGACCCTGTAGAAAAGTGTGTAATGTAATTAATAAAGGTATAATACTTGGAGTGTGTCTGTGTCACTTACTTTGAAATGTTGTTGTACCCTTACATTATACAAATAGTACTGTTGTAATAAGTGCGGTCAACCCACAGTTGGGCAGTCCCATATAAAGTGGATGATGGAAGTGCCAGTAGCTGTGAAGCATATATACAGTCCTCAACAGTCAGTTAATGGCTGGCATGCATAAGTAAATCTGGCACACGAGTAGCTTGTTAATGTGTTCCCCAGAAATGTGCGTGTGCTACACGAAATGTAGGGTTCTGTAGAGATTTAACTGAAAATGTCACGTGAACACATCCAGATATGTAGATATAGAAATATAAATAAAATAAATAACTATGTAGCAGTAACATCTGCATCTTGGACAGTTATTATGTCAGATATAGGTCAGGTATATAATGAACTAGCCAAACCCATTACACAACCTAATGCATGTTGCCAAGTATGATAATACATGTAGGGGATATACACCTGCAGTCAATAGGAATGTAGTGTAGACTAAAAGTACTTATAAGATGTTAATTGAGGTTTCTTTCTACACCCTACAGTATGCGCATAAACAATGCAATTCCACACCTCAATGGGTATGCCTAATCTCAAAACATTTGTTGGGACATATGTCCTATTGTTCTATAAATGTCTGCATTTACTTTGATGCATGCGCCCTGTTCAAACACCACAATCTTGGTGGCCTTTTGCCACCAATCATCCCTGCATGCTGTTGGAATGTCCACTGTCGTTAAATATATGCATGTGTTATGCTTGCTGTTCAACTGTTGGAACCTTGGTGTGTTGGGTTAATGGGAATATTACTGCATGCTGTTACAGCAAATTTGGAATGCTGTTGTTTATGTTGTTGTTAAACACACCTAATCACAGAACGTATGGGAAGGCCGGTCCCAGCGGACCCACCTGCCCCTCCTCAGGTGGCGATTGCACCTGGCACCAGCAGGTCCGGTGCCCAGCCCGGGCTCCCCTCCTCCATTGGTCCTGTGCCACCTTCGGGTGTAAGGGCTGCAGGGGATGGGGCTCGTTCCCCCCTGTGCAAGTGTGGATGGAGAAGGGCCACCTGTCACCCTCCGAAGTGTCCGGGCTGTGGTGCGTAGGGAAATCCAGCGTTCAGTCGCTGATCCCCTACACCAGCTTGAGGCGAGAGTGGTGTGACTCGCAGGTGAGCCTGCCCCTCCTACGCAGCCCCCAGCATAGCCACCCTCGGGGCTGTGAAGGTGCAGTGGTCACTGCCCATAGGTGGGGATCTCAGTTCCACTGTTACCATCTGTGGGCTCATGGGCTTGCGATTTCCAAACATCTGTCCCCGTCAATTTTGTTTACCCACCCCATGTGTCATACTCCAGCCCTGTATGCGTCTTGTTTGTCTTGTCTGTTTACCTCCCCAAATATACCTACTTCCTCTACCTCACTTTCCACTCTCACCTTTAAAAAAAAGGGGGCAATCTGTTCCCACAGAAATTTACGCCCCATACATAGCTGCCCGTTTCGCACACATGTCCGCTGGACATGTAAACTGATAATTATAATTGGCAGTACAACAGACTTTGTTGTCCTCACCCCTCTCTCAGGGGTGGGAGGTTTCAAATTTCACTCCAAATTTATTGCATATGCACAGCTGTTGCTGGTAAAGAAATGGGCAGCTATGGACCTTACCTACACCCCAAGCTTGTTTCCCTACTGTCTTTCCCTCTTTGTGCCCCCTTTTACACCACTATCCTATCTCCCCATTTTCTTTTCTTTCAAAGAAATTAGCGTGGGGGTTAGCGGGAGTAAGCACTTTTAAGCAGTAGTAAGCGGGTTTAAGTGAGTGTGCGCTTAGCTAAGCATTACTAAGTGTCGCGCAAACCAGCTTACAACTGCTTAAAAAGTGCCTTAGTCACTCTGCATGGCAGGGCCCTTGTTCTGCTGAGCAGCAAAATAAAACACCTCTGTCAGTCTTGAACCCAGGACCTTGGCCACACTAGACTGCATGAAGTACCACTAGGCCACAGTATTTTTACAACAAGTTGTTGCTGTAATAAATATATCATGCATTACAATGAGTGAATGTAAAGGGAAAATAGGCATGTCATAACACAAATCTTGTTCTGTGGATCTTTACCAGCAGTTGTTGTGGAATTGCATGACATGACTGTGAAATGAGAACCAGCCATTCTAGCAGGAAATAATGTTAAAGTAGCATTTTACAACCCCCACACAGTATCAGAGCAGGATAAACACTGGCATATTTGAATAGGGCAGAGGCCATACTTCCCAACTGTGACTGCTTTTCAGGGATGTCCCTGATTTCTAAACAAATGTTAGCTTTGTCCCTCAGAATCCCTCTGAAAAGTACTGACGGTAGGCCAAAGCATGGGGAATTACACTTAATAATGTCAATAAGTAATAGTACACACTGCATGCACGTCAGAACAGGTGTATTAATATACGCTCTGATTCACTCACAGTCTCAACTTAATGTCTGTAATATGTTACAGGTGTACCCCACTTATATGTACCTGTCCCTGAGGCTGTTCAAATATATACCTGAGTGTATAAGAGGCCTGACAGAGTTAGAAACACACAGGCATTTCAGCTTGTCTGCTGTTACACACTCTGCAAATAGCTTTGGAACGAGTCTCACAAGCATACCCTTATGTAGGAGTACAATACAGAAATATCAAAGGATGTAGCCATGTACTGTTAGCAACCAACTGTGACAATGCCATTGTTCCAGTGCAGAAAAGACCGGTGTGGTGCACAGACAAAGAATAATAGGCTAACCTCTGGCTACCATCTGGATATGTCCACAAGTGGGAGCTATGCAGACAGACTACTTGCCTTGTTAGACTAACAGGTACACAGCAACCCTGTATGTTCAACAAGATAAACATCACACAATAACATATAATGCTCTCTGTACTTCTGCACCCCTACCCAAAAGAACAATATACTGTGTATTCAGGCTCTACCAAGGATGTAGGTAGGCATACTCAGTACTGAAATGTGTCCAGTTGTCTTGAGCAGCCCGTGCTAATGTCAACACAAATAGGTTCATAGGTTCATAGGTAGGTACTAGGCTATCGGCCCTAGGGCCCATACAAGCCTAGCCAAAAAATGTACCCTGGCTTTCGCCACCCAAGAAAATTATTTTCCTGTGCCCCTGCCGAGCAAAACCACAGACGTGATCCCCGGGGTGAATTTCCCATTTCCCATCCAATCATCAAGATTTTTCTTGAAGAGTGCTAATGAGGAGCTCTGTTTGACATAGATGGGTAATCTGTTCCAGAGTATGGGAAGTCTGTGGGACAGGAATCTATCCCCCCAGCATGTTCTGTTTATTGTGGTGACAAGGTTTAGGTCCCTAGAGCATGTAGCTCAGAGGGATTGGGATTTCTATAAGTGGAGCATGTCCAGCAGCTCTGGGTTTGACATAGCTGTGTATGTTAGGCAGAGATCGCCCCTGAGTAGGTGATATGCGATGGAGTAAAGCTGTAGTTTTTTGAGACAGTCTGCATAGGGCATCTGTTTGAGGCCAGTAATCCTCTTTGTGAGGTATTTCTGTGGTCTTTCCAGTTGTTGTAGATGTCTTGTGAGGTGCATACCAAAAGGGGCGTTGTACTCTATAATGGGTCTAATGAGTGTTGAGTAGAGGGGAACAATGACCTCTTTTTTTCTGGATGAGAATCCTTTTGTGATGAGATGAGCCACATAGAAGGATTTCCTGACCACTGTGGTGATGTGATTATCAAAGGAGAGACTACTGTCTACCTGTGTCCCAAGGTCTCATCACATTTTTGGCATTAAGTAGACTACCAGCTATGTGGTAGTTCATGAGTACAGAGTTTTTACCAAAGGGGATGACAATACACTTTTTGGCATTGAGCTTCAGGCCATGGCTTTGACACCAGGTATCTGTCTCAGTGAGGCCCTTTTGTAGTTTGTCCACATCGTTAGGAGTTTCGATTATGGCTCCTAGTTTGCAGTCATCTGCAAGCTTTGTTAGCCAAAGACCTTCTGTGTTGGCCTGCACTTCAGAGAAGTAGATATCAAACAGGAGAGGACCCAGGGACTGAACCCTGTGGTACTCCACTTGTCACTGGTCTGAAGTCGGAGTTGGAATCCGCTACTTTAACACTGTGGGTTCTGTCCATGAGCCAGTTGGCAACCCATCTTGTGACATAGGGATTTATACCTAGTTTAGTGACCTTATCTATAATTCCAGAGTGGGGGATGGTGTCGAAAGCCTTGGCGAGATCTAGATAAGCTGTGTGAACCATTTTACCCTCATCTATGGCTTTGGTGACTGCTTCAAAGAAGTCAATCAGGTTTAGGAGACGTGATCTGCCTTTTACAAATCCAAACTGGGTAGGGTCCAGAGTTTGGAGATTACCAATGTTCTTGTTTATGAGTTCCATGATAATATGTTCCATGGCCTTGCAGACCAGGCTCGTCAGGCTAATGGGGCGGTAGTTCCCGGGGTCCGTCATGGCTCCCCCTTTGTGGAGTGGGATAACCGTCGAGGTGCGCCATTCAGTGGGTACAAAGCCTGAGGTGAGGCTATGATTGAACATGGTACTTAGGTAGGGTGCCAGTTCATTCTGTTGTTCGTGTAGAACGCAGCCTGGGATATTGTCAGGTCCCATGGATGCTGTGTTGTTGGCTTTGGAGAGTGTGTTTTTTTCCTGTGCAGCCGTGATTATAGGAACTTTGCATTCTTCCGGTATAGAGATGGGCCCTCTAGGGGGTGAGAGGGGGTAAAGTTAGCACTGAACCTATCTGCTAGGATGTTGGCAATATCAGTTGGTTCTGTATATTTAGTGCCATTGTGCTGTAACTCAGAGCAGATCTGAATATTCCCATTTAGATTCTTGACATAGCTATAGAATGCTTTGTGGTTGTCTTTAGAGTCAGTGGCAATTTTGTTTTCGTAACTAGCTTTGGAGGATTTTATGAGGGATCTCAGCTTCTTACTGAGGTTGACCAGGGAGTTCCTCCAGTCATGCGATTTTACTCTTTTTTTGCAACAGTTTCTTTCTTCTGTTGTAGAGTTTGTTTATGGCAGAGGACCACCAGATTGGCTTCCTTTTTTTGGATGATAACATCTTGGTTCTATTAGGGATAGCATGATCCATGCACTCGTGTAAGTGCTTATAAAGTGCATTTGTGTTGGATTCGGCAGTCATACCTCTATTGTCCGTTTGCATGGGTGTCATGAAGTTTGCCACTTCTGTCTTAAGAAGTGTGAAGTTGGCTTTGGAGAAGTTTTTTACAATGGTTTCCCTAATTGGGACTGGGGGTGGGATGTGGATGTCTAGGCTGATTAGCTTGTGGTCAGATCTGACCAACGAGGAATTGACCTCTGGTGTGGAACACCGGTTTCCCATGTTGGTAATGACCAGGTCTAGGATATTGCTGCCCCTGGTGGGGGTGTGAATAAGTTGATCCAAGGAGTTGGAATTTATGAATTCTAGAAAACGTTGAGCAAAAGAGTTGGTACATGAGTAGTTTTCCCAGTTAATGGTGGGGTAGTTGAAATCGCCCATTATTAGGGTGTTGGGTTGTACCCTAATATTTTCCAGTGTATCAAGAAATGGAGTGTGAATCCTGGGGCATGGTGGGGGGGTCTGTAGCAAGCTACAATTTGGATTGCGGTCTTGCCCAGGGTTAGTTGCACTTGGATAATCTCGGATGCATTATGCTGTGCAACTAGCCTGGAGGTGTGGATATTCTTAATGAATATGGACACGCCTCCGCCTTTAGTGCTTCTTTCTGGGTTAGGTGGCCAAAAGGTGTGGTATGAATTGAAGCCTGGTAATGCAGGGGTGCTCTCTGGAGCTTTGAACCAGGTCTCTGTCACTGCACAGATGTCAATGTTCTCAATTTTAAGGAGTGCCTCGAGTGAGTGCATTTTGAGGTTTAGACTTCTAGCATTGATAATAAACAACAAACTGTTCAGAAGTGAGGTAATTAATATTTACAGTATAGTAGTTCACAAACAGTTCATGTGCCAGAGGAATACATTGCAATAACTACTTTTGTATGGCAGTTAATTGTCTAATTAGAAAAGAAAGTACATACTCCCATGTATCTTGTGTAAGCATGTGGAGGGGTGAGTAAAATTCTACACTGACAAGTGTGTACTAGAAGCAGCAACATTCAGGTTTGAGTACAACATGCAAATCACTGGCTACAACCTTCGCTTCAGAGATAAGAAGTATACCAACCTTCTGACTGACACAACGGTGTCCACAGCAAACAAGCATGGGCCCCACTTTGGAAAGCTGAAAGGGCTACGCCTACCTAACCTAGCATTTTATAGCAGTGGGCTGCTATGACAGTGAGTAGTGCAATTACCTTACAGCAGGCTGCATGCAATTAGTAAATGGTGGGCACCAATTGGTGCAGAGACTATCACATTCACATGTGCAGATACCTAGAAAAGCAGGCTGTACTTGCTGTCTACACATGCAATAATCTCATTGCAGCAGGAGAGAGAGACAGAGGCAGAGACACAAACACAGACAAAGACAGAGAAACACAGAAAAAGAAAGAGCAACAGACAGAGAAAAGAAAAAAAAATTCCTTTAAAAACAAACGGAACACAGCAATACAAACGAAAGGTATGGAACACATATGTATTTGCTGGCATGTAGTAGATGTTTTTGAAGAGTACTCTACATACTGTGAATCATCCATATGTGGCAGCAGTATGTATCTCTATGTATCTGTACATGTGCATAGGGCAAGGGACATACTGCAACTGATTGTGAAGGGTGTACATATATACGTTGTTGAAGGTTGTTATGTGCATATTTCTATGTAGGTTGTAGTGTGTGGAAAAGAAAATAGCATGCAGTGCTGGTATATGACATGTGGTGGTTAAACGCTGTGGGTAGGCTCTGTCAGTTTTGCAGTGTTGTAGCCAGTGAGGCCTGCTAAAGCTAAATGGGCTGAGGATACCTTCAATGCAGTCTGCACAATACTGTGCAATATTATTACATAACTGTATATCTCACAACTGTCACATAAGTGAAATTCCCACCATGAATAGTGGGCTGTATATGTGCCTATATGTACATCTATATGTACAACAATGGATGTTTATATGTATGTGTGTGTGTATGTATGTGTGTGTGTGTATATATATATATATATATATATGTATATATATATGTATATATATATATATATATGTGTGTATATATATATATATGTGTATATATATATATATATATATATATATATATGTGCATATATAGATATAGATATATATGTATATATACAGATATATATGTATATATAGATATAGATATATATGTATATATATATATATATATATATATATATATAGATATATATATATATATATATATAGATATAGATATATATATATATATATATATATATATATATACATATTTATATATATATATATATATATATATATATATATATATAGATAGATAGATATAGAGATATATAGATAGATATATATAGATATATAGATAGAGGGAGAGAGACATGCAGCATACTTACTGCGACAGGTGCCTGGCGACCAAGGTATGGCCTGAAGCTCAGTGTTGACACTGCAGTGCCATCCCTTCTTGCCAGAACACTGTACCCATTAACTACCACATAGGTGTTTGTCTACCTAACACCGAAGGTGTGATAAGGGAACATGGGACACAGGTGGACAGTAGCCTCCCCTTTGATAATCACAGTGCCACACAGGTCATGTACTCTGTCTACGTGGTACACGTCATCACAAAAGGTGTGTCATCTAGGGAAATATAGGTCAGAGTTCCCCTCTACTTTTCACACTTAAAAAACCATTAGAGAGTACAATTCCAACTACAGCAACTGGAAAGGCCACAGACATACCTCACAAAGAGTAATACCGGCCTCAAACAGATGCCCTATGCAGACCGACTCACAAAACCACAGCTACACTGTGTTGCATAGCGCCTACCCAGAGGTGACCTCTGCATAACATACTGAGCTATGTCACACCCATAGCTGTTAGACATCCTCCACGTAAACATATTACAATCCCTCCCAGATGCATGCTCTAGGGCCCTACACCTTGTCAGCTCACTAAACAGCACATGCTGGAGGGATAGAGTCCTAACTCAGAGACATGCCATACTCTGGAACAAACCACCTATCAATAGCAAACAAAGCTCCTCATTAGCAGTTGTCATAAATACTCCTGATGATTGTTTGGGAGATAGGAAATACACCCCGGGAATCACCTCTGTGGCTCTGGTTGACAGGGGCAAATTAAATTAAATTACATGTGTGTCAAAGGCCAGGGTAGCATATGGCTAGACTGCTGTAGGCCCTAGGGCCAATAGCGTATTACCTACCCATGACATGAAGCACACACACATGTACTTAGTGCAATAATTGCTATGTGAGGTTGACTGAGTGTGATGGTGAATGTGTTGGTGAATGTGTGCAAGGTCTGTAAAGGTGTGATAGCTTATTGTGAAATTGTTTCTGTCATGGTAGTTTGTGTCCTAGCTGTGATCTCAGCAAAAGATGTGTATGCTATTGCTAGGCAGAAAAAGTAGTATGGCATACGGTGTGACGTAGTCCCTTGTTGTCGACTGTGGTGTCCCATTGTAGGCTAAAGCAATACATGTATGCTTAGTGAGTGGTAACTGCTGGTGAATCCAACTCCCATATGAACTGCAGTACTACCTGAAGCTGTAGGCCTAAACAGTACAGTATGGTGTATGTTCACATTGCTTGGTAACACTGTTTTGTGTCTTCCCTGTAGTCCTCACAGATTACATACCTCAGGCATAAGGTTTTGTAAGTAGTGACACACACACTACTATATGGTACACAGATAAAGCTCATCTGGGTTGGCATACATTTGTGTGTTGTATGTATATCTGATGTGTGTGTAATTATGCCTGTACCATGCCCTCAGTCATATCTGTGTTACAGGGTATATGTGTGTATCTAGCAACATGTGTAGTCTAGTACAGCAGTATGCCACCTATATCAACAACTGTGCACATATGTTAGGCAGGGGGTTGGCATCAAAGACTACTGTGGTATACTGGTAATACTGTAACTGTACTTTACATTCATTGCAATGGATGACATCTTTCTTCATCCATTAGCTTGATATATACCTCATGTGGCTAGGTGGTGCATTATGTCACATACAGTGTGCCATGTACTGTTGTATAGTCTTACATACCGGTTTCACTTTGTTGCTGTGCAGAACATAGTTTAATATATAGAATGTGCCAGGCACTGTCAGGCAGTTGTGGGCTGAGCACTGATATGTGGCATTAAAAGTGTGCATCTACTGACAAGCCAATAGGTTGCTATATATGGCATTTTATTGATGTCTGTACTTTAGAATGTTAAGTGTGCCACATGACTTGCTCACAATTGTTGTTTTATTGTCTTCCAGGAACATGTCTCACAATCACAAACCTGCATATTCCCCTGAAGAGGAAGAAATAATCCTAGACGCCCTACTACAACATCACACCCTGCTGTTCTCCAGATCCAGCCAGGACCAGCATGGGCGCACTGCACTGTGGCAAGATGTCCATCGGGTGAATAACGTAGGCATGCATAACCGGACTTATGAGCAGGTATGCCATCACTGCAGTGATTTAATTAGACATGTCCGGCAGCATGCCTGCGATGTCCGCAGACAACAGCTTGCCACAGGTGGTGGTGCAGCATCACAATCGCCCCTCACCAGAGTGGAAGAGCTGCTCCACAGCGTGGTGGCTCCTGGCCAACCACTACAACAGACATGTGTCATCATGGAGGCCGGAGTCACCCAGCAAGTTGACTCAGAGCATGCAGGAAGCATGGCATATCTGCAGACTACTGTTAGCTCGATTGTTAGGACATACATATGTCAGATGTGTATTTAGAAGATGTGAAGCCTGGTGTTTTGCAATACTGATAATTTGGAACATAATCTGTATGCCTGTGACTGTCACATGTTGTACTACTGTAAAGTTGCAAACTCACAGCAGCAATGCCATAGTTGTTGACACTGACAAACTGTCTCATATCCTTGTAGGTCCCTCTGGTGTGATAGCAAGACAGCAGACCCATGCTGGTGAGTGTTCTACATTTAATATAGCAAATAACATGTACATGTCATAGGTGAGTTGTAGGCCATATACACATCTAAAACACCTACACATAATGCATGCTCTGCATGTTTTCTGTGGGACTATGCACATCCCAGTAACATGAGCAGCTGCCTCAAACACATGCAATACACAGAGCATCCCAACCAATTGTGGTACACTGTAGTGGACATTGTATAGGCAGAGTCAATACACATGCACACAACGTACACCACTTTGTCATACACAGTCAGTGTTAATATGATACACATGGCCTATTTAGACACCTGCTGTAAGGTCAGACTCCAGTATCCCAATTGTCATCCACACAGCACACGTACTATACCTGAGGGGTAGAGGCCTATCATGGGGCGGTGCGACACTCCAACACACAACACATTCATGTTAGGCAATACTCCCTATTGAACACCTTACATACCCATGTAACAACTGCCTGTGAAATGGTTAATGTAGACAAAGTGCTGCAGTTCAGATACAGCAAGATAGTTGCCAATGTGGCACACATTAATGGCCTTGAGTGACCACATGATGCTGCCTGATGATGGTACTACACTACATCCAGTTACGGTAACTACAGTACTACACATAGCATTCATTGCTATACACCTGACAGTTGTGTGCATCCGGCCATGGTATGTATACCTATGAGTGATGGTGCACAGGACATTGGAAAGCATTTAATACTTGCACAGCAATGTTGTGTCCATGTACACATTGTGTTCCAGGGTGAGGCCAATCATTGAACAACACACATGCATCAAAGATATGTATACTGTTATTAACAAGGAGACTCTACACTCGCACTGCATGCTTTTGAGCAACACACATCCTGCATGCTGACTCGTGTGATAGGATTCTTTGGCTTGTGATACTGTACTCCACCATCAACCACTAATGAGTATGTTCTGTATTGCTGTTGGTGTGTGTGTGTGTCAACTTTACTGAGTAGTGTGTTTGTGTGCATGTGTCCATATGTCCATGAGTTCATGTGTCCATGTGTGCATGTGTTCATGTGTGCTCACATCATGTACAGATTGTAAAGTGTGTTTCCTGTCTTCCTCTCACAGGTGCTGAGGTTGTGTTAGTTGAGTGCAGCAGGGAACCTGAAGTCACTGCCACAAATAGTGGAAATGATGAAACGTGTTGTGGCACAGGCAGGTTTGACAGGGTCTGTCATTGGTCCGCCAATCCACAGTACACAGCTTTCCACCCCGTCTATGCGCACATTCATACACATTCATGCCAATACATCCCTCATCACCAATGGTCTTAGCTGAGGGACAGCATACAGTAGGCATTGACCAGGATAGTGTGGTATCTATAGCACATGCATCCCCTCACAGCAGCCATACCCAGACTCTTGGAACGGTACCACATAGGCAGATGTCCAGGGGTTCTTGTGGGAGCACTGCTAGTCGTAATGCCCCTGGCAGATGTGCCCCCACAGGTCTTACAACCTCAGGTATGTTCCGGGCTGTAATGCAGGCACAGGCACGTATGGACCGGTACACAATACAGGGACTAAGGGCGCAGAGGGCCCATAACACCGCTATCAATGACAGTATCCGTGACCTTGCCGGTGCCTTCCCTAATTACACCGAGGTCATTGATAGACGTTGGGGGGAGGCACTAGATGTCCTCCGCAATGTCATGTCCATGTGCCAGGACAGTGCAGGATGGCTGAGATGTCGACGTGGATGTATGCCAGCAACATCATCAGCTGGCAGTCGTCGCGGACGACACACAAGTCACAGCCGCTCCCGTAGTGGCAGTACCAGCCCCAGCAATGTTGGGGCTGGGCTGTCAATAGACCGTCCTAGAAGACCACGTGCACGTGGCTCTGGCCAGTCCCAGCAAGGGACATCGGTCCAGTCGACATCCCTCTGCCTCTGATGATAGTACCCAGTCTGGCTTAGTACCTGATGCTGTCCGTGACACCCCTGCCAGGCACAGGTACTGTGTCCGTGGCCAGAGACGGTGATCTGTACAGCCTGGCAGGTAGTCTGTGGCTGTCCCACAACCTCCCGTATTTGGCAGTCACATGGTGGAACTGTGTGCATGCAGACACACACACATAAACCAAACACCTAGAGCTAACACATACACACACACATTACATCAACATTGACCCATGCTGTACTGTTGTCCCTCACACACACACACACACACACACACACACACACATACATGTCGATTGGATGGGTCAATGTCAGGCTCTGGCAAACCAACAACACACCCTGTGCATATGATGAAACTGTGCAACCTCCTGTCATTTGTAACATTGATGCAGGAACAGGTTAACATGGTGCTGATGCACAGGGCGACTTAATAGCAGTGTAGCAATGTTAGCATGTTGTCAACAGTAAAGTGTAATGATGTCCTTGTAGGTATATCTGAGCAGGCATGATGCATTAAAGCTATGATTATCAATGTAGTATTGTTTACACCAGTGTTAATTCCAAAAATGTATTTTCCGCCCATGTGCCACTTGGCTGATGTGTGTATTTCTGGCAGTATGTGTTGGTGAGTGGACAAGTACGTGTGTGATGTGTGCAGTACAGATTTGCAGGTGTACATTTGTGAACATGGTGGAGGTGCACTGTCTGCATGTACGTGCATAGTGGACATATGGGAAGGGTGACATGCCCTGTATTACACAGTGTTAACACTTCATAGTTTCTATTGCTGGCCAGTATGCATTTTACTACACATACGTTTTAACTTGGGTACATGTGTGTATGACATGGTTTGACACTACGCTGTGGGTGATACTGTTAATATCGGTCATTGGTTTGCATTCTGGTAGTATACACAACCTCAACAGCCTGATGACTATAACCAATCGTTAGTTGATGTCTTGACAACTGACACACACATGTAGGAAACACAGTAGCATTTGGATCCTTCCGGTACAATACTATACCAGTAACCAGTGGTATTGACCGCTACCCATTCCTGGGACCACTCCTGTTTAGCATGTAGCCCTCTCAGGTACAAGCAAACACAGTAGGGATATGTCCATCCACATCTGGTAATGCATATAGTGGCCTACAATGCATTCTCCGGATTAGACACTTATCCTCCACAAGGGTATCATACAGACAGATACCTGTTGACCAACCCATGCTGTAAAGCTATAAGCCAACTATAGCATAGTCATCCACATTTACTAAACATAGTATCCCGACAGTACCACATAGGTAGTAGCTCACGACATGTAGAAGGGGTACCGATGTGTACATACAGCCACATGTTATGTCATCTGTCCTTTGGTATTCACATTTCCAAAGGTATTCTGAAGTCCCTCGGTGTATCACATAAGCAATAAGGGGTCTGTATGCATATCCACGAAGTTGTTGCACACCTATAATGAATGTCCATTATTGACAGACTTTGTTGTGTTTGAACATGTCTGAAGTATACCCCAGGCATGTACCCTCACTCACACTATTCTATAGAAACTGTCATGGGTGTATGTGACACAGATGACCTAGGCCACAGATCACTACATTGGCTGGCCTTGTCACAGACATACATAGGTGATCTAAGGTCTGAGAAGCAGCAGCACAACCTGTCAAAGGTAACAGATGTATTCATGTAGAAAGCAGGCTTCACACCTATAAACAAATTGAGGTCACATGTACATATATGTATTTGCCACTCAGATACCTGAAGTGTGCAATGCATATACTGTTGTTTCACTGATATGTCATACAGTAGTAAAAGCAAAACCCACAACACATTGACCAACAATGTCACACACACACACACACTCAGCAATTGCAGGATTCAAACTCCTACCTAACTATGTTATGATACTAGAGAGATATGCATTAACACGACGTGCTATATGCTTTACTGGGAGTTTTCATTTCCACTGCTGTATTTGTGGGATGCTGACATCATCAGACTTGGCAAAGAGGAATTTACCTCTTTTAATCTGTTTTCCTAGTCTCCAAAAAGGGCACTCCTCTCAAAGGAAATCACACACAAACATACCCCCCCCCCCACACACACACACACACACACACACACTCAGCACTTGCCAAAGAGGTATATACCTCTGTTAAGGTGTTTTCGTAGTCTCCAAAAAGGGCACTCCTCTCAAAGGAAATCACACACACACACACACACACACACACACACACACACACTCAGCAATTGCAGGATTCAAACCCCTACCTAACTAGGTTATGATACTAGAGAGATACGCATTAACAAGACGCGCTATATGCTTTACTGGGAGTTTTCATTTCCACTGCTGTATTTGTGGGATGCTGACATCATCAGACTTGCCAAAGAGGTATATACCTCTGTTAAGGTGTTTTCCTAGTCTCCAAAAAGGGCACTCCTCTCAAAGGAAATCACACACACACACACACACACACACACACACACACACACACACACACACACACACACACACACACACACACACACACACACAGCAATTGCAGGATTCAAAACCCTACCTAACTATGTTATGATACTAGAGAGATACGCATTAACACGACACGCTATATGCTTTACTGGGTGTTTTCATTTCTCCTGCTATATTTGTAGGATGCTGACATCATCAGAATGGACATGGTAATGTGTGTGCACTTTGTTTTATGCAGTCCTAGGACTGCACCATGGGGTACAGCAGGTGTTAACAGCTTGAACAGGACTCCACAATTCTTAGCTTGTGTGATCGATCTGTGGACCAGTTGTCAATCCATCATATGACAATTCATATTTATGCACAGATTGTTGATTTTGTGGATACGGCATGTGTCTGGGATGTTGGAAAAGGGCTATTCAAAGTCTATGTGGGATGTGTGTAGCTCATTTCAGTGATGTATGTCCTGGGTGGCTGCCTTGCAAACAGTCTAGCAGGTTTGGGAACCATGATCTGCCCATGACCAAACGAAAATTGGTAGGGTTGTGTGTTTGTTGGCTTCCAATAGCTCTGTTTATGACTTCAATCATGATGGACTCCATGGCCTTGCAGATCAGGCTTCATAGGCTTATAAGACTATAGTTCCCATGGTCTGTTGTGCACCAACACTTGTGGAGTGTGCCATATGTTGCTGTAACCCATTCAACGGTTTCATATCCTGTAGAGAGGGTGAGGCTCAACAGACTGTTCAGGTGCAGGGTCTGTTTGTTCTGCAGTTCACTTATGACACATATAGGGAAACAATGTAATCCAATTGATGCCATGTTTTCAGCTTTGGAAGGAACTGTTTACCCATTCTGCATGTGATATCTCCTGGTATGATAAGCCTTTTGTCAGTGGGAGGTGGGTATGTATGTATGGGCCTGTCTGACAGGATGTTGGCATTGTCAGTCATTTACAGTTGGCCCTGACTCAGGACATATATGAGTGTACATTGCTATTTATGACATAGCTGAAGGAAGTGTCATGGTTCTGTCTGGAATCCTTCGCAGATAATCTTTCCAAAACACCAACAAACTTAAGCACTAAACCCCTGTTATACTCTTTTACACACTGAACACCCTACTGATCCTTTTTGATCAGTCAAAAGAGTATTTCATCGTAATATCCTGACATGTCCAAAGGTCAGTTTTGTCTGTACTCTCCAGTCCATCTGGTGAATATGGGACTTTTCAGGCAATGTTACAACTGCCTTATGTACACAGACAACCCTCTCCTCCTCCCAACAGACTCAGATATATGTGAGAGATGCAACTATATGGACAAACTGGAGGCTGAGCTCTCTCAACCCATGACTGCACAGTCTATCAAGAGGAGAAAGTAACCACACACACACCACAAATCCAGTCTCACATCGACCTATAGCAACAGCAAACCAAACACACAAACACACAAAAAACATACTCGGAGGCTCTAAATAAAAATCTGCCTAAGCAGCAGAGACCTCCGAAGCAGACACCCAAACAACTGCTACCCCAAAACAATACCCACATATCACATAGCTCACAAAGTCAATGTGCCACACAGTCACTGCCCTTAAGGCTAAACAACACACCTAATACACTTGTAATAGTTGACTCTATTGTCAGACACACTGACGTCCCACCCACCAGGCTGAACAAGGAGAAGGTCACTGTAAGCTGTCTGTCGGGTGCCAGGATCCGCCACATCACACATGCACTCAGGTCACTCCAAAGCAAGTACAAATATGACTCTGTTATTGTCCATGCTGGTGTGAATGACCCGAGACGTTCCTCCCTGGACTACATGAGAAGAGACATAAAGGAGCTCTCTGATCATGTAGCCCAGGCCGGTATGACCCTGACCTTGTGTAGCATCTTACCGTCACCAAGAATGATGCCACAGTATAAAGACAAAATGATCAATTTTAACAGTTGGCTAACGTATTGCTGTCATTCAAAGGGGATCCAGCGTCTGTCAGCCTGGAATGACATGCTCGACAAGCCACGTTGCTTCACTAGTGACGGCTTGCACCTGTTACCCCTGGGCTTTCGAATACTGGCTAAGGCTCTTGCCACCCCCATAGTGCCTTTTTTATGCAAGGCTCAAAAGACAAACCCACCTCCATAGACAATACAAGGTAAAAGAAACTAAGGGTAATGCTGCTCAGTGCCGGAAGTCTACGCCTCAAAATGCATGCACTCAGGGCTCTCTTCAGTGTGGAGAATATCGATATCTGTGCAGTAACAGAAACCTGGTTCAAGGCTCCCGAAAGTACCCCAGCACTACCAGGTTATACTTCATACCATGCTTTTAGGCCAGAAAACCCGGACCGAACCACAAAAGGAGAGGGAGTATCCATATACATGAAAGATACACACACACCTCCAGGTTAGTAGCACTGCACGAAGCATCGGAGACCATCCATGTGCAACTAACAGTGGGCAAAACTGCCTTTCAGTTTGTAGCCTGCTACAGACCACCCTCACAAACTCAGGGACCCCACTCTGCTTTCCTGAGAACACTGGAGATTATGAAGGTCTCTCCAAACACCATTATATTGGGTGACTTCAACTACCCAAACATTGACTGGGAATACTACTCAAGCCCCAACACCCTCGCCCAACAGTTCCTAGAATTTATAAACTCAAATGCTATGGAACAACTGGTCACCACCCCCACAAGAGGGGAAAACGTATTGAACCTGGTCATCACCAACATGGGGACTCTATGTTCCACACCAGAGGTATACCCCTCGTTGGTAAGGTCAGACCATACATTTATCTCACTGGACATCCATATCCCGTCCCCACCCCCAGTCAAGGTAATCTCAGTGAAGAACTTCTCAAAAGCAAATGTCACACTTTTCAAAACCGAGGTGGTATCCTTCAAAGCCCCCGGGCCAGTGGAAAATACGGCTCAAACCGCAGAATCCTTTACAAACGCATTCTATAGACACCTACAGGAATGCATGGATCGTGCTATCCCAAATGAAACCAAGACTCACTCCTCCAAAGGCAGGGGACCTGTCTGGTGGACCCCAGCCATAAATAAGCTATACAACAAAAGGAAGAGGCTACTACATGATAGAGCAAAATCCCAAACAGGGAAGGCATCTCTGATCAAGTACTAGCAAGAAGCTACGATCACTCATAAAATCATCTAAGGCCAGCTTCGAAAGAAAAATTGCACAAGACACTAAAGACAATCAGAAGGCCTTCTTTAGTTATGTCAGGAACCTGAGTGGCAACTCCCAGATATGCTCTTAGTGCATAATGACAAAAAATGCACTTAACCCACAGACATTACCAACATCCTGGCAGACGGGTTCAGTGCAAATTTCACCCCCCATCCCCCCAAAAGAACAAATGTCCATCCCAACAGAGTGTAGCCTCCCTGACATCACAGATGAACAGGTGAGAGCTGCCCTCTCCAGAGCAATAACACAGCATCAATGGGACCGGACGGTGCCCTGGGCTGCGTCTTACACGAGCTTCATGAAGAACTTAACCCTCACATAAAGTCACTGTTCAATATCAGACTTACTACAGGATATGTACCCAAGGAATGGCGTACAGCAATAGTGGTCCCGCTCCACAAAGGTGGTGCCACAACGGACCCTGGACACTATCGCCTTATAAGCCTGACTAGCCTGATCTGCAAAGCTGTGGAGCGTATCATCATGGAACTCATAAACAAAGACATCAAGAACCTCCAGACACTGGATCCTACCCAATTCGGCTTTGTTAAGGGCAGATCTTGCCTCTTGAACCTGGTCGACTTCTTTGAAACGGTTACCAGGGCCATAGACGTAGGGAAGGTAGTCCACACAGCCTACCTCGACCTTGCAAAAGTCTTCGACACAATACCCCACTCGGGCATCATAAATAAGCTCACCAGCTGAGATATCAACACATATGTCACAAGATGGATTGCAAACTGGATCAGGGATAGCACCCACATGGGCGGAATTGCAGGTGCCATGTCAGACTCTACACCAGTTACAAGTGGCGTCCCACAAGGCTCAGTCCTGGGACCTCTCTTGTTCAGTATATATTTCTCTGAGGTACAGGCTAACATGGGAGGACTATGGCTGACCAAGTTCGCAGATGACTGCAAACTGGGTGCCATAATCGACTCTCTGGCTGACACAAGCATCCTCCAAAAGGGTCTCACAGAGATGGATAACTGGTGCCAGAGCCGTGGCCTAAATCTAAATGCCATAAAGTGCATAGTCATCCCCTTTGGGAAAAACAAAGTGCCCACAAATTAACACATAGGTGGTAATCCATTATGTATGGAAGAAGTAATTAGGGATTTGGGGACCCAAGTAGATAGTAATCTCTCCTTTTACAATCATGTTGCCAAAGTGGTTAGAAAGACCTTCTATATAGCCCACCTTATCACGAAAGGTTTCACATCTAGATCAAGAGAGGTCATTGTGCCTCTCTACTCATCAGGCCCATACTTGAATGCAGTGCCCCATTTGGGATGTTCCTTACCTGACACCTGCAGCAACTGTAATGACCCCAAAAGTACCTCACCAAGTGGATCAAGGGACTCAAGCAGATGCCCTAAACAGTTCTGCTAAAGAAACTCCAGCTCTACTCAGTTGCTTACTGCCTACTCAGATGCGATCTGTGCCTGACGTATAAAGCCATGTCCAACCCAGAATCAATGGTCATGCTCCACCTCAGGATATCCAAATCCCTTAGAGCTACACACTCCAGAGACTTAAACCTCAGCACAGAAATAAATAGGACATGCTGGAGGGACAGATTCGTATCCCAGAGGCTTCCCACACTCTGTAACGAAATTCAAGTCCAAGTTAGGCAGAGCCCCTCACTGACCCTCTTCAAGAGAAATCTTGATGAGTGGATGGGAGATTGTACATTTACCCCTGGGATCTCTTCTGGGTCCCTGCTAGACAGAGGCACAATAAACTAACCGTAAAAGGGCTATCTTGTGTGACCTACTATTCAAAGGCACAGTCTACTAATCTAAAAGGGTGGCGAAAGCAAAACACTCTGGCTAGGCTTATAAATGCCCTAGGGCAGATAGCCTAGTATCAGCCTATGAACCTATGATAATGTTTGGAGTGCACATTGTTTATTGATGATACTGATTGCAGGTTTTTTATCATCTTTGCTTTCCCACTTTCTATGAACAACCTAAGTATCTGTAGTACATATTTGATTGACAGGGTTCCAATATATTATATATGTGTCTGTTGTCATGTAACTGTGTGCACAAGGCAGGATTGGTGAATAGTGAGAGGTTCCTGGGTTAACACATGCAACTGCCAGATATGTGTGGCCCACTGCTGTACTCAGACATGGCCTAAGTGTGTGAGCATGCCCAGTGTGGCCTTTCAGTGTTTTGTTGCCTGACATTTGTCTCTTTAATTCAAGTGTGTGAGCATGCCCAGTTTGACCTTTCAGTATGTTGATGTTCATCGTGTTACCATGCTGCAGTCATCGCACTTGGGTTATCCTGCCGTCAGGCAGTCACGCTGTCGGTCTGAGTTCCAAAGTCTTGGTCCAGCGTCGGTTGCTGTCACTTCTTCCCTGACGTCGGTGCGCCAGGGGTATATAAGAGGCATCCGACGCCATTTTCTTCAGTCTTTCTTGCCGCGCGGTGCCCGAAGCAGAAGCAGTTCGCAGGTGCCGGTCGGCCGACACCTGAGATTTTCGATTCGAATTTCAGTCCGAAGTCTTCCCGTTGGGGAAACTTTTCTTTCCTCAGTCCGATGTCAGAAAAAGTTAACAATTGCATTTCTTGTGGGAAGCAAATACCTCATAAGGACTTCCATTCTTATTGTATTCCTTGCCTAGGCCCAGACCACGACGTCACAGGTTATCGGTTTTGTGGTAAGTTTAATAAACGAACTATCAAACGCCGTTTTGACTTCGCATGACATTACTTTGGTAGGAAATTTAATTATATCATGCCATCGGAGCAGCCGACGACCGGCATGCATAAAAACCGCAAGGATAAGGACAGGCAGCCTAGGAACAAGCCAGACTCTGAGGCCTCTGCTGGGCCTGTCGCCGGTTCTCCGGTTTTCAGTGAGGCGCCTACTCAGCCCCTGACTACCGCAGAATTGGAACCCCAGACATCTTCGGATTCTCAAGCGGAGTGTACTAGGCCATCACAGCCATCTTCATTAGGCCCTTCCGACACTGGAGCAGAAGGAGATCCCAGTGCAGTAGAAAAACTTTCGGTTGCAGAAGGTGTCTTCAGACCGACTGCACTCACCATTAAATCTTATGCTGAAAAACTCCATTAAAACCAAAAAAGACTGTACATCAGTCTCCAGTTCAAGGCCCCAAGCCTAAGAAACAGATGCTGAAGATGGCTGAAGATTTGATTACCCTAATCAGGGGTTCCCATCCCCCTGCAGATAAAAGACCAAGACAAGAGGAGGATTATGCTTCCTCTGACCAGGTTTCTATTTCCTCAGATTCTTCTGAGGAACAGGATTACGCTTTTCCCCGTTATGAAGACTCTGATGCTGAAGAATCTATTCCCTCAGCATCTCCCCCTGAAGACTACTCCTTTGGGGAAACTTTACATACCATGAGGGAACATTTCCATTGGGAAGGCCAGGACTACTCTGATTCTAAGAAAAGGCTCCGAGAGTTCCTTTTACTACCCCAGCACAGACCACTTGCTATTTCTCCAGTTTTAGACATTGTGGATGATGTTTACTTGGAGTCTAGTCTAAATCCAGACTCTATACCTCCTGCTCCAGCCAAACCAGACAGATACTACAGAGTACCTGACTCTCACAAATTCCTTTATAAAAGCCCTGTGGCTGACCCAGAAACAATTTCCCAGGGTCCCAAAGGGGCTAAAGCTTCTATGGCTAAAATCCTGTGCCCTCTGAAAGGGATTCCAGAGCCCTGGATAGATGGGGAAAGAAGATGTACACCTCATCTACTCTGGCTATGAGAGCATTAAATTGTCAGTTTCACATGCTGAAATATCAGCAATTCCTACTGTCTCAATTAAAACAAAAAATGAGCACACATTCCGAACAGTCTGAATTCAAGGAAATGCAGGATCTGTTGCATGCAGCTGAACAGGTGGGCAAACATACTTTACAATGTGGATTTGATTCATTGGAAGCTTTCTGTAGAGCAGCTGTTACTGGGTCTGTCATACGTCGACATGCTTTTTTAAAAGAACAAAACCCTACCTGATCATGTTAAAGCAAAATTATTGGATGCACCTTTACAGCAGGATGTATTATTTGGTGTCAAAGCAGAAGAGGTTTTAAAGAAAATGGCGGATAAGGCAAAGTCTATGCAGACGGTCAAGGATTTTTTACAGGTACAACCCCCTCGTTTCAGCAGAAATTGGCCAACAAAAAACTGACCCTTTCCAGCTTCTGACAGATCACAGAGGGGCAAATACAGACGCCCAAGGGGCAGAGGTCAGTCACAAGGCCCTTACAAACCTCGCCAATGGGGCACTGCTACCCAGAAAGGAGGAGACAGGCCCCAAGCTAGCAGAAGACAAACACAATGACTCAACCCACAAACTACCAAGCAAATCTCTCTTTGGCAGCTCCCTTGGGAGGAAAATTTGCACTTTTTGCAGACAACTGGCACATCATCACAAAAGACAAATGGGTCCTAAACATTGTCTCACAAGGATACAGTTTCCACTTTCATACCTTGCCAAGGATAAAAGGAATGCCAAACCTGCCACCAAATCAATGGGCAGAGGCACAAAAACAGATTACAGCTCTCATGGACATGAGAGCCATTCAGCAGGTACCTACACAGGAGCAAGGACAAGGATTTTACTCGAGACTCTTTCTAGTCCCAAGAAAGGACAAAGCATGGAGACCCATTCTGGATCTTTCAATTCTGAACACCTATCTGCAAGTACCAAAATTCAAGATGCTAACACTACAGCAGCTTCTTCCCATGCTGGGCAAGAATGCTTGGCTAGTAACGTTGGACCTCAAGGAGGCATACCTGCATGTCCCTATCAGACAAAATTGCAGAAGATACCTCCTCTTCATTGCAGGTTCAACCCATTATCAAGTCTCTGCACTGCCCTTTGACTTATCTACTGCGCCCAGGGTCTTCACAAAATGCCTTGCACCAGTAATTGCATACTGCAGACAAAGAGGAATTCAAATATATCCATACCTGGACGACTGCCTTATTCAAGCAGAAAGCAATGACATTCTTTTAAAGCATCTGGCATTTGTCAAACACCTTCTAAGTTGCCTAGGGTACACAGTAAACGAAAAGAAATCAAAACTAGTGCCCTCACAAAACATAGTATTCCTGGGTGCCAGCTTGAATACAACGGCCCAGATGGCTTATCTCATGCCAGACAAGCAACAACAGCTGACTCAATACTTCAAAATAATGGCAACAAAGACCCAACTCCCTGCAAGAAAAATTCTGCACACCTTGGGATTCATGGCATCATACTACTAATACCATTTGCAAAACTGCATATGAGGAAATTACAATGGTACCTGAAAAGCGTATGGACTCGGCACATCCACATCTTGGAAACAATGATACCACTCATTCCCTGCCTGCAACAGGAGTTTCTATGGTGGGCACAGGCATGTCACTTCAACAAGGGTCAGCCTTTCACCTTACCCACAGCCAGGCAAACTATGACAACAGATGCATCAGACTATGCCTGGGGAGCACACATGGCAGGACAGTGCATTCAGGGCAAATGGACTACAGATCAAAGGCATCTGCATATCAGTCAAAAAGAAATGTTAGCAGTACAGAATGCCCTAACAGCTTTCAAGGACCTCTTACACCCAGGACATCTAATAATAAAGACGGACAATACCACAGTAATGTGGTACATAAACAGGCAAGGGGGGCACACATTCCTACCCTCTATGCAGGCAAGCAATGACCTTGTGGAACACAGCACTGTCTTACCAAGTTCAACTACAAGCACAATTCCTGCCAGGAAAGAAAAACACATTGGCAGACGACCAAAGCAGAAGCATCACGGATCCCCACGATTGGAAACTAGATCCACAAGTATTTGCAATGATAACTCAAAAATGGGGGCGCCCAGACATAGATCTGTTTGCCAACCCCCAAAACTACCAACTTCAAAAATTTTGCACAAGGACATTCCACCCACAAGCTTGGAAAGTGGACGCCCTCTCATTCAGTTGGAAAACATTAACAGTGTATGCCTTTCCTCCACTGCCTCTTCTAGTAAAGGTACTGCTGAAAGTCAGATTAGAGAGGCCACAAATGATACTCATTGCACCAGACTGGCCACGCCAGCACTGGTATCCAATTCTAAGGAACATGACCCACCCACCATGGATTTTACCACAAATTCCTCACCTACACAGCCAGCTCAAAACTTTAAACCTGGCTGCATGGCAAATTACCTAAACAACCAGCCAACACCTCTATCCAAAGCTGTTATGGATGTCATTCTGGATGCCAGGAGGCCTAGCACCAGGAAAACCTATTCAGACAAATGGAAAAGATTTTGCTCCTGGAACCAGGCTAAAGGCCAAAATCCCCTTGATCCCAACATTCCTCAGATTCTACAATATTTAACTGAGATGTTGCACAAAGGACTTTCCTTTTCATCTATTAAGATCCACGCCTCAGCAATTTCAGCTCATTACAACACGGATCCTCCTTTATTTTCACATCCACTCCTAAGACAGTACCTCAGAGGGGCTAAGAACATAAGACCGCCCAGGAGAGCACCAACACCTACTTGGGATCTCAACTTTGTTCTGGAAAAGCTTACACTGCCGCCCTTTGAACCAGCTTTTTCAGCTGATTTAAAATTTCTTTCATGGAAAATGCCCTGCTACTAGCAATAACTTCAGCTAGAAGATTCTCAGAGCTACAGGCACTAATGTCAGTGGAGCCTTTCCTCATTTTTCATCAAGGCAGAATCTCTCTACGAACTAACCCTTCCTTTATGCCAAAGGTGGTATCCAGTGTGGCCCTAAACCAAACCATTCATTTGCCCACCTTTTTCCCAAATCCCCAGAACAAAGGAGAAAGTCTCCTGCACTCTTTGGACATTCACAGGCAATTACGTTACTACTTGGATAAAACTAAGGCTTTCAGAAAATCAGACCAGCTCTTTGTAGCCTATGCTGCAGGATCACAAGGAAAAGCTATCTCAAAACAGACCATTTCAAAATGGATAGGACATTGCTTACGTTTCTGCTACACACATCATGGGAAACCTGCTAACATTAGACCCCAGTCCACCAGGGCTACAGCTACTTCAGCAGCCTTTCTCAGGGGGGTGCCAACCAAGGATATTCTGGAAGCTGCAACTTGGAGTTCAGTGCACACCTTCACCAAACACTATCACTTACCTCTATACTCTAAGACTAGAGCTGGTTTTGCCACTGCAGTTTTGCAGGGCCTACTAGCTTCTTCTAACCCTGTTTAACTCCACCACCCATCCTTAGCTTTGGGATTCAACCCAAGTGTGATGACTGCAGCAGGGTAACACGATGAACATAGTACAGTTTTGTACCTACCATAAATGTAGGTGTTCGAGTGTTCACCCTGCTGCAGTCCAGGTTACCCTCCCTCCATCCTCTCTGAACTAGCTGGACTTATCTATACCATTCTATCCTATACAACCTCTGTGGTGTATTTGCTTGTGCCTGAAGGTATTGTTTTATTTTTATATGTGCATTTTTATATAGCAATATATATATTGCCTACCTACTGGGGGCACCTGACATCTGGGGCAAGATAAACTGAAGAAAATGGCATCGGATGCCTCTTATATACCCCTGGCGCACTGACGTCAGGGAAGAAGCGACAGCAACCGACGCCGGACCAAGACTTTGGAACTCAGGCCGACTGTGGGACCGCCTGACGGCAGGATAACCCAAGTGTGATGACTGCAGCAGGGTGAACACTCGAACATCTACATTTATGTCAGGTACAAAACTGTATTTTGTCTGAAGTCCACTACATTTATTAACGTGTGTGAACATGCCCAATATTAAAATTTATACTATATGTGTGTTGAAATTCAAGTTATATTTTTACTGCAGGGCTCACCTTTGTGTCATAACTCGACCGGGATTATGCTGTGCCTGCAGGGTTTCTATGAGACACTTTGCATAGACTTCTCAACATTTCTTCATACAGGCTGACCACTGAAATACTGTCATGGTTTGGTGGTTCAGTACTGTGACTATAGTGCACAGTATCCTGGGTTCGAGGCCTGTCACTGCTTTATATTTTCATACTGGGCAGACCAGACTGCTTAAGGACCAGTAAAGCAAATATGAGCATGTTTACCTGCTTTTGGTCAACTATGCCCAACTTTGACCGAACTTGCCCAACATTGCTCAACATTAACCAACATTGCTGAATGTTGCCCAATATTGCTCAACATTGCCCAAAGTTGTGCTAGTTAGTGTGTGCAATTTTGTTTACATATACTGACTAGTGGTAAAAGCTGTTTAGCACTGCTTTATATTGCTTAAAACATGGCAGTCATGCCTCAGGTGGTGCTGCAGGGCTGCCTATGTCGGATGCACATAGTACACTCCCAATACATGTTTGGAAACAGCTAGTGTCAAGTTAGGCATCCCTTTTACTATATGTGCGAGTCAGAGAGAGGTATCATTTCCAGGGTTCCTACTGAGCTAGTATATGTGCTATGCATTGCCTCTTTGCCAAGGCCAAATCATACTGGGCACACCTCCTTCTGCCTACTGGGGCAGGCTCAGGTTGTTCCTCCTCTGAGTCGCACTGTGCCTGTGATGGCCTTGGCAATGGTGGGGGGCTGTTTGGCCCGTGCCTATGTTGCTCCTGCTGCAGCTGTTTTTGCAGGATCATATTATGTAGCATAGCACATACCATGACAATTTGGGTACATGTAGTTGTTGAGTACTGCAAGGCTCCACCAGATGTGTCCACGCACCGGAACCGTGACTTGAGCAGCCCAAACACACGCTCGATTACATTTCGTGTTTGTGCGTGTGCCTCATTATGACGTTCCTGTTCAGGTGTGTGTGCATTTCTGACGGGTGTCATCAGCCACGGCTCCAGTGCATATCCAGCATCCCTCACTAGGTGACCATGAGGGATGTCCCCATTGGCAAATGTCTGGTGCAGCTGTGTCAGATGCCAGATATGGGAATCATGGTAGCTTTCAGGGCAGCCAGCGCATACATTCAGTATTATGCCCTGGGCATCACACATGACCTGGCAGTTGATGGAGGGGAAGCCCTTGCGGTTAATATAGGCCCTACCCCACTCACCGGCTGGTGCTTTGCGTATGTACGTGCAGTCTATTGCACCCACTACCTCAGGGTATTCCACTATTTGCTGGAAAAGACGCATATTGCTGGCCAATACCTCACGGGAATTGGGGAAATATACATGATCACTGGCATGTGCTGACATGGCATTCAGGAACTGGTGCAGTACCCTGGATGCTGATGCCTGTGATATCCCCATCATATCACCAGTTGGTCTCTGGAAGGTACCTGTTGCTAGTATTCTTAGGCTAACACATACCTTGGTTTCCACTGGGATGGGTTCCCCTCTGTTGATTCTGTGTGTGAGGCGTGGCCTGCACAGCTCAACAATTTGCTGCATGATCTCTCTGTCCACTCTGTAGCGCTCCACTATATACAGCTCATGTAGCCCCTGGTAGGTTACCCTGGGCCTGTACACTCTTTTCCGTCTCCTCACTGGGGGTTGCTCAGCAGCATTCGCATTGTCACCACCCTCAACATGTTGCATATGTCGCCTTATAACAGCAATGGCAGCCCCTAACATTTCTTTATCTCAGTAAAGCTTTTTAAGTTTTCACTTCTCTTAGTTTACTGCAGTGTTGCAGTGTCCCTGAGGAAAACATGGTGGAAAGTTGTTTGCAGAGTTTTAAGGGCTGGGCTAGTGTACTGCCTGTGTAATTGCCTGATTCTGATTGTTTTCACCTGCTAGCTCTGCTAGTTCTCCCTGGTTAACTTCCTACTATTTGTTGTGCTTCCTTTTCCCTTTCTGTTTCCACATGGGGGCAGTGCCATGCACACAAGCGTAAACATGCGCACACCAGCTCACACGCGCGCACACATGCTTACACGGCCTAACACTTGCCAATTCCTTCTTAAACGCGCGCACAGGAGCAAACGCGCTTACACAACTTTAAAAACCTTACACATACTTACTCCGGCTTAAACGCGCACACACAGGCGCACACGCGCACGCACACAGTCTTACTCGGATATACAGGCGTGCAAAAACATTGCAGGCACTTCAACAAGAAACTTTAGTGTTATCCACGGCATACACCTTCTATTTCTTACCTTTAGCTAGGATACCTGTTGACACACCTCTTCCAGTGATGAGTAACTGACAGCAAACACATGCCACTCTGCTCCAATGAGCTTACATTCTTTCATACATACCCCCCTCGTGATGTCACCTATCTTCTACTCTGTTACTCCCCTTATCCTACTCATACACTCCACTGACTGTGCTCATTTGCTATGTAAACTTGGGATTCACTATCCTTACCCTCATTTGCATGGGATTGCCTACTAATGTTTGGTTACATCTCTTAGACTGAGCTTCCCCCCTTAGCAACCTCTACTCGGTTGCCTTGTTGTCTTCAGCCTGCCATTCACTTGCATTGCAAATTATGATTTGCTATAAAATCCCTATTTGTGGCTTTTAATTTCTGGTTTTCTGGTTTTTAGAGCGCAGCACGTTTGCGCGGCGCTACGCTTAAACTTCGGAGATCAAGGTAAAAAAAATATATATTTTTTTTAATTTTGCATCTGGGAACATTGCCAATGGCCATATATTTGGCCATTGGCATGCTTCCTCAACTGGATGCAGCCTTTATTTGGAGCTGTCACGGCTCCGTTTTGCTATTTGCAGAACGGTACTCAGTTGTCAACGGAGTACATTTCTGCAAATAACACTACTCTTACTCGGACAGGTTAGGGTTTCCTGGATCGCAAATTTACCTCATTTGCATGGCTTACGCCAGCAAATTAGGTAATTTGCATAACCTAGCCCTGTCCGTGTAAGAGTTGTTGTAGGAGTTCTGTTGCACGCCCCTGCCGGCTGTTCCTGGATCGCTCGGCGGACATGTTGGCTGCATGGAGTCTTACTCTACTCTTAGACTCCGTGCAAGCCTTCATGAATCTGGCCCTCAGTCTCCTTGATTACTGACCCAGCATGGGGAAGACACATGTTAGTGCCCATCACATCTTGTCAGCAGTGGTGGGTGTCTCATTTTAATTGGTGGCAGTGGTGGGATCATCACATGCGGTGGTGTGGATAGTGAATTCCTGAAGCCTGTAAGCATTGCTTACTAAAGAAGGTGTTTGTACTCTCAAGCAGCCACAAAGTAGACTTTCAGAGTTTCATATCACAATAGTTTTAATTATTTACTTTTTGTTAGCTTGGATAGTCGGGGAGACTAGGCAAGTCTGTCAGCAGAGGAGTATGGCAAGCTGACAACTGGTTTGCTGAGATGTGCCAAGCTAAAGGATTTGGGCATGCCAACCTGATTAAAGGGGAAATTATTGCAGCCTTAACCACAGCCTCATTACAGACCAGCAACCAGGAGGATAACCAGTTTGGTGATGGGAATTTGCTGCCCACAAAAACAGGATAGTTCAACTTTTACTCAGAGGACTTAAAAATCCATCTGGAGTTAGAGACGTGAACTGGAGGCCAAGTGTTTAGAACTAGTAGCAGAGAGACTGCAGTGTTTGGAAGCCGAAGAAAATGAAATGCAGAGGCAACATGAAAAGGAAATGCTGAGTCTTCTCCAGGGTCATGGAGGTAATGGGATAGGGAGTAACTATACCTCAGAAGCAATGAAGGTCAGTAAACTTCTCACTCAGTACCAAGAAGGTGATCATTTTGATAGCTTTGTCTATTTGATAGAGTATGCAAACAGTATAATGTTGACTGAGGGCACTGGGTACAGTTCCTCACCCCCTTACTCCACGGTAAAGCTGTAACTGTTTCTAAATTGTCTGATACTGATTGTTTAGATTATGATCAAGTTAAGCACCATTTGTTACAATGTTTTAAGTTAACACCTGAAGCTTACAGAAAAAAGTTTCATGAGCATAGATGAAAGTGTATGTGATTATATTGGTGAACTAAGCACTTATTTTCATAGGTGGGCGAGTGGGTGTCAGGCCACCACTTTTGAAAAGCTGACAGACCTTTTGATGAGGGAACAAGGCCTTAGCACTTTGCCTGAGGACATGAGAATCTGGCTGACAGGGAATGCAACTCTGCAGAAGAGTTGGGGGGAAAAGGAGACCTATACCTAGAAAGCAGGGCATCACTGCACAAGAAAGGGATGCCTAGTGCTGCACATGGATATAAAGTAACCCACCTATGGTGGGCAGCCTAAACCGCTCCAACAGAGTCTGCCAGTAACAGGGGAAGCCACTAGTTCACGTACATGGCCAGGATTGAGGGGTAAATGTTTTAAATGTAACCAGTGTGGGCCATGTAGCATATAGATGGCCACAGAGGCAAGGTGGGGAACAAAAGTTGGAGGAGTCAGCAAGTGGGAATAACAGAGTACCAGTGGTTCATAGGTTAGTACTAGGCTATCGGCCCTAGGGCCTATACATGCCTAGCCATAACAATTCCCTGGCTATTTCTTCCCACACTATTTACTTCCCTCGACCCTTGTCTAGCAGGGCGACTGACGTGATCCCCGGGTTGAATTTCCTTTCTCCCATCCAATCATCAAGGTTCCTTTTGAAGAGGGCAAAGAGGTGCTCTGCTTGACATGTATGGGCAGTCTATTCCAGAGTCTGAGGTGTCTCTGGGTCAGGAACCTATCCCTCCAGCATGTTTTGTTTTTTGTGATGACAAGGTTTAGATCCCTGGAGTGTGTGGCTCTGAGGGATTGGGATTTCTTTAAGTGTAGCATGTCCAGCAGCTCTGGGTTTGACATGGCCTTGTATGTTAAGCAGAGATTGCCTCGGAGTGAACAATATGCGACAGAGTATAGCGGGAGTTTTTTAAGGCAGTCAGCATAGGGCATCTGCTTTAGGCCTGTGATTCTTTTAGTGAGGTTTTTCTGCGGCCTTTCCTTGTAGTTGCAGATGTCTTGAGAGGTGCATACCAAATGGGGCATTGTATTCTATAATGGGTCTAATGAGGGATGAGTACAGTGGAACAATGACCTCCTTTTGTTTTGGGTGAAAAGCCCTTAGTAATGAGGTGTGCCACATAGAAGGATTTCCTGACTGTTGTGGCGATGTGGTTATTGAAGGTGAGACCACTGTCCACCTCTGTCCCTAAGTCTCTTATCACACTTTTTATGTTTAGTGTACTGCCACCTATGTGGTAATTCACGGGTATATGTTTTTTTCCCAAAGGGGATAACTATACATTTATTGCCATTGAGCTTGAGCCCATGGCTTTGGCACCAAGCATCTGTTTCTGTAAGGCCCTTTTGTAGAGTATCCACATAATTTGGGGATTCAATAATGGCTCCCAGTTTGCAGTCATCTGCGAACTTTGTTAGCCAGAGTCCCTTAGTGTTGGCCTGTACTTCAGAGATGTAGATGCCAAACAAGAGAGGTCCCAGGACTGAACCACTCCACTTGTCACTTGTCTGGAGCTGGATTTGGAGTCGGCTACTTTTATACTGTGGGTTCTGTCAGTAAGCCAGTTGGCAACCCATCGAGTGATGTAGGGATTAATGCCCAACTTAGTAAGTTTATCTATGATTCCAGAGTGGGGGATGGTGTCAAAGGCCTTGGCGAAGTCCATATAGGCTATGTGGACTGCCTTACCTTCGTCCACAGCTCTGGAGACTGATGTGAAGAAGTCAGTCAGGTAAAGGAGACAAGATCGGCCCTTCACGAACCCAAACTGGGTAGGGTCCAGTGTTTGAAGGTTGCCAATGTCTTTGTTTATAAGTTCCATGATAATACGTTCCATGGCCTTGCAGATCAGACTCGTCAGACTGATGGGGTGGTAGTTCCCGGGATCCATGGTGGATCCCCCCTTGTGGAGTCAGATAACTGTAGCTGTGCGCCACTCAGTGGGCATGAAGCCTGAGGTGAGGGTATGATTAAACATGTCACTTAGGTGAGGTGCCAGTTCATTTTGTAGTTCATGTAGTACACAGCCCAGGATGTCATTTGGTCCCATGGATGCTGTATTCTTAGCTTTGGAGAGTGCATTTTTTTATCTGTGTGGCCGTTATTACTGGAATTTGGCAATCTTTCGGTATTAGGATGGGCTATTTAGGGGGTGAGAGGGGGTGAAGTTGGCAATGAATCAATCTGCCAGGATATTGGCAATATCCTTGGGATCAGTATATTTAATGCCATTCTGTTGTAGCTCAGAGCTGATCTGAGCATTGCCATTTAGAATCTTGACATAGTTATAGAATGCCTTGTAGTTGTCTTTGGAATCTTTGGTAATTTTATTTTCGTAACTAGCTTTGGAGGATTTTATGAGGGATCTCAGCTTCTTACTGAGGCTGGTAAGGGAGTTTTTTGCATCCTGGGATTTTCCTCTTTTCTGCAACAGTTTCTTCCTTTTGTTGTAAAGTTTGTTTATGGCAGGGGACCACCAGGTTGGCTTCCTTTTTTGGAGGAGAGCATCTTGGTTCTATTTGGGATGGCACGATTCATGCATGAGTGGATGTGCTCATATAGTGCCTTAGTGTAGGACTCAGCAGTTGAACTTTCAGTTCTCGATTGCATGGGTGTCATGAAGTTTGTAACTTCTGACTTGAGTAGCGTGAAGTTGGCTTTGGAGAAGTTTTTTATGGAGGTTTCCTTACTGGGGAGTGGGAGGTGGGATGTGGATGTTAAGGGTGATTAGCTTATGGTCTGACCTAACCAACAAGGGGGTGACCATAGGTGTGGAGCATCGATTTCCCATGTTGGTAATGACCAGGTCTAGGATATTGGAGCCCCTGGTGGGACTATGGATTAGTTGATCCAGGGCATTGGAATTTATGAATTCCAAGAACCGTTGGGCAAAGGTGTTGGTACATGAGTAGTTTTCCCAGTTAATGGCAGGGTAGTTGAAATCACCCAGTATTAGGGTGTTTGGTTGTATATTAATATTTTCCAGTATGTTTAGAAAGGTGTAGTGAGAATCTTGGGGCATGGTGGGGGATCTTTAGAAAGCCACAATTTGGATTGCAGTCTTACCTAGTGTTAGTTGCACCCTGAGAATTTCAGACACATTGTGTTGGGCAACTAACCTGGTGGTGTGAATATCCTTGGTGAATATGGTCACTCCTCCACCTTTAGTATTTCTGTCCTGGTTTGGTGGCCCGAAAAGTGTGCTAAGAGTTGTAGTCTGGTATTGCAGGGGTGCTCTCTGGAGCCTTGAACCAGGTCTCAGTTACTGCACAGATATCAGTGTTCTCCATGTTTAGTAGTGCCTCGAGAGAGTGCATTTTGAGGGTTAGACTTGTAGCATTACCTTCAGATTTTGCATGCTTGTAGCTGTTACAGTGGTGGTTTTGTCCTTTTAACTTTGCCTACAAAAGGCACTATAGGGGTGGCAAGAGCCTTTGCCAGTAACCTGAATCCTAGGTGGCGACAGGTGCAGACCATCTCTGGCAAAGCATCGTGATCTGTCGATCATGTCATCCCAGGCAGACAGATACTGGATCCCCTTTGAATGACACCGGAAGTTTAGCCAATTGTTGAAGTCCATCATTTTGTCCTTATATTGTGGTATCACTCTGGATGAAGGCAGAATGCTACTCAGGGCTAGCGTCATAACTGCCTGGGCCACATGATCCGAGAGCTTTTCCATGTCTCTTTTCATGTAGTCCAGGGAGGTACGTCTCAAGTCATTCACTCCAACATGGACAATGACAGAGTCATATTTGTACTTGCTGTGGAGTGACTTGAGTGCATGGGTTATGTGGTGGATCCTGGCACCCGACAGGCAGCTGACTGTAATTTTCTCCACCCAGACAGACCACACACTTGAAGCTAGGACTGGTGATGTGGCTACTTCAGGGAGGGAGCTACCCTGTAGCAGTGAGACTGAAGGTGAGCCACAGCTGCTTGTGGGTATTGATGTTCCCTTGGACAGAGTGACTGCAAGGGCAGAGGCGAATAATAGTACCCAGGATGACAGTGAGGCACCACTCTTGGACGAAACCAGACTTACTGTGGAAGGGGAGCTGGGAAAGGTTGCAAAGAGAGAGTTGAGACAGGTTCAGCTGTCAGACCTTACATTACAAAGCTTGGAGGTAGCTAGAGAAGCACTTGATTCTCATGGAAAAGGGGAATCTGTATACTGGAACAAAGGGTTACTGTATAGAGAGTGGACCCCCGAGGGAGGGCTAGAAGGTGAGATAATACAGTTCCCAGAGCCTGCCATCTGTCATTTCTAGCCATAGCCCATGGTATTACCTTTGCAGGTCATATGGGCATAAAGCGTAACAAGAGACGTATTATGCAGAACTTTTATTGCCGTGGGATTTCCAGGGATGTAACAGGGTACTGCAGGACCTGTGAGCAGTGCCAAAAAGGTAAGCAAGGCAGTAGACAAGGTCAAAGCTCCTTTGATGCCTTTGCCTGTGATTGAGAATCCTTTTCAGAAGGTAGTTATGGATATTATGGGGCAATATTATGGGGCCTCTGAGTACTCCAAGTTCCACAGGGAAGAAATATGTCCTAGTGGTAGTAGATTATGCTACTGAATACCCTGAAGTGTGGCTCTGTCCTCCATTGTGGCAGAGAAGGTGGCAAATGCTTTGCTAGAGAATTTCAGCAGGGTAGGTTTCCCAAAAGAAATGTTGACTGTCAGAGGTGCCAGTTTCATTTCAGACCTGCTGGCTTGTCTGTGGGAGTGCTGTGGGGGGAAGAACCTAAAGATCTCCCCCAACCACCACCTACCACCCCCAAAGTAATGGTGTTGTGGAGAGGTTAAACGTGATGCTAAAGACCATGCTACAAGCATTTGCAGACCAGTTTGAGGGAGTGGGACAAATATTTGCCCCGTCTATTGTTTGCTTACAGAGAGGTGCCCCAGGAATCCATAGGTTTTTCACCCTCTGAGTTGCTGTATGGGCATAAGGTGAGGGACCTCTAGATTTGATTCGTAATGAGTGGAAGGGTGAGTGAGAATCCCAGAAGGAGTCTGTTGTGGCATATGTCCTAAACCTTAGGACAAGGCTTAAGGAGATCATGGGCTTGGTCCATGAGAACCTGGCAGGAGCCCAATACCAGAAAAAGGTCTGGTATGACAGGAATGCTAGAGCCAGAAAGTTTTCATTGGGACAGTAGGTGATGGTTCTCATTCCTGTCAGACTGCAGACAGCTTGGGAGGGGCCCTTCAAGGTGGTAAGGAAGATAGTCTTCGTGTTTCACTGTTGCATTCATCACACTTGGGTTATCTGCCTGTGGGTAGCCTTCAGTCAGCCCGAATACCAGAGTCTTTGGATTTCTGCATTGGATGCTGTCACCTCTTACATGACGTCTGGTCGTCAGGGTTATAAAACATGCAGCCGACGACATTACATCAGCTTTTCTTGCCATGCGGGAGCCCGAAGCAGAAGCAGTTCTCAAAGGCCGGTCGGCCGCTACCTGAAATTTTCATTTTTCGAGTTTCAAACCTGAAGTCTTCTAAAGCTAAGTACCCCATTGGGGATTCTTTTTTCTTGCTCTAACCGATGTCAGAAAAAGTTAACAATTGTCTTGCTTGTGGAAAGCAAATATCACACACAGATTTTCATTCTTACTGCATCACCTGTTTAGGCCCAGACCACGACGTTCCTCGCTGTCGGTTTTGTGCCTTGTTTAACTCCCAAACTATTCGTCATCACGCTATCTTAGTTGCTAAATTGTTTCGGTCTCGTTCTCCGTATTCCAAAATGGCTTCGGTAAGCCGTCCGACTACCGATCTTCCAAAAAATCCTAAGGACAAAGACAGAGACAGACCGCATAGGTCCAAAACTGCCAACGACGCTTCCGTTAAGCTAGTCGCCAGTCCGCCGGTACTCAGTGGGGCACCTTCGCAGTCCCTGTTATCCACTTCTAGAGATTTGCAGGCCTCTGCTGAGACCCATTCGGAGTCCGGTATGCTGCGAGATGTTTCTTTGATTATGGAACCTGCAAATGTCTCTACCTTGGATGGGTCCGGAGCGGCTGTGCAGGCACCGGCTTCTGAGGGTGTATTCCGACCTTCTGATGTTCGTATTAAACCGACTACTTAATTTCAGACTAAAACGACAGAGTTCTCAGGCCCAGAGTTCGCACTAGGCCTAGAAAACTGACGACCAAAGCGCATGCTCAAGCTCCCATGCCACAGAAACAAATGCTTAGAATGGCTGAAAACCTTATAACTCTAATTAGGGGAAGCCAGCCTTCCCTCTCTAATAGACAAATAATTGATTTCCCTTCTGATTCAACAGACCATGAGTCTGATGACTCTGATCCCTATGATTACCAGGACATACCCTTGTCTACCTATGAGGATTCAGATGCAGAGGATTCCATTCCCTCTGCCTCCCCTCCAGCAGACTTTTCTTTTGGTGAAACCTTGCATACCTTAAGAGAGCATTTCCGCTGGGAATGCCAGGTCTACCCACAGTCCAAAAAGAGACTCGAGAATTTTTAGACTTGCCTCAGCACAGGCCTCTAGCTATACCTCCTGTCCTAGGTGTATTGTAGATGATGTTTTCATGGAATCCAGTCTTACTCATGATACTTTACCACCAGCTCCTAGAAGCCCTGACGGGTGCTACAGGATACCTGACTCTCACAAATTTCTCTTTAAGAATCCCACTGCAGATCCAGAGACCATTTCCTAGGGACCTAAAGGTATTAAGGCTACTACAGCCAAAAATCCTACCCCTTCGGACAGGCGTTCGAGGGCTTTAGACAGATGGGTCAAGAATGTATATACCTCTGCAACTCTTGCCATCAGGGCTTTAAATTGCCGGTTTCACATGTTGAAGTACCAGCAGCATATTATGGAACTAATTAAACAAAAAATGCTGTAGCTTCCAGATTTTGCAGAAAATAAAGATTTATAAGAGTTAATGCATTCTGCAAGCCAAGTCAGTTAACATACTTTGCAGTGTGGTTTTGATGCCTTAGAATCATCTTGCAGGACTGCTGTCACTGGGTCTGTACTGAGAAGGCATGCTTGGCTGAAGGAACAAATCTTGCCAGACCATGTCAAAGCAAAATTACTAGATGCTCCATTAAACCAGGAACATTTGTTTGGCACAAAAGCAGAAGAGGTTCTTAAAAAGATGGAGGAAAAAGCTAAATCTTTGCAAACTGTTAAAGATTTCTTGCAGGTACAGCCACCTAGATTCAGTAAGCATTGGCCTTATAAAAACTGATCCTTTCCAGTCCCTTCCAGGTCTTCTCAGCCCAAATCCAGGGGCAACAGACCACCAAGGCTACACTCTCAGGCTACGCAGAGAGCTAAACAATGGAGTGCTCCCCCCTCAAAAATAGGGAGTGGTAAGCCACTCCCTTATGGAAAAAATTCACAATGACTTGTCCCATTACCCAGGACCAATGGGTCCTAAGCATTGTATCCAAGGGTTACAGATTCTACTTCCACTCACTGCCAACCCCAAGCGAGTTGCCAGACCTTCCTCCAAACCAGTGGGCAGAGGCTCAAAAGCAAGTACTTTCTCTTCTCAGTATCAGGGCTATTCAGTCTGTTCCAGTCGAGCAAAGAGGACAGGGTTTCTACTCCAGACTCTTCCTGGTGCCCAGAAAAGAGGGCTCTTGGCGCCCTATCCTGGACCTGTCCATTCACAACACCTTCGTAGTGGTCAAAAATTTCAAAATGCTTACACTACAACAGCTGCTTCCTATGCTAGCCAAGAACTCCTGGCTAGTCACCCTAGACCTAAGCTTATTTGCAAATGCCCATAAGGGAATCTTGCAGGAAATATCTACATTTCAGGGCAGGCTCTATGCACTATCAGTTCTCTGCACTTCCCTTTGGCTTATCTACTGCACCCAGGATGTTCACAAAGTGCCTGGCTCCAGCCATTGCATACTGCAGGCAGAGAAATATTCAAATTTATCCATACTTGGACGATTGCCTGATTCAGGCGGACAGTCAGGAATTGCTACTTCAGCACATGGCATTTGTAAAGAGACTTCTAACTTCTCTGGGGTACACCATCAATGAAAATAAATCACATCTGATGCCCAGCCAAAAGATTGTATTCCTGGGAGAAAGCTTGAACACAACTTCCCAGATGGCATTCTTTACTCCAGAAAAGCAGGTTTATTTGGCAAACTACTTCAAACTAATGATCACCAGAACCCAGCTACCTGCAAGAGAAATACAGCAGGCCCTAGGGTTCATGGCCTCATGCATTCTACTAATTCCATATGCAAGACTGCATATGAGGAAACTTCAGTGGTACTTAAAAAGTCTCTGGTGTCAACATTCTCAGGACCTGGAAATGCTGATTCGTATCATTCCTTGTCTAAAGGCAGAATTCCTTTGGTGGGCAGAGGCTTGCAACCACAACAAGGGACTCCGCTTTCACTTAACCCCTCGCCGCCCAAAACCTGACAACATACGCATCAGACTATGCATGGGAGGCTCACATGGCTGGCAAATGCATTCAAGGCAAATGCAGCCCAGGGCAAATTCACCTACATATCATCAAAAAGAAATGTTAGCTGTACAGAATGCTCTGACAGCCTTCAAATACCTTATCCTTCCAGGACAACTCTTGATAAAGACAGACAACACCACAGTTATGTGGTACATAAACAAGCAGGGGGAACTCATTCCTACCCACGGCCCTGTGGAACACAGTCTTGAGTGACCAAGTGCACTTACAAGCTCAATTCCTGCCAGGCAAATAAAATTCACTGGCAGACGAATTAAGCAGAAATCTACTGGACCCACACGAGTGGAAACTGGAACCCAACTCATTCAAACTTCTAACCCACAGGTGGGGGACACCAGAGGTGGACCTCTTTGCCTCCCCCCAAAACCATCAATTAAGCAATTTTGCACCAGAAATCCCCATAGCCAAGCATGGAAAGTGGCTGCCCTATCCTTTACATGGGAAAACCTCTCAATTTATGCCTTTCCCCCTCTGTCCCTCCTCTCAAAAGTATTACTGAAATCAAACAGGACAAACCAAGGACAATCCTTATTGCACCGGACTGGTACCAACTCCTACGCAGTCTGGCAGGGGTGCCACCCTGGCACCTACATCAGACCCCCTCCCTGCTGTCCCAGCAGGAGGGACAGATTTTGCATCCTAAGCTGCAAACCCTGAACCTTGCAGCTTGGCTTATTCTCTGAATACACCACCAGCAACCCTCAGCAAACAGGTGCTGGACATCATCCTTGAGGCCAGAAGGCCTACTACTAGGAAATTCTATTCAGAAAAATGGAAAGGATGTCGTTCTTGGAGCCAGTCTCAAGGAAAGGACACAGCCGTGCCCGTCTTACCTGAAATCTTAGACTACCTAGCAGAGCTGCTCCACAAAGGCCTATCCTTCTCTTCTATTAAGATTCATGCCTCAGCCATCAGCTTATTATAATACTGAGCCACCTCTCTTTTCTCACCTTCTGGTCAAACAGTTCCTGAGAGGATCTAACAATTTTAGACCCCCAAGGAGAGCTCCCACCCCTGCCTGGGACCCTTAACTTTGTACTAGAGAAGCTCATGTTTCCCCATTTTGAGCCTGCTGCTACAGCACAGTTAAAATTCTCTTGGAAAATAGCCTTACTTCTAGCCATCACTTCAGCAAGAAGAGTGTCTGAGTTACTGGCACTAATGGCTGTGGATCCCTTCATTATTTTCCGTGCTGACAGGGTTTCTCTCAGGACTAACCCATCTTTTATGCCCAAGGTGGTATCCAGTGTGGCTGTAAACCATTCCATCCATTTACCAACCTTCTTCCCTAATCCTCACAATAAAGGGGAAAGGATCCTGCACTCCTTGAACGTGCAGACAACTCAGGTTCTACCTTGACAGGACTAAGCCTTTCAGAAAATCTGATCAGCTGCTAGTCAGCTTTGCTACAGGGGCAAAGGGCAAGGCCATTTTAAAGCAAACCATTTCCAAATGGATAGCACACTGCATCCATTTCTGCTACAAACACCATGGAAAACTTACCCCAACGGGGATTAGAACTCATTCCACTAGGGCTACTTCAATCTCTACAGCATTTCTCAGGGGAGTCTCTACCAGGGACATCCTGGAAGCTGCAGCCTGAAGTTCTGTACACAACTTCACCAAGCATTGCCACTTTGCCTGTCTTTTCTAAATCCAGAGCAGGATTTGCCACAGCAGTCTTAAAAGGCCTGCTAGTCAGCCCTAATATTACTTGACTGCCTCCACCCTTCCTCAGCTTTGGGAATCAGCCCAAGTGTGATGATGCAACAGTGAAACATGAAGAACATAGTACAGTTGTGTACACTTACCATAAATGTAGATGTTCGAGTGTATTCACTGTTGCAGTCGTGGTTACCCTCCCTCCAGCCCTCTGCCTCTTCTATGCTTTCTACCTATCCTCTTCTTGGCCATATCTTATGGCTATGGTATTTACTTTTTATTGGAGGTGTTCCATACCATGTAATTGCTTCCTATTTTGGGAGCTCCTGACATCTGGGGCAAGAAAAACTGATGTAATGGTGTCAGCTGCATGTTTTATACCCCCTGATGACCTGATGTGATGTTACAGCATCCGACGCAGAAATCCCAAGAATCTGGTATTCGGGCCGACTGAAGGCTACCTGCAGGCAGATAACCCAAGTGTGATGACTGCAACAGTGAATACACTCGAGCATCTACATTTATGGTAAGTGTACACAACTGTACCGTCAGTGATATTAACTGTATGGTAGAACTGCTAGGCAGGAGGTAGGGGCACAAACTGTATAATGTTAACATCATGAAGCCTTACCATGATAGACAGGCCATTGTGCTGAATATTTGCTGTAGATGGCAGGAGGAGTCTGAGGGGGGGATCTGGTGACTGTTCTCAGTGAGGCCTGGACTGGCTCCTCAGTGGAAGGGATAGCAATGTCCCAGCAGCTGCCCCCTACCCAGGTTCGAGAAGTCCAAGCAGTGTTACAGGAGTTTGCAGACATGTTCACTGGAAAGCTAGGGTGCACCACGTGGGTGCAGCACCATGTGGATACAGCGCTCCAAAAATCTATAAAACCGGGTGCGTGCGTGAGTTAGACCGATTCTGAGGGAGGAGATACAGGAGATTTTGGAACTGGGAGTAATCCAGAAGTCCAGCAGTCTCTGGGCCTCCCCAGTGGTCTGATACCAAAAAAGGATGCCAGCACCAGGTTCTGTGTGGTCTACAGGAAACAAATTAGTCACACAGAGTCAGATGCTTACCCCATGCCTAGGACAGATGAAGCCCTAGACCAGCTGGCTGGGGCAAAGTATCTGACGACTATTGATCTTACCAAGGGCTACAGGCAGGTGCCCTTGACTCTCAATGCTAGAGAGAGGTCAGCCTTTGTTACTCCTTTTGGCTTGTATGAGTTCATGAAGATGCTCTTTGGGATAAAAATGCCCTGTGACTTTCCAGAGACTGGTAGATCCTCTCCTAGCAGGAGATTATGCCGTTGCTTACCTGGATGATATTGCCATCTACAGACATTCCTGGCAAAAGCACCTTCAGCATGTCAGGGAGGTGCTGGCCAGACTGCAGAGGGCAGGGTTGACCATTAAGCCCAGTAAGTGTCCGGTGGATATGGCAGAGGTCTACTACATTGGACATAGAGTGGGGAGTGGTAAGATCAGGCCAGAACCTGCCAATGTGGTGGCCATTCAGGCTCATCCTGCCCCTGTTACTAAAAAACAGGTGAGGGCATTCTTAGGGACAGCAGGATACTATAGAAAGTTTGTCCCCAGTTATAGTACCATAGCTGCTCCCCTCAGAGACCTGACGAGGAAAAACAGGTCAGATAAGGTAGTGTGTGGATCCCAGCTTGTGAGCAGACATTCCATAAGCTTAGAGGAGCTTTGGGAGGACACCCTGTGTTAGCCAGTCCAGATTACAGCAACAAATGTGCTGTGCAGGTGGATGCTCCAAACAATGGGGTGGAGGCTGTACTTAGCCAGGTTTCCTCAGAGGGAGAAGAGCACCCAGTGATATATCTCAGCTGTAGACTCCAACGTCTAGCCATAGTATGGGCACTGCAGAAACTTCAGCCTTATATCTATATGTAAGGAAATTCACTGTAGTTACAGACCACAGTCCCTTAACATGGCTACATAGAGCCAGCCAGTAAAATGCCAAGTTATTAAGGTGGAGCTTAGGATTGCAGGCATATGACAAGACAGTACACCACCAAAGGGGGGGGGGGGGTCAGCAATACCAATGCAGATGGGCTTTCAAGAATGGGATAACATATTCCCAGATAGGCTTATTTCTTTCAAGCCATGTTTCTCGAGGTTCACTTGAAAAATTAGATTGAGTCTTCAAAGATTGGGGGGGGGATGTGAAGATAGGAGGTACTGCCAGCCATACCAGGGAGAAGTAGGACGGTGGATGTATGACTAGTGCCAACACACCTAGCTGAAATTTTATAAGTAATTATACGTCATTTGTATATCAGGCTGATCTGTACAGATGGTTGTGCTGAAAATGTATTTGTAAGCTTTGTTTGTTTTAGTTGTTTTAAAATGTATGAACAGTGTACTCTGCTGAAATGAAGAGAAGTGCACATGTATTATGGTATCTAAACTAAATGTATATGTTTTAATAGAGGACACTTGCACAGCAGTGGTTAACTAGCTGGCTTATTTTAAGAAAAAAAATAAGGGAAATGTAAACAAGCTGGTAAAACATTGATTGACACCCCACAGTGCGGAGCAGGACCAGAGACAGTAGGCCTGGGAGCAGCCATTATCTGTTAGCTTTTGTAAAGAAGGGGGGAAGTGCTGTAAATGTTTATGGATCCTTGGCATTGCCATAAAAGCTCTAAATGTGTACTGTAGCAGTCTGTTAAATTCCTGTCTCAAACTTCAAAAGGAGATATTGTGGGAACCTAGAGTCAGGTGACCAGATTAGGTCATTCTGCAAGTCATCTTGGATATTATATTTTACAGTGAGTAATCTCAGAATATAAAGTTTTCTGTTTTTGGAACCTGACTAGAAAGACTGCTTGCATATTTAATCTTGTCTTGCGTAAATAAGTTATTAGGGAACAATAAATTCTCTTAGATTCAGTCAGCAATTTAGTGAAGCTTAGTTTAGATACTGTTTTTTGTCTAAGTCTGTCCATCAGTGTTGGTTTCAATATTTTCTGTGATTTGAACTGTGTGGTTCACTGTGAATGTATATTTAGTATTTTCATGTACTTTTATTATTAAATATATTTAAAACTTTTGTCATGGCTGGTTCTTGTAGAGAGTATCTAACCTTTGAGAGTACTTGTATTTATTTGATGACAGTGTGGGCCACTCTAGAAGGCCTAGCCGTCTTGGTGAACTACTACCATTTGTATTGATATTAATATTACACAGTATAATTGCATACCCTTTTAAGAGCCTTATAGTAACCGACTGGTGGCAGTGATAACTACCTTATCATATGGGCAAAGTTGGTAGAGTGGGAAATCTGTACCAGCCTTTCTCAGGTGTGTGTATTTGAAAATTAAATCTTAGTGTGTGTGTGTCAGCTACATGGGGCAGGGACATGAAGAATGGGTTTACAGAGAGAGTCCTGGTGGACTTGGCTTGGAGACACGGCTGAGGACCTAACCCTACAGCTGCACCAGTGAGGAGTCTTACTGGGAATATGGAGGGAGACAGAGACACTCAGACCCTAGGCTGTGTGTATTCCTTGTGTGCTCTTAAGGGAAACTGTACTTGATCCAGAGAGGTCTGCATCTGGAAATACTGAGTGCATCCATTTGTATTCCAAGTGCATGTCCCTCTCCAGTGTCAGTGGTGAGGATTCAGGCTCCTTAATTACTGGCCCAGCATGGGGACAACACATATTGGTGCCCATTGCATCTTAGCAGCAGTGGTGGGCATCACATGGTACATCGACAAATAGGCATGAACCAGATCCTTCCCCCTATGCCAGGAAGCTATGAGAGTATGGCAGTGGGTGATCACTGTGCATTGTTTCTTTCCAGCAGCCCACATTCCTGAGAAGTCCAACTGCCTCACCAGCAGGCTCAGCAGATCTATTTTCTTGCCTCTTGAATGGTTTTGTCAGTCCAGAAGTGGCCCAATAAATGTTTCTCCACTGGGCTGTATTTGCTGCAATAACTTTTCCTCTCTCCATTGCATACCCAAGTGCAATAATTACTTTGCCCTAATTCCTTCCATTGATCGAGTCCCCAAGAGACTCTGTCAGACAGTGCCCAGGTGGGCTTCTCATGTCCTTCTTCCCTCTTCTCTGATGTCCACGTTCATCTAGAAAACAATTAAATAAAAAGGCATAGTGATTCTCATTGATCCTTAGCTGCTCAGACAAATCTGGTTCCCTTTTTTTCTGGCCTGTCATCAGGGAAGCCCGCCTGGCAATTTGGATCCCAAAAAGGATTTGTTCTCACTCCTCCAGGTTGCCTGACCCAAATCTTCACAATCTCAAACTAACTTCATAGTTTCTTCAGTTCTGATAATGACCAGAGACCATTCATTTTCTGAAAACATAGTTCATACTCTCTTCTCTTCCCAGATGGTATTTCTCTTTGGGTTTATAATTGCAGGTGAACACATTTTGCTGCTTGAGTAGCTACTTGGGGAACACATCCTTTCAAAGTAATTCTGTTCCTTGTGTAGTTGCTTTCCTCAGGTGCCAACTGTTCAGCAATTAGGGTACAACTAGCTGCAATTTTTTTATTTCCACCAAAGCTTTGGCTGCCATTCTTTAGTCTGTTAGAGATCTTGTAAATTTGTTTTAGGGTACATTCCCACTTTACCCACCAGTCAGGATACCAGTCCCTCTATGAGACCTCACTTTTTTGGAAGCCTGTAAAAAAACACAGTTGAGCCTTATTACTTGTGGCAGTACCCTCAACCAAGTGAAATTCTGTGTTACATGCACTATTCTGTTCTCCACCTTATCTTTTTTTTTCACAAGCACAGTCTCTTTACTCACCTGGTCTTCTTTTCTTAACAAGATGATATCTAAATCCAACATACATGTCCTCCAGTTTCCCCTCGTAATTATTCGAACAAGAGTGAATAATTACTTCAACTTTAGATGTACCAAGACAATTGTGCTTCTCTTTTCATAAAAACAAGGCTATTAGAAAGGACCTTTAACTGTTTCCTTTGATTCTAATTGGTTGGATTTTAAAGTTCCCAAGGGTACTTTGTCCAGATGGGTTTCAGATTGCTGGAAGCAGAGACAAAGGTTATACAAATGCCCTTTACCACTTAGGCAGAAAGCTCGTTCTGAAAGGTTGGTGCCCACATCTGCTGCCTTCTTCAGGAACTCTTCCATGAATGACATATGCACAACTGCTACTTGAGCTCCCTTACATACCTCTGCTTAACCTTATAAGCTGGACTTAATTTCTAGGTCTAGAGCATCCTTTGTGGCTTCTGTCCTCAAATGTTTACGTTATGATGTCACCTAAGAGGTGAGTAGCTGGGGATTCTGACTCACAATTTGGATCAGACTGACAGAATGACTAGGATACTGTAATTATATACTTACCATAACACTGGGTCTTTTCATCTGTGTTCATCCAATACTTCATCCATGTACTCCATCCCCCTTCCTATATCTAATTCTGAAGAACCTGTTTTCCTTCGAGGTCTATAATACAGTTATCTGCACTCTTAGCCAGCAAACTTGGGCTGAGAAAGCTTCACATTTGGGTGCATTTTGGGAAGGAGAAAGTTAAAGGGGCTCGAGGCTGGAGCACTCATTTTGCTGAGTTGGACCATACAAGCTACTTGAGGACTCGCAAGTCATATCATACAACCCCCCCCCCCCCAACAGTTTTCATCATCATCCATTACAGTGTTGCCTTGTTGATTTATAACCTTCTCCTTGAGTTATTTGAGTCAATGACAACACCAAAATGACCTTTTCTGGATTTGTCAAGTACTAAATAACATCATCTCAAGTGAATCTAACTGCTTGATTACCATTCCATTTATACCTTTGGATTCGAGAATCCCTTATTTTCTTTGCTTATAGCTCTAAATATAAAGCAAATAAAGGGGAAATAAGATATCCTTGCCTGGTTCTTCTGTTCAAACAACTTGTCTGAGAGGAACCTTCCCACCTTAATTCTTGCCTCTGATCCTTCCTATATTCTTCTTTTTAACCCTGTTATTCTATCAGTGAATGTGAAAGCAGTCATTGCGTTACTCATAAAATTCTAGCTGACTCTTGTCGAATACTTTTTGTACAGTAAGACCCACCGACAATAGTATTTTTTTTTACACTCTGCTTCTATGAAAATTGTCATTGTCAAATGTCTGCCTCCCTTCCACAAAACCACATTGCTCCATGTCTGTCAATCTTTACAACACTTTGTCAACATTAGCTAGGAGAATAGCAGTTTCTAATCCTGTTTTAAAAAATTGAAATGGGTCTGTAAGAACCTGGGTCTGGAGGGGTCTTTACTCTCTTTGGGTAATGTAGTCACCACAGCTTTCTTCCAAGACACTGGTACACAGCTCTTCTCACCACCATTTAAAAAAAAATTTGAACAAAACCTTCCAGATCTTTATCACTTTCTTCCCTCCTAACTTCCAAACTTCCATGAGAATGCCATATGTTCCTGGAGTCTTCTCTGTTGATTATACATCAGTTTTTATCTCATCTCTTCCTACCTTAGTTATTGTTATGTTAGTTATTGATTGTTGAGCCTCATCTTCCTCTAACCTTGGAGTAATTAATTCTTTCATAAATATTTTCATTTGTGCCTTGTCTTGGTTTCACCATTCCCCTGCTTTTATACAAGCTGACATAAAATTTCCAAAATATTTCTAATATCTTTGTGACACCTCTGGTTGTCTGAATTGATCTGGAAACCTGTGATGGGTGCCTTCCCAGTCTTTTCCTGATATGCTTAGAAGGGGGTTTCTATCCATTTACCAGTCCTGCACTTACCATTTCCCTGCTGAGGGAATCAGAAACGTGGGGAAGTGCTGTCACCCTCACTACCAAGGGTGATGCAGTCTCCTGGGAGGTGTTCTTTCCCCAAAAGCAGCTGGTTTCAGATCAGTGTTTTTTCATCTCTCAACACCTAAGGAGTAGTGGACAATTTTATGCCACTGAGTGTTTTGTCTAATGGCACAAGTTCTGGGCTAGCCTGTTTATGATGTCAGTACCCACCTCCAGTGTTTATTAAGATTGTCCTTGTTTGACTTCATCATCACAGCCTTTCCTTTTAAAAACAACCTTCTTGGTCTAGAGTCTGTGGTGGTATAGTGGGCTAAAGCCTTGACTACAGCACTGAAATGAATTTGATTAATGTTTGGGGGTGGGCCCTTGGATGGTCTTGCTGGTGCTCTGTGACATTATCTCTGTTGGCAGCATAGATAGAATGAGCAGGTATAAGCTAGTGCACAGATGATAAAGGGCATGGCCAACTAACTGTTGAAGGTAGCCCTCAACAGCCAAAGGCTGGGAGTGTGACACAAACTTTTAGAAGGGAGGCTTTATAGGGAGTGTTGCAGAATGAATAGTAATGTTTTGATTATAGCTGAGACCTGCATGTTTTTAATTTTAAAATCTGAGCTAAGCAAATGCATTAATTTTTTTGAAGGAGCCAATAAACTAGGGTATCTTTTTGCAAATTTGTGGCAGATAGAAGAGTCATAATTTTTTGAATTGTGAAGAGATGATCTCTTAGATTTGGAGTTCTTTTGTAAGATTAATGGGGGAGGTGTTGATAATAATGAATAAAGTGTACTCAGGAATGGAAGTAAGTACTTATTTTCATATGATGGATTTGGATCCTTTAAAAATGACTAGTCTATACTAAGTTTTGATCAGCCCTGTAAGTGTTAGCTGCTTTTCTAGTTGAGAGTGAATGTTTTGGATTAGTTAGTTCAAAGGCCTATGTATTAGAATTCCATCTGGCTCAATGTGTCAGTATATTTAGTTAGCTCTGTACAGTTTCAGACTTTATGGGCTTTTGTATGGTTTTATTGGGTTGCATAACCTTCACCCACAATGGGTTGGCATTGTCTTCCTTAACAGGCTACTTAGAAGTATTTTTCACTTAAGTTGATATAATTTGCATAAGGATTCTAATTTTGGTGTGTTCTCTTTCTTAGAATAATGTAGCCTTTTCATTTTTTAGCCTTCTGCAGAGCATTTTTCATTATGCCAACATTGTGTGTCACATTCTGGGCACAAGAAAAAAAGAGATGCATGGTGCAACTTATTTTATAGTTGGTTTTTGCTAATAGAGATGACAAAATCACAGCCATGGTCTGGTGAGAATGAGTGAATCTTTTTTGGTACCTTGCTTGATATTGGGAAGGGAGCTGATGTGGCAAATGTCAGCTTATTGAACAGCTTTAAATTGAAAGCCATTCAGTTGAAAAAATATTTCTGAAAACTACTTTTGGTGATCTTTGAGACTGTACTTTTCCCCACTGTTGTGTGACCACAGAGTTAGTTTATATAAGTTGGGGGGAGAGGCTTGCCACCCTGCAAAAGATTTGTTAGGTGATTGATGATATTGTTTTTGGTAGTTTTTTTTTTTCGACTGAATGGCTTATGTTTTAAAACTGTTTGGTGACTTGACATTATTCTGAACTGATGTCTACCTCCAGCTAATTTTAATTGTTTTTGCAGTTCTGAAGTACTGATCATGCTTTTTAAAAGTCTACTTTTGCAGTAACTGTAGTCACACAGCTGCAGTTTATCTGCCTTATGAGCTTGGCAGTTGTTTCTGTCATTTGCAATGTTCTTTTATGTTTTTGTTTAACCTGTGGTAGAAGCATACTCAGTTTTCTCTAAGTCAGTGATGCTGAACCTATGACACACTTGTCAAACGTGACACCATGACATTTTGAGTAACACACCAGCGTTCACCAACACCCGGGTTACCAAAGAAACTGCTTTTTGCATTTGTTTCTTGTGTGAAGTGCATTGAATTATTTTGTGCCAGCAGCCAGTTCAGCAACACTGCTGCAGAGGTAAGGAAGTTATTAACCTCAGACTATTTCAGTGTACTTTCTCGATAGAGTCTGCAAAGGGCAGTGCTGACATTGTTTTCTCTTTGTGGTTACACTTTTGCAAAGGCAAAGTAGTCTGCATATCTAGGATTTTGTTTTTTTTACATTCCTATCAACTGTCCCTCTTAATCCTTCCTAAAACTGGCAACTTTTTAAACCTAATGATGACAATAATTAGAGTTATAGACTAATTTTACTTCAGAAAATGTGTATTAATTTACACTCATTTTTGCTGTCAGTGTCTCGTATTAATAGTACTAGTAGTTTAAAACTGTCCATGTCTCTTATTTCTAGATTTGTCCCTGATTCTGTTGAGATTTATCCCTGATGTACTGAGAGCCATGCTGTTTTATTTAATTAATTGATTCATTTTATTTTGGGGGGGGGGTGACACGCAAGCGGCATCATGTTAGGCATTTTCCAAATTTTTGACATGCCGAACCCAAAAGGTTCATCATCACTGCTGTAAGTAGTGATGTGTAGAAAGGCGTACATCACCAGCTTTGTATGATCTCCGAATGGATTGCCTCTATAACTTTTGAGTTGCAGTTTCAGCATCTTTGACAGGCTTCTGTTGATGGCAACTAATAGTGCTTTCATAAAATGTTTTCTTTTTCACCTAAATCTGTTTCTGGATGTTTGTGTACAGAATTTGACCAGATAGATAAGCTCAGTCTTGTTTTATTGTTGGAATTATGTTCTGATGTAATATTTCTTTTATATTGCAGGCAGTTGATTGGTGGAGCCTTGGTGTTTTAGTGTATGAACTTTTAACAGGGGCATCACCTTTTACTGTAGAGGGAGAGAAAAATTCTCAGACTGAGATCTCCAAGTGAGTGCTTTATTTTCCTTTTCATTAATAGTGCAGTTTACAAGTAAAGTTTAGGCTTGTAGTTTTACAAGTTGCTAAAAGACCATTAAGTTTTCAGCAGTTATGTAAAGATATGTTAACAACATAGATGCACAGAATTGTACCAGTTAATTTGTCAGTAGAAGACACTTAAAACAAGTGTTTCCTTATTTCACGGACAGTAAAGGGCACACAGACTGTTGAAAAAAAGCAACCATTTTCATGGAAGGGCATGAAGGAAGGAGGGAGAAACATTTGAATTATACGTAGCATATCCCTGATACTTTGGTATCTTAGGCCTTGGTGAGATGTGTTGCTGTAAGAGATGAGATGTTGGCACTGGGGTAATTTAAAGTTGGGCCGTTCAGTGGCTTTCAGTACAATCTAGAACATGAGCAAAACCATTTTGTTAAGTAGTTTTTCAGCTGAGTTAGTAATCGCTTGAAGTTTAGTTTTTACCTCATTTGCTTTGAAAGCGGATTTCATTCTTTTGCTACATCAGTACTATAATGACTGTATGATTAAGGTTTGCTTTTTGTGTAAACTGTGATCTGAATATATTTGGCAGTTAGATATATGATAAGAGGAGTTCTGATTTCTAAGTTTTTGATACTATCAGTCGAAATCAGAATTAAAGGGATTGTTGCTGTTTACGTTAGACTATGTGGAAACATTTTCTTTTTTGTTAGAGAGGTATATGAAATGTGAGTTAAATTACAAGCTACTGTGTAGTAATATTTGTTTAGGGGTTGAATAAATTGAGTTTTTTCTTGCTTTTGAGAAATGAGTTCCATAAATGCTTTGGGATTAGTCTCATGGATGGTCCATAAATTGTTGTAATAGTTTTATTTGAGAGGCTTTTGTCATAGTTTTTACTCAGTTTCTTAGATTTCTGTTTGCTTGTACTCTTTGGAATGTTTAATCACATTGTCCATGCTTTACTTCTATAGTTCGTGTTTTTAATATCATGTAAAGGGTCTGTATATACTTCTGATTAGGGGAGCTGTAGATTTGAGGATGTTGTTCTAGTCATGTGTTCAGTCTGGTGGGTAAGTGTTTGAATGGATACCAGTTGCATTCTCTAAGTAGTGAAAAAATGTCTCCTTGACAAAATATTGCACGACCAGTTATATATTTTTCCTTTTTTTTATGTTTTGCTTCAGACTACATGCATTGTATTGAGATTACTTAAGAATCAGGCATTATTTTCAGAAGTGAATTTTTAGATGCTTTGTACTCTCATACTTTCCATCCATCAAACCTCCCAAGTGGACTTATACCATTCATTCCCCCATATTAAGAATTAAAGGAGTACAGTACAGGAGGAAGACCTTCCAGTGGAGTCCTCATACATTGCAGCCATGAGGGTTGCTTATGCCCTTGCTGGTATCCCAGCAGGGAGGGGATTTTGTATGGCCTAAACTTACCTTTGGCAGGGAAGGATGAGCTTACTCACACTACATGCTACTATCACCAGTTGATAATAACTGTAGTCTGTCTACCACTGACTTCGAAGATAATTTAATAGGTAAAAAGATAGGTGCAATTTATCAATGAGATCTCCCTGACTGTGCACAGCAGGCTCTCTCTGTCCTCATCTTCAGTCCTTTTAAAGGTTTCTTCATTGCTTCCAGTCCATAATGTCCAATTCACACTCCAAGCAAAATACATACACTAACTGAAGTTAATGGAAACAACACTGGTAAATATTCATTTAGCATTTTTCTTTTCAAACAGATTCTCCTTTTTATTTTTGGTGTAGGAGTTGTGTTGCTTCACTTTCTATTGAGTCAAAACATTGAATCCAGATAACATCCTCCAAAACAAAGTTACTTAGATAACCAAAAATGTCTAACTCTGTTAAGATGTACTGTAGCTTTTAACAGGAATTGTAAGTCTGAGAAAATATAAGGCATGCTAATATGTCTGTGCAAGTATGCTCACTCACACATGCCTGATACAGTATCAGTTTTCAAAGCTCTGTTTTCCCTTGCTGCAAGTGTTAACAGCACTTGCATATAACTCTTGGGTCAGTAGTAGTCTGATACTTAACCTGACCCAGTTGTAAAGATTCATTTATACTAGGCGTAAGGTAAGCATCCATTTCTGTGTGACATTTTGTTTGCTGCAGTCTACACTGAAGTTGGTGCTGCAACCTTTTTTTTCTAGTACTAGCACTACTGGTGAGAGCCAAGGACTGTTGGATTTCTGGATTACTTCCATATTCAACATCTCCTGCAGTTTCTTCCACATGGTTTACTTGTCTTGCTCAGGCTATATGTAAGGAGCTTGTTTGATTGGTCATTGGGTTTTATGTTCACATGATGCTCCAACAGGTGGGGGCACCCTGGTTTAGCAGTAAACATGTCCCCAGACTCTTGTACTCTTACTCGGATTTTCTGAATCTAGGTAAGGCAGAGGTGCTTTGAAAGCACTACCTTACCACTGAGGTGTCAGATCAAACTTTACTGAGAAGGTCTAGCTGAGGATTCCTGCTGAATCAGTGACTCGATGTCATGTTAAGGTTCCATCATGTTATCATGGCAGTGATTGTATTTGTGTCTCTTGTTATCAACTCCACTACATGGTTAATGTTACTTAGCTTTCTCACAATACTCTCAGTAACTCGGCAGGTAGCACACTCACCTGTGGTGCTGGAAGATCAAAAGTCTGTGGGTTCTGCTTCCACCCAAGGAGTTTGCATTAATTTTCTAGCAATCACACTATAGTGTGGCACTCTCAAGTGTGCAATCCATCTGTTGAGACAGCAAACCAAGGTTCCTTCTGTCTTAGTTCATGGTAGCTCAAATGGATGTAAAAGATCACATAGCATTTAACAAAAAAAGGAGAGGAAGTTCAAAGGCCCTGGCTTAATATCCTCTAGTCAGTGTGAATACCACCTTGGGGTCTCCCTTGAAAGAAGCAGTTGTCCTTCTGGAACTATAACAGAGATCAGTGTATATTTTTTTGGTTTTATAATTTGCACTCTGATTCCTCACATCTCTGTTGAAACTTTTTCCTCACATCTCTGTTGAAACTTTTTCCTCACATCTCTGTTGAAACTTTTCCCCACCCCCCTCCCTGTTCTTGGTTGTAGTTTAAATTTGGTGGCTTTTTCAGTGCCCGCCCCACTGTAGATTTGATCTAGGACACTCCCCCAGTCCCATCTCTTTACCGCATTCTACCTAATAAACCCTTTCTGCACTTGCTTTTAGTCCTTTTTAATTTAATTACATTTTTTCAAACTGTGTATGGACTAATATTGCTACATACTCAAGTGTGCCAGCTTGCACTGCATGTGAATTGTTTTTACTACTGTTTTTGCTACTTTTCTGAAAAAAAAATTGTAAGCCTGTTTCCTACCTTTCCTGTAATTAGTGTTCCAGATACAATTTGCTGTATCCAGGACTATTTGTAAGCTTCTGAGTCCCCCAAGCCTTTCTGTGTTGGAGGGAAGCCTTCTAGCTTATCAGTGGGAGTGGTAAGCACTAGGTAACCTGTCTACCACATAAGGAGTGGTTCTGGCCCAGAATTTGTAGTTATTGGCCGTTTGGGCGGTCTTCCATCTCTCTCAGCTTTCTGATTTGAAGGCCTGCATTTGCACTTGTTTCTGTCCTGTAATTCCTGGGCCCATCTCATTTGATCACTCAATTTTTTTTATCTGATTTTACTGTATTTGTGTTTCTTCCTACCTTATTTTGCTTTTGCATCATCTTAAAAGTACTCGATTGTATTTATTACTGCTTGGTGTAACTCATTCTAAGCCTTTTAGTTTAAGCACTTGGGCTTCAGACCAGTTGTTTTACATTAAGAAGGTTTGTGGTCTGAACTGTAGTGGCAGAACAGGTAGCTTACATCCTTCTAAGTTGGGAACTGCTGATTGAGGGCTCAGTGTCTGTTATTCTAAAAGTGTATTAATTCTGGTTTAAGCACTTGGGCTTCAGGCCAGTTATTTTACATTAAAAGGGTTCGTGGTCTGCACTCTTGTGGGAGGAGAGGCTGGACTCTGCCCTTCTGAGCTGGGAATTTCTGGTTAAAGGCTTATAGTGCCTGCATATTTGAACTGCTTCTTACTGACATTGGTACACCTTGTTTGCTGTAGCATAGACTAGATCCAGGCCTGCTGAATCTAGCTTTGTTTGTATAACTTGAGCACTAATCCAGGCATTCTTTAAAGTATTCAATTGTATTTATTACTGCTTGGTAGTAACTTGATTAAAGTGTAGCTATCATTCTAAGTCTATTGGATTAAGCACTTGGGCTTCAGACCAGTTGTTTTACATTAGGAAGGTTTGTGGCCTGCACTGTGGTGGCAGGACAGGTAGCTTACATCCTTCTAAGTTGGGAACTGCTGATTGAGGGCTCAGTGTCTGTTATTCTAAAAGTGTATTAATTCTGGTTTAAGCACTTGGGCTTCAGGCCAGTTATTTTACATTAAAAAGGTTTGTGGTCTGCACTCTTGTGGGAGGAGAGTCTGGACTCTGCCCTTCTGAGCTGGGAATTTCTGGTTAAAGGCTTATAGTGCCTGCATATTTGAACTGTTTCTTACTGAAATTGGTACACCTTGTTTGCTGTAGCATAGACTAGATCCAGGCCTGCTGAATCTAGCTTTGTTTGTATGCTTGTTGTTTGTTTGCTTGTTATTTCCCTGAAACGCTAATTCCACCTAAAACGCGTCTTTTCAGCGCTTCTGTGGATCCCCAGTGATATCTGCATTGCTTGCTGTACTTATTTCCTTGTTTCACTTGAAAGAAAGTTACTGTTTGTCGTTTTTGCATTTAAGTTACCTGGCACTTGCTCACTAAAGCAATTATATAAGTCAGCACTAAAAAATTAAAAGCACTACACCCTCATAAACTCCCCTTGAGTACCTTGTTCCCCATTGGCCCTTTTTTCATTTATGAAGGAATTCCCAATACTATTCTAGCATGTCCAAAGGTCAGTTGTCAATCTCCTCTCCGGTCCAGCTGGTGAATCTGGGAATCTTGAGGCAATGTTACAACTGCCTCATGTACACAGACAACTCTCTCCTCCTCCCAACAAATTCCAACACATGTGAGAGATGCAACCATATAGCCATACTGGAGGCTAAGTTCTCTCAACTCAGTACTGGCGAAACCAGTCAGGAGGAGAAGGAAACCACACTCACTACAATTCCAGTCTCACATAGACCTACCACGACAGCAAACCAAACACACAAAAACATACTCGGAGGCTCTAAATAAAAATCTGCCTAAGCAGCAGAGACCTCCAAAGCAGACACCCAAGCAACCGCTACCCCAAAACAAAACACGTGCAACACATAGCTCACAAAGCCAGTGTGCCGAACAGTCGCAGCCCTTAAGGCTAAACAACACACCTGATACACTTGTAATAGGTGACTCTATCGTCAGGCACACTGGCGTCCCGCTCACCAGGCTGAACAAGAAGGTCACGTTGAGCTGCCTGTCGGGCGCTAGGATCCGCCACATAACACAAGCACTCAGGTCACTCCAAGGCAAGTACAAATATGACTCAGTCATTGTCCATGCTGGTGTGAATGACCTGAGACGTACCTCCCTGGACTACATAAAAAGAGACATAGAGGAGCTCTCTGAGCATGTAGCCCAGGCCGGTATGTATAGGTTCATAGGTTCATACTAGGCTATCTGCCCTAGGGCATTTATAAGCCTAGCCAGAGTGTGTTTGGCTTTCGCCACCCATTTTAAATTAATTTTGCTATGCCTTTTTTTGAGGTTAGTATACTGTGCCTCTGTCTAACAGTGACACAGAAGTGATAGCCGGGGTAAACCTACGATCTCCCATCCACTCATCAAGATTCCTCTTGAAGAGAGTCAATGTGGGACTCTGCCTAACCTGGACTGGGATTTTATTCCAGAGTGAAGGGAGCCTCTGGGTTATGAATCTGTCCCTCCAGCATGTATAGGTTCATAGGTTCATATGACCCTGACCTTGAGTAGCATCTTACCCTCACCAAGAATGATGCCACAATATGAAGACAAGATGATCAATTTCAACAATTGGCTTAAGTATTGGTGTCATTCAAAGGGGATCCAATGCCTGTCAGCCTGGGATGACATGCTCGACAAGCCACGATGCTTCGCTAGGGACGGCTTGCACCTGTCACCCCTGGGCTTTCGGATATTGGCAAAGGCTCTTGCTACCCCCATAGTGCCTTTTTTAGGCAAGGCTCAAAAGACAAACCCACCTCCATAGGAATCACAAGGAATAAGAAACTAAGAGTAATGCTACTCAACGCCAGAAGTCTAAACCTTAAGATGCACGCACTCGAAACTCTCCTTAGCATGGAGAACATCGATATCTGTGCAGTAACAGAAACCTGGTTCAAGGATCCCGAGAGCACCCCAGCACTACAAGGTTATACCTCATACCATGCTTTTCGGCCCCAAAACTTGGACCGAACCACAAAAGGAGGGGGAGTATCAATATTCGTCAAAGATACCCACACTTCCAGGTTGGTGGCACAGCACGAAGCATCAGAGACTATCCATGTGCAACTAACAGTGGGTAAAACTGCCTTCCAGTTTATAGCCTGCTACAGACCACCCTCCCAAACCCAGGAACCTCACTCGGCCTTCCTGAGAACACTGGAAAATATGAAGGTCTCTCCAAACACCATTATATTGGGCGACTTCAACTACCCAAACATAGACTGGGAGCATTACTCTAGCTCCAACACCCTAGCCCAAAGGTTCCTAGAATTTATAAACTCAAATGCTATGGAACAACTTGTTACCACTCCCACAAGAGGGGAAAACATACTGGACCTGATCATCACCAACATGGTGACTCTATGCTCCAGACCAGAAGTGTATCCCTCACTGGTAAGATCAGACTATAAACTAATCTCACTGGATATTCACATCCCGACTCCACCCCCTGCCCTGAAAACTACAGTGAAAAACTTCTCTAAAGCAAATTTCACACTCCTCAAAACTGAGGTGGAATCCTTCAAAGCCCCCGGGCCTGTGGAAAATATGGTCCAGACCGCAGAATCCTTTATAAACGCATTCTATGAACACCTTCAGGAATGCATGGATCATGCAATCCCAAATAAAACCAAGACCCAATCCTCCAAAGGCAGACGTCCTGTCTGGTGGAGCCCAGCCATAAACAAACTATACAATAGAAGGAGGAAGCTACTACATGATAGAGCAAAATCCCAAAAAGGGAAGGCATCTCTGATCAGTATTAGCAAAAAACCACGGGCACTCATAAAATCGTCTAAGGCCAGCTTTGAGAGAAAAATTGCACAGGCCACTAAGGATAATCACAAGGCTTTCTTTAGTTATGTTAGGAACCTGGGTGGGAATTCCCAGATATGCTCAGAATTGGTCCAAAATTACAAAAAATACACTGAACCCACAGACATTGCCAACATCCTAGCTGACAGGTTCAGCGCAAACTCCCCCCCCCCCCACTGAAAGGGCAAATATCTATCCCAGCAGAGTGCTGCCCCCCTGACATCTCAGATGCTCAGGTAAGAGCTGCCCTCTCCAAAGCAAAAAACACAGCATCAATGGGACCAGATGGTGTCCTGGGCTGCGTCCTACATGAACTCCAAGAAGAGCTAAACCCAAACATAAAACTACTGTTCAGTTTCAGCCTTACTACAGGATATGTACCCAAAGAGTGGCGTACAGCAACAGTGGTCCCTCTCCACAAAGGTGGTGCCTCAACGGATCCTGGAAACTATTGCCCCATAAGCCTGACTAGCTTGGTCAGCAAAGCTATGGAAGGGATCATCATGGACCTCATAAATAAAGATATTGGGGACCTACAGACACTGGATCCTACCCAGTTCGGCTTTGTTAAGGGCAGATCCTGCCTCTTAAACCTGGTTGATTTCTTTGAAACAGTCACCAAGGCCCTTGACGAGGGGAAGGTGGTCCACACAGCCTACCTGGACCTCGCAAAAGCCTTCGATACAATACCCCACTCGGGCATTATAGATAAGCTCACCAGCTTAAATATAAACCCCTATGTCACTAGATGGGTTGCAAACTGGTTCAAGGACGGAACCCATATGGTTAGAATTGCTGGAGTCATGTCAGACTCCAAACCAGTTACAAGTGGCGTCCCACAAGGCTCCGTCCTGGGACCTCTCTTGTTCTGTATATATTTCTCGGAGGTACAGGCCAACACGGAAGGACTGTGGCTGACCAAGTTCGCAGATGACTGCAAACTGGGCGCCATAATCGACTCTCCAGCCGACACAAGCATCCTCCAAAAGGGCCTCATAGAAACAGACAACTGGTGCCAGAGCCATGGCCTCAAGCTAAACGCCAAAAAGTGTGTAGTCATCCCCTTTGGCAAAAACAAAGTGCCCACAAATTACCACATAGGTGGTAATCCATTAAGTACAGAAGAAGTAATTAGGGACCTGGGGACCCAAGTTGATAGCAGTCTCTCATTTGACAACCACGTGGCCAAAGTGGTTAGAAAAACATTTTATATAGCCCACCTAATTATGAAGGGATTCACATCTAGATCAGGGGAGGTCATCATGCCTCTTTACTCATCCCTCATCAGGCCCATAATTGAGTACAATGCCCCTTTTGGGATGTAACTTACCAGACACCTGCAAGCAACTGGAAAGACCTCAAAAGTACCTCACCAAGGGGATCAAAGGGCTCAAACAGATGCCATATGCTGCCCGGTTAAAGAAACTCCAGCTCTACTCAGTGGCATACCGCCTGCTCAGAGGCGATCTGTGCCTGACGTATAAAGCCATATCCAACCCGGAATTAATGGACATGCTGCACCTCAGAAAATCCAAATCCCATCGAGCTACGCGCTCGAGAGACTTGAACCTCAGCACTGAAATAAATAGGACATGCTGGAGGGACAGATTCATAACCCAGAGGCTCCCTTCACTCTGGAATAAAATCCCAGTCCAGGTTAGGCAGAGTCCCTCATTGACTCTCTTCAAGAGGAATCTTGATGAGTGGATAGGAGATCGTAGGTTTACCCCGGGTATCACTTTTGTGTCACTGTTAGACAGAGGCACAGTATACTAACCTCGAAAAAGGGCATAGCAAAATTAATTTAAAATGGGTGACGAAAGCCAAACACACTCTGGCTAGGCTTATAAATGCCCTAGGGCAGATAGCCTAGTATGAACCTATGAACATGATCAATAAAGAGCTAGGGTACCCCCATGCTGCCTGCAGCTTATTCTGTCAGGCAGTGATAAGCACCATCATCTTTTGTCCAACTGCATATTTTGGACTCTAGCTATCCAGCCATACCAGAACTTTTATTGATGTTGATCTCTGTTAATCACGTTTGCTTTTCAAGCCTAGTCACAAAATTTAGGTCATATTCCAAAACAGACTTCATGTGAGAATCACATCCACCCTTCCACATGTAAATTAAATCTAGGAACTCCCTCATTCTGCAGCCATAAAGTAACTAGCCACTCTCTATATGCAAAGAGGAGATGGGGCAGGTACTTGTCTGTCTCCCACTTAAACTGGTCTGTAAGTGTTGTTAGTATGGTTAAACCTCTCCACCAGAAACATTTGTTTATGGTTGGTTATGGGTAGTCTTCAGCTGCTTTACTCTGCAGCCCTTCCAAAAGGGAGATCAGTAGGTTTGACATGAAATGAGCACCTCTTTCTGCTGGTATTTCCCTGTGAAAATCTATTGTGCTGAGCATTTCTAACACAGAATTTGCAACCTTTTCTGCATAAGTACAGGACAGAAATATTGCTTCAGAATATCTAGATGCATACTCTACGACCACTAAAATACACCTCTTACCATTGGTGTTTTAAGATATTAAGAGGCCCATAGTGGCTATAGCTATCCTTTAAAATTGTTCCTCATTAACAGGCAAAGACACCCAAGTCAGCCTTGGCATTATATTTATATATTCAGTCATTTATTCAATCTTTGTTTTTCTGATAGAAGGATCCTTTTCAGCCATGACCTGGTGCTAGGCACAGAGTAGCAGTGTTAGAGATATACTGTGACAGCAATCAGGTTCACACTTATGACATCTGTTCAGGTTGTTAATTTTCACAGTGTTTGAGAGATATATTGACAACTTGAAGTTGTACATAAAGCAAAACAAAGATGGCAGCATTTCATATTGATGTGTAAAATGTTTTCACAAAAGTTTACATATAAACCAAAACAATTTTGCATTCAATCATATTCAGGGAAATTGAGAGTAATAACACAGAAAAATCAGTCCGAAATAGTATTACATTTAGATTTTGAAGTACAGTGGTAGATATTTCACAGCTAGTGGTCTAAATCAGATACTCATTTACAAATTAGAAGTAATTTCTCTTGATATATGATACAGCAGGGTAATAGAGTAGCAAATTAAAATATTTACAGTCCCCTGGCTGCCCAAGACCCTAGAAAATGTTTTTTTTTGTGAAATTGCAAGTAGTAGCTCATAAAAAGCAAACTCCATATCAAATCCTCCTGCTACTCCCTTGAAGATCAGCATAATGTATCCTAACAGTAACTTATCCACTATTTAGCCACGCTGCAGGTGAAGAACTTCAGCAAGATTGTTCCAGCTATGTTAGGGTACCATTAATATTGAGTAAGCCAGGTGGATGAAAAGTCAATTTGAAGCACAGATTAAAATACTGCAAGGAGGTACCACTTCTGTGAAGGATCCTGCCATTTGCATAACGAGTTAACTTTTCTTATGAAAGGCAGTTAGTGATGTTATATATGAACAGAGAAAGAAAAAATGAGCATTAGAATTGAGCCCCGAGGTACTTCTGTAGAGAAGGGTCATACAATCTGTTTGCAGACTGAGTGAACTGGGAATGTTTTGCTGGAGTGAAAGTTCCTGAACCATGTTGCAGACTTATCACTGAAGTCTAGTCCACTTAATCTTGTCAATAGGAGGGAAAGGTCAACATGTTTAAAGGCTCTGCAGATATCAGTGAAGATTGCTCCAGTGAGCCACTCTGTTTCCATTGCTGAAATTTGTATGTGACTGTGTACACTGTTGTTCGGGTACTGTGCCCGCCTATGAAATCCATTCTGAGGATCTGTTAGAAGGCCATACTTGTCCAGCTGTTTATAAACTTTATTTATTTATTTTATTTTACATTTGTTAACCGGGCTAGTCCAACTGAATAGATTTCCATTTTCAGCAGAGGCTCAGGGAGAAAAGCTCCACAGTGACAATTAAAAGTTAATAATGCACAATTATAAGAGAAAAAAATGCAAGACAAAATAAAATGAGAGAACAGTAGTTACAAAGTCATACTATTTAAGCAAATACCATATTCAAAAGAAATTATTTACATAAAATTAGTTAAAAATAATTAGAGAGCCTTAGCTAAAGAGAAGTATGCAAATTATGAAACAAAAACTTTGAAAGGAAACAAGATACTCTTTCAATTAAGATATGCAAGGTTGTTTACAATATGTTCACAGTTTAATTCCTCTCTTATTTGCAACAGTAATTTCAGACCGTTACCACTACCCAGGGGTAAGTAGTGATAAGGTAAGGGGAGGCAGGATAGAGAAAAATGGCAAAAGAGAATGCAGACAATTAGTCAGGGTAACAGCAAGGGCATAACCAGTGAGTTCTAAGATGTTGCTTCAGCCTTTTCTTAAAGAGTGGGAAGGAGGGAAGTACGGTTAGATCTGATGGCAACATGTTTCAGTATTTTCCAGCAGTATTAGAAAACAAGGAGTCACCTGCCAAGTTATCAGACTTGCTAATGCTAGCTAGTAGTTTAGTGGAAGAGCGTAAGGAATTGAGGTTTGCATAGGTGGTAATAAGGTTACAAAGTATCGGTGTGTTGTTAGGTTGGTAGAATATCCTATGAACATTGGTAAGTTGGGAAAGCATCAGGATGTTTTTTAGTTCAAGCCAGTCTAGCTGCTTTAGGTTCAGACAGTGGTGAGTTCCGAATGGGTTCCCAGTGGCAAACCTGGCAATATTATTATAGGAGTTAGTGTAGTGAGATTATTTTTCTTTAGTTTGGTATATATGGGTGAAGCGTAAAGAAGAGTGAGGATTAGATGGGAGTGGGCAATTGTAGTTCTGGCTGTTGGTGTTAAGAAGGCTTTTATTCTATATAGGGAGCCCAATTTTCTATTTATGGTTTTTATTGTGTTATTTATTTGATTGTCAAATGTAAGGTTGTCAATTAAGACTCCTAATAGTTTGGTAGTAGAGTCTGGGGTTATAATGGTGCCATTATTTGATTTGATAGAGAAATTGATAGGGAGGGACTTACTGTTAGGTGTGAAGAGTAAGAGCTTGGTTTTTTTAGCATTCAAAAGGAGGCAACGGTTTAGAAACCATGCCTCGACTGAGATGAATACTGTCTGGGTTAGGGATTGTAGTTCAGATGTGGAGTTGGCAGAACATATGAGCGTGGAATCATCTGCATATTGTATGCAGGTAGCTTGAGGGATTGCTAAGTAAAGGTCGTTGATGAATGCTGAGAATAGAAGTGGACCAAGAATGGAGCCCTGAGGGACTCCAAGGGAGACTGGCAGGTGGGAAGATAGCTTGTTCTCCCAAAGGACTGCTTGTTGCCTATTGTTAAGGTAGGACTTAAACCAGAGACCAGCCTTGGTGTCAAGAGCAAGGGATTCAAGAGTTTTTAGGAGTAGGGTGTGGTTGACCATGTCAAAGGCTTTTGGACAGATCAATAAAGAGTGCTGATGAGAGGATGTTATTACGTTTTTTATTGATAGGGTCGGTGAAAGATAGGAGGGCTGTGGTGGTACTGTGAAATGACCTGAAGCCATGCTGACAGTTAGCTAGTATATTATGTTGGGTTAGGTGGTTAATTAGTTGATGGTGAATACATTTTTTCATAATTTTAGCTAAGGGTGATAAGAGAGCTATAGGCCTGTAGTTGGAATACTCATTGGAGTTTCCACCTTTATGTAGAGGGATAATATGGGAGATTTTCCAGATATCTGGGATTGTTCCTTCATTTATGGTTCTGTTTATAAGGATGGATACAGGATAATCAACTGCTGTAGCTGCTTTTTGCAGGTATTCGGATGGTATTTGGTCTGCAGAAGGTGGTACATGGCTTAAGTTTACGTATACGTTTTTGGATGTATGAGGTAGCGATGGGTTGTATTTGGAATGTTGGGAATGTATTAGGTAAAGAGGTTTGGGGATTAGAGTTTGTGGACAGTTGACAGGCTAGAGATTTTATGGTGTCTGCAGAGAAGGTATTGAAGGCATTGGCAGTTTGGAGGGAGATATTATCAGTCCCTAGAGGGGGTGATGTGCTGGAGTGCCCTGGGTGAAGGAGTCTGTTAACACTAGACCAGAATTTTTGTGGGTTGTTATGGTGAGATTGCGGTAGTTTACAATTGTAGTTTTCTTGTCAGTCACTATGGCTTTTTTAGTAGTATTCTTTAGCTGTCTAAATGTTTGTCGCGCTGTGATATTTTTGGATGCCCTCCACTTGGTCCAAGATTTATTCCTAAGCAATATGAGTTGTCTAGTTTCTTTAGAAAGCCAGGGGGCAGGTTTGGACTTCATTCTGATAGAACGTTTAGGAGCATGCTTATCAAGGATAGTTAAGAATTTAGAGTTGAAATATTTGACAACCTGCTCAAGAGGGAGAGTTTTTAGTGAGTACCAGTTACAGGCATTAAGTTCATTTTGGAATAATACAGAGTTAAAATGTTTGTTGGTTCAAGAGATTTTATAAGTAGGGGTATTAGGGATGTCATTCTTTTGTCTTATAATGTAAGTTAACATATGATCACTTAAGTCATCTAGTAGAGTTCCTACCTTGTATATTTGTATTTGTTTATTAATGAGTATCCAATCTAAGATGTTCTCTTTGTTGTTGGGTTTAAGTCTAGTGGTGGTGGTAATCGTTTGACTAAAGCCATGAAGATTAATGTGTGATGAAGGATTTTCTGTATTTACATATTTCCAGTCAGTATTAAAAAAACCAAGTATAATGGTTTCTTGTGGGTAAGAAGTTGATACCCAGCTTAGAATGTCTTCTATTATAGAGATATTATTACCAGGGGGTAGGTATATGCAAATAATATATAGGGCTTTGGAAGTGTTTAGTTGAATTTGGGAGATAAGGACTTCAGCTTTAATTTCCTGAGGTGGGTTATAGGATATGGAGGAGATCTGTAGTGCGGATTTATACAGTAGTGTGGATTTATACAGTAGTGCTACACCCCCACCCCTACGTTTTATGCGGTCAAGTCTCCATATGTTGTAACCTGGGGTGATTATTTAATTATCTTTAGTTGCAGGTTTTAACCAGGTTTCTGTGAGGCAGAGGATATGAAAGGAATGAATATCAAGGAGGGCATGTAGATGGGCAATTTTATTATTTATACTGCGGATATTGAGATGACCTGACTTCGAGAGAGAGGTTTAGGTAGTTAGGGTGGGGAGAGTAGTAGAAAGAGTTGTAAAAGTTGGAATGTTTGTTGGGCCTGGTTTAGGGTGGATGTCACCATCTTTTAAGGTGAGAGTTTTTAGGGCAGAAGATTGGTAGTTCAGGAAGCTGGTTAGGTATTTTAGTTTTTTTAAAGTTGTGTTATTGAATTTAATATGAGTAAGTTGATGATACTTGGCTAGCAGGTAGCAGGGTGTGGATGTGGTATTTGTTTGAAAATGGGTAAAGGTGTTTTTGTGACTAGCTGTTTGTTTAGGAGAGTAGCTGAAATAGTCATGATTAACTTTATCAATGGAAGTGAAAAGATAGGCAGAGGTGAGAATAGATATGAGATTGAATAGCATTATAAATTTGGTTAGGATAGGTTTAGTTGTTGAGGACATATTTTAAAGAGCTTCTTGTATAGCTGTAGTAGGAATTGGGTAAGAAAGATAAAGGAAAAGTAAGGGTATTATAAAGTTGTTTGTGTGGCAGCAGAGATAAGTAGTGAAATATCTAAAAGGTTTAGAAGGAGGTACTTGGATGTAGGAGGTGTAGGAAGTGTGAAATAGGTGGGGTGTGGTTAGAGTATATAGATTGGTTGAAGTATTAGATTGGATGGTTGGGAGAGAGGGTGTGGTTAAAGAAGTATACGTTTAGGACCCCTGGGGTGGGTGGGAATGGGGGTAGGGTAGGGGAGCGGAGTGAGCCCGCAGGGCGAATGGAGCGTGTTACAACTGAGAGAAGCTGAGAGCTAATCAGTTATTCAGTGAGACTGAGATCTATACTGCTTTGAGCATGTATGTGGCACTTTCTTTCATTACTTTCCAAACAAGAAATGTAAAGGGTGTCCTTAGTTCTAGGTGTATAGGGGAGTAGGCATTTAGTAAAGAGCCCAGAAGCAGGAGTAATTAAGAGACAGAAAGAATGAGCTATCTAGATAAAGTACTGTTTAGACAAGAAGGTAAATCCTTGTTTTTTATGTCTTTCTGGGGGAGGGGGGATATCAGGATGTAAAGATCCTACATGAATAGCTGGAAGTAGGTGTTTGATAGAGCTGGAGGAGTTCAGCTAGAAGTACAGAATACAGATTTTAAAGCCTGGTGTTCTACTGCCCTCTAGTGGCCTATGCGGGGAATTACACTACTTCACAAAGCTAGATCGGAGGTAAGGCAGAGAAGAATAAAAAAAAGGGGGGGGTGGATGGCCTCGGGGTAGGTCCGCAGGTGTGTTGGCCCTTACAAATAGGTTACCCAAAGCTCTCACTACTATATAGTTAAACCTAAAAAATGTAGGATATCACCTACACTGTGAGGTTGAGCGAAGCACTTCTATGTAGCCCATGTAAGGGTTACAGGTGGGGTTTTCTTTTCAGTTCAGTAGGGATTTCTTTTTTGTTGCTATATTGTTGAATAGGAGGACAGCCTGTGTCACAGCACTAGGCTTATAAGCTGAAAAGAGACAGAGAAAAATAAATAAAAATTGGCAAATAAGGTTACAGTCTTTACAAAATTGGGAAGAGAAATTGTGGGGAGGAGTGCAAGTCAGTAGCTGAGTGGAATGTAAAGAAGCAAAACAGTCTAGACACAGAAAAACATCATATAGATTCTTGCAAAAACTAATATTGTGGGGCACATAAAAAAAGCATTAGCCCCCTACAACCTTCTTCCAACTAATCAGTATTCACTATAGGAGCTTAGATATAGAGGATAACAATAGTGCAGATTAACAGTTAAATACAACATTCACAGCAACAATTAATGCTTTCATTAGCTAGAGAAAATTATTATATACTATAGTGCAGAAAAACATTAAATATCAACATATACAGATTACAAATGTCAGTGCATTAGATAAACAACAACTGAAATTTACAAATAGTATGCAACTCTAGGGTAATTCCCTATACCTAGGTATTTGGAGTCATAATCCATATAATAACAGCCTATGAAGGTTCTAATATAACTAGATTAAATTAACATTATTAGGACCTTGCATGAGGTGAGGAAAGGCTAGGGTGATCGACTAATAGCGAAGTTAATTTACATACTAAAGACAACTCAGAAAATACCAGTAAGTAGGCTTATCAATAGCTATATTAAGTTTCCCTCTTATAAGTACAGCGTCCGATTAATTTTTCTCCTAATTGCAGTAAGCAGGTCAAGAAAATAAGAAATAGTTGCTCGGATAGCAAAAATCATGTCTTTGTACCTGGGAAAAGTATCTGGTTTCTAAAACAAGAGATAAAATAATCAGCGCTCTATGCCTGAGCACTTTTTAAAGTGGACTATAAGCGTAACTAGTAAAACATTGTTACAAGTGTCTGAAATAGTAGAAAATATTAGCACATTGTGATCAGTTACATTTAAAGGAGGCAAATAAGTGTATATAATTAGCGCTCTATGCCTGAGCACTTTATTAAGTGGGCTATAAGCATAACTAGTAAAACATTGTTACATGTGACTGATGGAGTACTAAAATATCAGCACATTGTGACCAAACACATCTAAAGGAGGCAAATAGGCAAGTAAATTAGGGTACAAACAGCTCTCTAGGTAGCGACTGGAATTATCGCTACGAAGACGATTCTTTCTGTTGTACAGTTTGAGTATTACCTATCCGTTTGCCACAGCATAAGATAGGTGCACACAGGTTAGACCTCAGGGAGTAAAGCTGAGTTAAAGCGAACCAGCGTTAGAGCAGTTAGTCGTGCAAACAGAATGAACTCAGAGAAATTATAACAGTTCTATTTCTACATAGTTGTTGTTATGTCTTTCGGCTTTTCCCGGTTAGGGGTCGCCACAGCGGAACTCCGGTCCGCTAATGATTGGCGGTATATTTTTACAGATAGAGTTGCCAGCCCTGACGCACAACCTTCAACGAAGGTACACCCATTCACGCATGTCTCCAGTCAGAAGACACTCTAGCTGAGAATCGAACAGGACAACCTCTTACTGTGAGGGGACGGTGCTACCGCAGCACCACCACCGCAGTTCTATTTTAATAGGCATTATCTACCTATAATCTGTGTTAACTTTTACTATGGTAAAACGCTATGTTACCCAGGTTCTGAGCGTATTCTCCCACGTGGCATGTACTGCATATTGAGCGTTTATGATGTATTCTATGTAGTTTCTACATAGAATACATCATAAACGCTCAATACGCAGTACATGCCACGTGGGAGAATACGCTCAGAACCTGGGTAACATAGCGTTTTACCATAGTAGAAGTTAACACAGATTATAGGTAGATAATGCCTATTAAGCTAACAGACTGTAAATCAACAAAACACATAGCATATAGCACAGCGAATACAAAAATGCACACTTACAGACCGCACACCACGTGGAGGACCAGGAGTAGGTCTGCTAAAGGCGAAGGGATTTAAAAATGGTGCCACAAGTCTTAACCTATATTTATAGGTTTGGGATAGATACTAAGGAAGGGATGGGGTGGGCGGCACGGAAGTACCGGGCAGAGGAGTGGGGAGGGGGAAGTACAAACTACCTAGAGGGATTGATCAGGTCTTTTAGCAGGAAGTGAAAAATAATAGCGCAGGTAAGGAGATATGTAGAACTGAGAGAAGCTGAGAGGTAATCAGTTATTCAGTGAGACTGAGATATATACTGCTTTGAGTAGGTATGTGGCACTTTCTTTAATTACTTTCCAAACAAGAAATGTAAAGGATGTCCTTAGTTCTAGGTGTATTGGGGAGTAGGTATTTAGTAAAGAGCCCAGACGCAGGAGTAATTAAGAGACAGAAAGAATGCGCTATCTAGATAAAGTACTGTTTAGACAAGAAGGTAAATCCTTATTTTATGTCTTTCTGGGGGAGGGGGATATCAGGATGTAAAGATCCTACAGGAATAGCTGGAGGTAGGTGTTTGATAGAGCTGGAGGAGTTCAGCTAGAAGTACAGAATACAGATTTTAAAGCCTGGTGTTCTACTGCCCTCTAGTGGCCTTTGAGGGGAATTACACTAATTCACCAAGCTAGATCGGAGGTAAGGCAGAGAAGAAACTTGGTCATAGATTTTTCTCCCCAAGAAAAAACTAATTGGTGAGTAGGCATTTGGATGGGTATCTGAAGGAAGTCTTGGGGAGAAGTGGCAGAGGGAGACTTAGGAATGAGCATGGTCAGTGAATGCTTGCATTGTGTTGGTACAATTTCAGAGGTTATAAATTGAATGTGTGTGCAAGTGGCTTTGGGAGCTGCTTTGCACACATTTCCAAGAAGGCTGATAGTATGCAGTTGGGGTTAGAATTGGATTTGGTGTTGAGCTTCTTTAAGAATCTTGCTGATGGATTTTGGAGACGTTTCTCTGAGGCTGAATGTGGGTATCCAGCTTGAGGGTAGTGAAGGACAGAAGGGGAGGGTACTGTTGATGAGGTGTGGGAGAAATGGAGGAGTTAGCAAAGTTGTTGGGCATGAGGGGTGTGTTGTATATGTTACTGTTTGTTGATTGTGCCAGTGAGACCAATAGTGGTTCTAGAGGTGCTGGGGATGAAATAGGGGCTGCTTAGAATGTTGGCTGAACTAAACTGAGTGAGTAATGAACTCCTGCGAGAGACGATAAGTGTTTTAAAGTCAGTGAGAGAGGATAGGTTACCCAAGTTACAGTTATGAGTTGTTGTAGAGCAGAAGTTTGAATGGCTGGGTTAAATACTAGTGGCATGGAGCTCTGAATGCAGATATGAGGGTTTGGCCTTTTTTTTCTGAAGTTTGCAAGTTTGGCGGAGAGCTAGGGAATTATGAGAGAATTTCCATGAGTGCCAAGCATTCTCTCTATCTCTGAAACAAGTCTTTTTAAGTTAGAGCTCAGACAGTAACTGTTTTGTCCCTGAAAGCATAATTTTTTACAGTGGGGAAGTTTTTATGAAGTACTGCCTTGGTCAGGGAGTTAAAACTTTTCAGTAAGGAGACTGATACAGAGTAGACTAATCCACTGTGTGGATCAGACAGCACTTCTTCCTTGTTGTCAGATATTGGTCTTGTTTTTATTGTAATGGATGGTGATTGAGGGCTCTGAATGTTAGATGTACCTTAAGTGGGAAATGGTTGCTGATACTGTTGGGTAAATAAGAAATTTCTAACCGTTGATGAGGAATGTTGGTTATAAAAAGATCCAGACAGAAATGAAAAAGGGTTTGGCCTGGTAGGTGAGGTTATAGTGATAGAGAGGAAGCTGCAAAGATGGGAGCCCTGTCTGAGAGTAGCTTAGAGTTAATATTCAAGAATTATTCCCTTGTTCTTGAGGTGTTTAATATGCTAACTATTGTGTTTTACAACAAGGAAGGTGGTAGGTTATGGGATATAAACTGTGGCTCTTACTAATTATTACCTGTCTAGTGATGGTAAACTGATTTGGATGTCCAGTTTGGGTCAGCAATGGGGAGAGCTTGCAGCTTCCAGGTCAAAGGAGAGGGTGTTTTATTTTTTTTTAATTAGCACCTTAGCTCCTGTACTTGCTGTTTCAAGTTGCCAGTTATCAAAAAAGGAGTGATAGTTATTTATCAAAGTAGAAGGAATAGTTGGATGTTTGCTAGTTTTCAGAATGCTTGAATTCATTGTACTAATCCATTGTTCAGTGCAGTCATTTGTATTCATTATACTGTGAAAATTTATGTCTCAGATTTTAAAAACCTTCAGTAGGTGCTTGTTCCCTGCAGAGGGTTGAGATGTAACTGTTGACAGGTTGTAGGGGGGGGGGGGGCAAGCAGGCTGAAAGAGTATAGCAGCTGTGTATGAGTAATACTAAGTTGGCTGCTTGTGTGTTGCAAGGCTGTTGGAAACTTGGGAGGTGCATGAGAGTGAGGCCCAGGATCAGGGTTGATAGCTCAGGAAAGACATCAAGTTTAAGCATTAGGATATAAATGAGTTCACAAAGTATGGGGCAGTTTGGATATAAGAAGCAGTGCCTTGGAGAGAGTAGTTTTACATGAGCTGTGTACATTCATTGTGTAATGAGGAGAAGGGGACTTTAAGGTAGTAGGAAAAAGTTTGGGTGTGTATCTTATAGTAGGGTGAGATGAAGGCGTTTGTAGTAAGTTTGTAGATTAGTTTGTAGATTAGTTTGGTCTTATACAGAAGTCATCTGTTGACAGAAATGCTATTCTGAGGCAGAAGACTGTAGTGACTGAAAGAGGGTTTGAAGGGGGGGGAGGGTGTCATAGTGAGATGTATTCCAACGATGTGGATTAGACTTAAATGTAGACAAGTAGAAGAATCACTGGAGGGTTGCTGTGGTGATTGTGTAATGTGAAGCAGGGAGTGAGGTTTATTACTGTTTGGGAGAGGAGCGAGGGCTATTGTTGGTTAGGTGATTTTGATTGATGAGTTTCTGACTATAAAGTAAATGATGTAAGGGGTCATTGGGATAAGGTAGGGAAGGGAAGTGCTGTCAATTGAGATACACCTCCAAAACCAGATGTGCTCTGTGACGGCCAGTTTGGAAAAAATATCTCTTTCGGCGACTCACTAGGAAAACAGTAAGTGTGCAGTTTTAATTTGTATTGATGACGGATTTTAAAAAAGGAGGGGTGGAAGGGACCACTATTTAAGTTCTGGTTAATTACTGTGCAGAGTAGGCTCCAGTAACAGAACAGCTGAAAGCAGTGTAAACCACTGCTTCACTGGGAGTTCAACACAGTCATACAGCAAATAGGTAAGAGCTACCAGAGCATAATGCATAGCACTGCACATCAGTAAACTTCATCTGCCTTACTGATAATGTCCTTCTAGTAAAGAACATGTTTAAAGCAGGGAAATAACTCTTTACTTAGGATCATAGGAAGTTACTAGGCTATTGGCCCCGTGGCCTTTACAGGCCTAGCCAAGAATTTAGCCCATGTTCCAACAAGTCAGCACCCTATGCTACTGTCAAGCAGGGACATAGGTGGAATCCCAGGGGTGTATTTTCTGTTCCCCATCCAGTTATCCAGATTACGGTTAAAAAGGTTTAATGAGGTACTCTGCTTTACACGGAGAGAGAGTCTATTCCACAAAAGGGGGAGTCTCTGGGACACATCTGTCCCACCAACAAGTCCTATTGATGTCACAGGTTGAGGTCGAGCATGTAGGTTACTCGAGTGGAGCTTGACTGGAAGATATGCAGCAGTCCCATCAGGGCAGGGTCTGAGATTGCTTTGTATGCCAGACAGAGGTCACCTCTGAGGAGTCTGTAGGAGACTGAGTAGAGGGACAGGGCTTCTAGCCTATCTGTGTAGGGTAGATGTTTATGTGTGTATGCATGCATATGTGAGTGTATATATCTAGGTGGTGTGTAGGTGGACTTGCTCCTCCAGCCAAAAAAAAATGTAATTGTTATCAATTAATGTTGAACATTTGTTGTGTATTTTTGTAACATTTCTTTCTAATTCTGGAGCTTGTACTTACGAGTCATGGAATTAGAATAAGGAGCCTATCTGATTAGTTTATGATAAGCACTTGTTTACCTGCTTGATTCCCTGACCCTTTCCAGCCCAAGTGAATTTTGGCTAAACAGTATACCCTTTATCATTGTGAACTGCCCAGGCAAATAATGCTTTCTGACAGCTGCAAACCTATCAGTATGTGAGGCAGTACCTGCCTTATCAGTGGTTTCTTTTCTCTCCAGTCGGAAAAGATACATACCTTTGTGGTTGTTGGTACAGCTGTTGTTTCCAGGTAACTCACCATCTCACTGTTACCAACTCTGCTAGCACACTTACTTTGATTTTATTCTCTGTCCTGCCACTTTAGAAACCTGGACTGTACACATATCACTTGGTTACACCAGAAACCTCTAACTCCGAGACCTTTGACTGTACTGTAACAGATGTTTTTTTGAACTGTGGAACCTGATTTGATAATTTAGACTGCCCCATGTGTTTCCATATGTAGCAATAGGTAAATCTCTTTTGAGTAGTTGTACCCTGCTGTTTATACAGAGGGTCACCCCTTTTGTCCATCTTCTCAGCAGTAGCACATGCCCAGAATATTAATCAGATTCTCATTTCATTAAGCAAAGTACTGAATGTTTGCTACATTGTCATATGGTCTCCTCTAACATATCAGAAGCAGTAATTTGACTTACACCTATTTAAATAAGTGCATAGTTCTTCAGTGAAGTCACTGACACAGCCCACTGGCTTTTTTAATATGTTCCCTAAATTTTTTCCTATAAACATCAGTTGTAAAACATTTACATAGACACTCATTTTAATAACAGTATACATAGTGTAGCTGTGAGCAGAAAAGATAAAAACCTTCCCTTTTACCTCTGAATCATTTGCTGGTTATTGCTCACTCATTCAAATGCGTGAATAAAACTGTAGTCATTTGTAAATCATTTAGTTGAGTCCAGCTGGTTGTGACCTCAAGGTCTTTAGCAAACTAAAGCTGTCAAAACTGCATTTTTATGTTCATGCAGACTCATACTCATTCCTTCCGTAATGTTGTCCATAGATCTTGTAATTTACCCCTTTCTTTTTTTGCACCCTAACATCAGGAACATCAGGGTCACCTCTAGTGGATCTTGATTTTGCAGTGTGGCTAAATCTGAGCTTAGCTTTACTATCAGGCATTCCAGTGAACAGCCTGTGTTTATTTCCTTAAACATTTACTCATTTTGATCTTGCACTCCACGGAATTCTCAAACATTTTCTCCATTAATTCATTTCAGAACACCTGATTTTTCTAATGCACAACCTTACTTCCATTCCAGTTCTCATAGCCATATCTTATTACTGGGGAAAACTATAATTTTTAACTATAAGGACCGTTGTTGACAATGTGATGTCTTTGCTATTTAAAATCTTATCCAAAGTTACCATAGTTTTTCTTCCAAAAATCAAATGTGAAGACTGCACTCACCATTTGCATGTGTCTTGAGACCAAGAAAATTAAAATCTGTGACTGTCAGTAACCGTTTGAGATGTTGAGACATGCAGTGCCTAGTCTCAGCAGGTAGGGAATGAATATTCAAAAATCTATACTTAAGTTTACTTAGTTGTTGATTGCCATTTCTCAGAATATTCTTTTCTCTCCAAGGTGTGGCACTGTCAGAGTTTGTGAATATAAGATGTCCTTCCATATCACTGTTGCAGCATTCTTTACAAAATGTTCCCTTCTAAAGGTAGCCCAATGTCCGGCCAGTATACCAAAACCTTAGATTTTGTAGACTCCGTACATCACACATATGCTTCCCATTTAAAGCATTGATATATGGACGTACATACTTCAGAACTTGTTTGCCACCAGTCTTAATGCCATCATTCATCATTGCTCTGAACGCTTCTTCTGCTGTACTGGTTACCGATCCATGTTTCAGATAAGCACCCCATTGTTTTTTTTTCTTTTTTTTAATCTAGTTTTACTCATTTTCTGTGAGTTTATATGTCATCCAGAAAGGGAAAATGTCAGTGTGGGAGGCAGATTCCCCATAAAGCTCATCAAGAGCAGTGTCTTTTCTGTTTGGGTGCTTCTCATGACCATATGCAGTGTTCTATCTGCCAACCGTTTGTCCCTAAAACCCTACATAGTCATCTCTCCTCCTTGTTGATTTACTTGAAGATCCATCGTCTTAAATTGTTAGCGCAAGGTGCTGTGGCAGAATCTTTCCATTGTGAAGGTCAGCCGTATACGAAAAAAAAGGCCAAAAACCTCAGGGCTGATTGGTTGCTGTCCCGCCTCCCACAGACATGTCTGTTGAGGCTGAAAGCCCAGAGGAGCATCTGGTTGTTGTATTGGATTTCTCTGCCAAGACCTCCCCAGGGACTGACATGGATATGATTTCTCACACGTCCTCAAGGCTCTGCTAACGTCCACTTCAGATGTTGTGGGGGAACCATGACTGATTGTTTCTGAGGGATCGAGAGGAATATTGCAAATTCTTATTCGGAAGGAGATTCCCATTATGTTGGTTGAGTGTAGGTATGGGTCTGAACTGCCTAAGGTTTTTAGGGCAGGCTGTCACCAGAAAAAGAAAAAAAAACAGAAAACTAAACACATTTCCCCTACTGCTAAAGATCTTCAGCGTGAATGCGAGGATTGGTTATTTAATACTTTAATAGCCTTCATCTCCTCAAGGATGTGCCTGCTCCTCCTTGTACTTCTGCTCATCTTGAAACCCAGAGAGCAAGAATCATTTGAAGAAGTTTTGGGGAAGAATCTTTGACATACTCCTCTAACATCCTTTCTCAGTAGTATTATGGATCTGAGGAGGATGATTCTATCAGTCCAGACTCCCCCTTGGAGGAACTCTTCTTTGTGGACACTTTCTCATGTCATGGAATTTTTCAAATAGGACTGTTCTCATGTTCAGATGGAGTCTTCTAACCCCTCAGCTGTACTGTCTGTCTTGGCTACCCTTCTAGATACCTTTTCAGCAGCCTCTTTAGCCACCTGACTTTCAACCTCCAGCCCCTAAGAAACCTGATACATTTTACAAGGTGCTTGATGATTGTTAAGTTCTTGTACAAATGCCTGTCTGCTGATTCTTCATTAGTGTCTGTCTCATCCCTTAACCTCCTCAGGAACATTTTCCTTTCTTTACAGACCTGTTCCTTGGCCTTTTGGTCCAGGGCACCATTCAAGTCATGCCCCCTTCCCAGGAAGGGAAAGGGTTTTATTCTAGGATGTTCCTGGTTCCTAGAAAGGAAGACACATGGAGACCCATTATGGGCCTTTCTCAGCTCAACACCTTTCTAAAGGTCCCTTCATTTCTGATGCTACCCCTTCAAACTCTGATCCCTCTTCTTCTTCCCCAAACTTTCTTAGGCATCCTTGAGATCCAGGGATACTATCTTCACATCCATATTCATACCCTTTTCAGGAAGATTTTATATTTCCCTGTTTCTTCCTTGCATTTTCAGTTCTCTTCTTTGCCTTTTGGCCTTTCTGCTGCCCAAGGGTATTCACCAAATGCCACTCTCCTGTCATTACCTTTTGCAGGATGAGAGGAGTTCAGCTCTTTCCTTATCTGGGCAACCTACTCATTCAGGCTTCGTCCCCCCGTATAGGTCTTGCTTCAGCATCTCCAGTTTACAGTTTGCCTCTTACAGTGCCTGGGGTTTACCATAAACTTTTAGAAGTCAGTCCTGGTTCTTTCTCAGGATCATGTATTTCTTGGTTGTACGACCATGACCATTCCCATGCTGGCATCCCTGTCTCCACTGAGGCTCTCTGCCTGTCATTGCTTTTTTTCAGTCCCTTCTTCCTCTGGCTTCAGTCATGGCCAGGGATTTCCACAGATTTGTAGGATTCGTGACCTTCACCACTCCTATGCTGCTTCTAGCCAGACTCCATATGAGAAAACCACAGTGGTTCTTGAAGGCAGTGTGGTTTCAACACTGTCATCCACTAAATTTTTCTAGTTCCTTTCCTTCCATGCTTCATACTCGAGCTTCAATGGTTATGGCTGTTCCTTCTTTCTTAGTTTTTCACAGGGAGAGGGTGTCTCTTTGTACTAATTCTTCTTTTATGCCCAAGGTGGCTAATGAGTTTTCTCTTAATCAGTCTTGTAATTTGCCCTCCTTTTTTTCCTTCTCTGCAGTCTGCTAGTGAGAAAGTTCTTCACACTATTTGCATAGACAGCTCAGATATTATTTGGATAAGACTAAGGACATTCGCAAATCTGAGCAACTTTTTGTTTCTTTACATCCCAGATCTCTGGTTTTGTCTGTTCCTAAACAAACCATATCCTCCCAGATCTCTAAGGCCATTTCTTTCTGTTATTCCTTTAATGGAAAATGTCTCTCTACCTCTGTAAAGGTTCATTCACTGGAGCTGTTGCTTCCTCTGATGCTTTTTTATTCTCAGAGGTTTAGGTAGCATTTCCATCATTGAGGCTGCTACTTGGACTTCTGTCCATACCTTTCACTAAGCATTACTTATTAGATGTTGTTTTCCAAGCAGAACTGGCTTTGACAGAACTGTTCTGCACTGCACAGATTTCTAGAGGTCTTCTCTATGCCTTCTTCCTCCCAAGTTTCCTTTTGAGCTTTAGTGCTCTCCCCTTTGTAAAGAACAGTGCAAAAGTGATATGGAAAGACATAGTACAGTTGTGTAAAATCTTACTGTAACAGTAGATGCCCTTCTATTCACCATTGCAGTATTCACTGCCTCCCGCTTCTTCCTTCTGCTCTTTTCCTTTATCTTTTGGCCTGGAATTCTTTTCTGTTTTCACTGAATATTTAGAAAAGATGCATGCCACAAGAAAAAAAAATCTTCAGAGGGGTGTTGTAGAATGGAGCAACATTGGCAAATATGCAGTACTGTACTTTTCAGGTAAATATCCTTTTCTCCTTTTTGATAAAGGAGTTCTCGCTGTTCATTTCTTGTTGAGTCAAAGTTTTGAATCTAAATAACATCCTTCAAATCAGAGTTGCATATGTAGCCAGAAGGTTCCAGCCCACTTAAGGCAGTATACCTTTTGAACGTAAGCAGCTGGTGTAGTGAGTTATAAGCGCTAGGTGTGTGTGTGTGTGTGTGTGTGTGTGTGTGTGTGTGTGTGTGCGCGCCTACAGCAGTTAACTTTTCAAAGCTTTGCTGCATTACTGATAAATCAAATACGGGTTTTGCACATTTCTTTTCACATTTAACATTTTTGCAGCATCCTGTCTTTACTGAAGGAGCAGCTTCAGGTTTTGTATAGCATTTATTTGTCGTCTTTGCAGTGTCTTTACTAAAAAATGGCTATATGTTTTGTACTGCTTTTCATATAGCCTATTAATGCTTTTAAACATACCAAAATCTCTGTTCTGTACTAAAATTTGCAAAAAAGTCTGCAAGAAAACAGATATTCATCATTAGGTCAGTGTTGCATTAGCCTGAAGCTATATGGGACATTTTGCCAAGGATAGAGCCAACCAGACAGGTTTCCAAAAATGTAGGTCTCCTTCCATGCACCACAACCACTGGAAAGTTTGAGGGCTGAAAATAACAGTGGCTTGGTTGCCACCTGCCTCAGAACTTTCTTGCCACAGAAGAATGCACTGTCCCACTTGATTCAGAAGATTGACAGGCAGCTAGAGCTTGTCCTATGTTGGACGAATATATTCCCTATTTGGGAATTGGCTTCTATATAAAAAAATGCTTTGTTTAGATTGAATGATGTATTTCAGGATGTTTTCTCCCCATTTCACTGATGATTTCTAAAAATTGTACCTAAGAGGTTAGATCTTATGCTGCTGTTTTCTGATGGAAATCCTGAGTAGTAATCTTTTTTTTTTTTTTTTTTTTTTTGTACAAAAATAATGAGATTTTATTTTAGAACATTTTGGTGGGGCCAGTACTTTAGTTGTCGAAGTGGTCTTGGCAAATATTTTCCTTAAAAAAACTTTTTGTTAGAAATTCCAACTGACCTTTCTCAGTTCCTTTAACTGCTTATCAGTTACTTTTGTCTGTAAGCAGGCTGGATTCCCTTTGAGGTTTCCCCTGACTTTTTTGAGGATTTTAGTGAATTTCATGAGGAAAAGTGTACTGATAATGCATTACTGTGCTGTGAGGGGCTAGGGTCAGTGTGGTTGGTGCTTATGAGGAAAAGATTTTACCTCGGAAACTTCTCCTTTATCAAAGAGGTATCACAGGCATTTGCTTCATCCCCAAGCCACAACAAGAAACTTTTCTGTGGAAACTTTGGTCTTCAAGCCAGATTCAGTGTTGTCTCAGCCTCTGATGGGTGACTGTGTTGTGGCCATCAGTTGCTTCTCATACTGCCCTTCTTTTTCTCTTGGTCATTCTGTTGATGCTTCTTAAGATGCCAGTATGGACCAGGAGACAGGTACGATGTTCATCTTGTTTCACTGTTGCAGTCATTACACTTGGGTTATCCTGCTGGCAGGCTACCTTCAGTCGGCCCGAATTCCAAAGTCCTGGTCCGGCGTCTGTTGCTGTCGCCTCTTCCCTGACGTCAGTGCGCCAGGGATATATAAGATGCAGCTGACGCCATTTTCTTCAGTCTTTCTTGCCGCACGGTGCCCGAAGCAAAAGCAGTTCGCAAGTGCTGGTCGGCCGACTCCTGAGATTTTCGAAATTGAATTTCAGAAACGAAGTCTTCAATAAAGCTAAGTACCCTGTTGGGGAAACTTTTTCTTGCTCCAGACTGATGTCAGTAAAAGTTAACAATTGTATTTCTTGTGGGAAGCAAATACCTCATAAGGATTTTCACTCTTACTGTATTCCTTGCCTAGGCCCTGACCACAACGTTGCTAGTTGTCTGTTTTGTGCTAGATTCAACCAACGCACTATTAAGCGTCGGTTTGATTTTGCTTTACATTACTTTGGCCGAAGGTTTAATTACATAATGCCGTCGGAACAACCGACGACCGGAATTCATAAAAAACGCAAAGACAAAGAAAAGGACAGGCATCTGAGGTCCAAAACAGACGAAGCCTCTTCTAGGCCAGTCGCCGGTTCTCAGTGAGGCGCTTTCGCAGCCCCCGACACCGGCTACCTCAGAGCCACAGGCCGCCTCCGACTCCCACGTGGAGACAACTAGGCCTCTGGAAACTCAAGGTATTGGGCCTACGGAAACTATTCCCTCAGATGGGTCCGGAGCCGCTGAGCAGGCATCGGCTTCTGAGGGTGTTTTCAGACCTACACAGCTTACTATCAAGTCCACTTCAGCAGCCAAGGCAAAGTCAAAAACACCATTAAAGACAAAGAAACATGTACAGCATTCTCCTGGACAGTCATCCATGCCAAAGAAACAGATGCTTAAAATGGCCGAAGACCTAATTACTTTGATCAGGGGTTCCCATCCCCCTCCTGATAAAAGGCCTAGGCAAGACACCGACTATGATTCCTCTGACCAGGTTTCTATTTCCTCTGATTCCTCTTCAGAACAGGGATATTCTCTTCCTCCATATGAGGACTCTGATGCTGAAGAATCTATCCCTTTAGCCTCTCCTCCTGAGGATTACTCTTTTGGGGAAACCCTGCACACCATGAGGGAGCATTTCCATTGGGAGAGCCAGGATTATTCAGAATCCAAGAAAAGGCTCAGAGATTTCCTTTTACTTCCTCAGCACAGGTCCCTTGCTATCCACCCTGTACTAGATATTGTTGATGTTTTTTCTGAATCCAGTTTGTCTCCTGATTCTTTACCCCCTGCACCAGTCAAGCCAAATAGGTACTACAGGGTCCCAGACTCTCATACATTTCTTTATAAAAACCCTGCTGCTGACCCAGAAACAATTTCTCAGGGTCCCAAAGGGGTCAAGGCTTCCACTGCAAAAAACCCTGTTCCCTCTGATAGGGATTCTAGAGCACTGGATAGATGGGGGAAAAAGGTTTACACTTCTGCAACTTTAGCTGTAAGGGCTTTAAACTGCCAGTTTCACATGCTTAAATATCAACAATACCTAATGTTTTTGCTAAAACAGAAAATGCTTACAAGCTCAGAATGTCCTGACAATAAGGAAATGCAGGATTTATTGCATGCAGCTGAACAAGTGGGAAAGCATACTCTGCAATGTGGTTTTGATTCATTAGAGGCTTCTTGCAGAGCCGCAGTTACAGGCTCTGTCATTCAAAGGCATGCTTGGTTAAAAGAACAAAGTTTACCTGATCATGTTAAAGCAAAATTATTGGATGCTCCATTACAGCATGATACTTTGTTTGGTGTTAAGGCAGAAGAGGTGTTAAAGAAAATGGAGGATAAAGCAAAATCTATGCAGACAGTAAAGGATTTCTTACAGGTTCAGCCACCTAGATTTAGCAGGAACTGGCCTTCAAAAAAATTGGTCCTTTCCAGTGTCAGACAGACCACAAAGAGGCAGATACAGATGCCCAAGAGGCAGATCTCAGCCCCAAGGCTCATACAGACCTAAACAATGGGGTGATTCAGCCCCCAAAGGCGGAGAGGACAAATCACAACCTTATAGTAAACAGTCCCATTGACTTCCCTCTACAAAACCCAAGCACTTACCTTTTGACAGCACCTTTAGGGGGAAACCTAGCACTTTTCTCACAAAATTGGCACATGATCACCCAGGACAAATGGGTACTGAATATTGTTTCTCAGGGTTACAGGTTCCACTTTCACACTCTTCCAAGGTTAAAAGGTATGCCAGACCTGCCACAAAACCAATGGGCAGAGGCACAAAAGCAAATTTCAGCTCTTATGGACATGAGAGCTATCCAAAAAGTACCACAGCAAGAACAGGGACAAAGATTTTACTCGACTTTTCTTGGTACCCAGAAAGGACAAAGCCTGGAGACCAGTACTGGACCTGTCAATTCTAAATACTTTCCTGGATGTTTCAAAATTCAAAATGTTGACACTGCAGCAGCTTCTACCCATGCTGGGCTGGTTACTTTGGACCTCAAAGAGGCATACCTGCATGTCCCAATCAGACAATCTTGCAGAAGAAACCTCAGATTCATAGCTGGATCAATGCATTACCAATTCTCTGCACTGCCCTTTGGCTTATCTACTGCGCCCAGGGTCTTCACAAAATGCCTGGCACCAGTAATTGCATTTTGCAGACAAAAAGGAATTAAAATATATCCCTACTTGGACGACTGCCTTATTCAAGCAGAGAGCAAGGACATTCTACTAAAACATCTGGCGTTTGTAAAAGAATTACTAATTTGCCTAGGGTAGACAGTAAACGAAAATAAATCAAAACTAGTGCCCTCTCAAGAGATAATATTCCTGGGTGCAAGCTTAAATACAACTGCCCAGATGGCTTATCTCACGCCAGACAAGCAAAGGCAACTGACTCATTACTTTCAAATGATGGCAACAAAGACCCAGCTACCTGCAAGAAAAATTCTGCAGGCTTTGGGCTTCATGGCATCTTGCATCCTACTAATTCCATATGCAAGACTGCATATGAGAAAACTACAATGGTACCTAAAAAGTGTTTGGACCCAACTCAACATTGCCACAGCCTGGAAACAGTAATAACTCTTATTTCCCTGCCTGCAACAGGAGTTTCGATGGTGGGCACTGGCCTGTCACCACAACAAGGGACAGACTTCCACTTTACCCACAGCCAGGCAGACTCTAACAACAGATGCATTGGATTATGCCTGGGGGGCACACATGGCAAGAAAATGTATTCAGGGCATGTGGCCCATGAACCAAATGCATCTTCACATCAATCAAAAAAAGATGCTAGCTGTGCAGAATGCCCTGACAGCCTTCAAGGATCTACTACATCCAGGACAACTATTACTAAAGACAGACAATACTACAGTTAGTGGTACATAAACAAGCAAGGGGGAACACACACCCTACCCCCTCTGCAGGCAAGCTATGAATTTGTGGAACACAGCACTGACCTATCAAGTACATCTGCAGGCACAATTCCTGCCAGGAAAGAAAAATACTCTGGCAGACGAACTAAGCAGAAATCTCACGAGTGGAAACTAAATCCACACGTCCTCAGCATGATAACAAGGAAATGGGGATGCCCAGACATAGATCTCTTTGCCTCCCCTCACAACTACCAACTACAGAAATTCTGCACAAGGACTTATCACTCACAAGCATGGAAAGTAGATGCTCTATCTTTCAGCTGGAAAACCCTAACAGTGTATGCCTTTCCACCACTGCCTCTCCTTCCCAAGGTGCTCCTAAAAGTCCGACAAGAGAAGCCAAAAATGATTTTGATTGCCCCAGACTGGCCACGCCAGCGCTGGTACCCAGTCCTAAAGAGCTTGTCTCAAGGCCCAGCCTGGAATTTACCTCTAACTCCTCATCTTCTGACTCAACAAAACAATCAGATCCTGCACAGCCAACTCAGAACCTTAAATCTGGCTTCATGGTGGATAATATAGCCACTCACAACACACACCTCTCTAAAGCTGTTATGGATGTCATTTTGGAAGCCAGGAGGCTGAGCACCAGGAAATCTTATGCAGAAAAATGGAAGAGATGCTATGCTTGGAACCAGGCACAAGGACTTGAACCACTTGTTCCAAATATTCCTCAGATTTTACAATATCTAACTGAGATGCTGGACAAAGGCCTATCCTTCTCATCAATTAAGATCCATGCCTCTGCCATTTCAGCTCATTATAATACGGAACCTCCTATTTTCTCTCATCCACTGCTAAGGCAGTACCTCAGAGGGGCAAAAAACATAAGACCCCCAAGGAGAGCACCGATACCTACATGGGACCTCAACTATGTTTTAGAAAAGCTCACACTACCTCCTTTTGAGCCAGCCAGTACAGCTGACATAAAATTCTTATCATGGAAAACTGCTTTGCTCCTAGCAATAACTTCAGCAAGAAGAGTCTCAGAGTTACAGGCATTAATGGCAGTGGAACCTTTTATTATTTTTCATCCCGACAGGGTTTCTCTAAGGACAAACCCAACATTTATGCCAAAAGTAGTATCCAGTGTGGCTCTCAACCAAACCATTCATTTGCCAACATTTTATCCAAATCCCCAGAATAAAGAGAGGAGAGACTTCTGCACTCTTTGGACATACACAGGCAGCTACGCTTCTACATGGACAAAACAAAAGCCTTCAGAAAAACTGAGCAACTGTTTGTAGCCTATGCTGCAGGATCACAAGGAAAGGCCATCTCAAAGCAGACGATTTCAAAATGGTTATGACACTGCATTCGTTTCTGCTATGCACAGCATGGCAAGTCAGTGCCTAAGAATATTAGGCCATTCTACCAGGGCAGCAGCCACTTCAGCAGCCTTTCTCAGAGGAGTACCAACCAAGGAAATTTTGGAGGCTGCAACTTGGAGCTCAGTGCACACTTTCACCAAGCATTATCACTTACCTCTTTACTCTAAATCCAGAGCAAGCTTCGGCACTGCAGTTATGCAGGGCCTCATAGCCACTCCTAATCTTATTTAGACCCAGCCGCCCTACCTCCGCTTTGGGATTCAACCCAAGTGTAATGACTGCAACAGTGAAACACAATGAACATAGTACAGTTATGTACCTGCCATAAATGTAGATGTTCGAGTGTATTCACTGTTGCAGTCCAGGTTACCCAGCCTCCATCCCCCTTTCTTTGCTGGGACGTATCTATACTTCTCTATCCTATACAGCCTATGTGGTGTATTTGCTTGTAGATGAAGGTATTGTTTTTATTTTACTGTATATGTTTTTTAGCAGTATGTATTGCCTACCTTCTTGGGGGCACCTGACATCTGGGGCAAGAAAAACTGAAGAAAATGGCGTCTGCTGCATCTTATATACCCCTGGCACACTGACGTCAGGGAAGAGGTGACAGCAACCGACGCTGGACCAGGACTTTGGAATTCGGGCCAACTGAGGGTAGCCTGCCAGCAGGATAATCCCAGTGTAATGACCGCAACAGTGAATACACTCGAACATCTACATTTATGGTAGGTACACAACTGTACTTTCTCTACAGTTGTATAGTTGCCTTTAGTAGGAAAGGAAAACCCACCTTTGAAGGCTGTGGGGAACGTATTAGAGGATGCCCTTTTGATGAGCTGCACTGAGGAGCCACTTTCCGAGAGCGGTGACCATCCATCCGCCCATACTTTTACTGGGGTGACTCCTAGAAAAAGACAACACAAGTCCAGCCATTTTTCCTCATCTGGAGCAGGTACATGGCTAGGTTTGACAAAAGGATTGCCGAGAGCATTTCAGTCATTGAGTGATGATTATAGTCTGCAGAAGAAGAAGAAAATAATTTTTCCCAGTCAAGTTCTAATTGCCAGTCTGAGGGACAGGGTTGGGATTTGGGAATATTTCTCATTTTCCCTTACTACTGGATGGGTATTCTCAAGAGAGCTTTTCTTCAAAGTTTCCTAATGAAGAATGGTCTTTTTATAATACTGTAGCCAATACAAGTGCCTTTTTTCAATAGGAACACGAAAGGCATGTATGAATTTTAACAAGGGTATTATGATTTATTACAGGTGGATTTTCCACAAACCAATTCACAATCCAACAAGAAACAACAAACTAGTAAATGAATCTCGGCTCTCTGCTGAGAATCCAGCAACTACTCCCAAATAAACTTATTAGATTGTAACTTCACGGCACCAGCAAACAAAACAATTTCTATAATCGAAAACCACAAGAAAGACTTTAATTTTAGCACTTTTGTCTTTATTCATAAAAACTTTCTCAGAAAATGAATTTCATAAACCAAACACATCCATTTAACCTACTATTTAAATATACATGTCACAACCAAGCCCCCAAATAATCAATCGTTAAAAATAAGCACACATAACAGGGTTCATTCATTAAAAGCTAAAGTAAAACTCAATGACACTTTCTAAAAGGGATACACTAATACTTAATCACTTCTAGTCCAAATACAATATTACAAACTATAATAAAATGTGGTCTTGTACTCTAAAACTCACATGTTCCTGCATTTATTTTTGACATAATGATTTCAATTTTAAAATGGAGTTTATAGAAATTTGATCATTCAACCCTGTCCGTACACTGGCATTTAAAAATAATTGCCAGTATAATTCTTGTCTAACAGCAGTTTCCATGGGTCTCATTTGTCCATCATTAATTTCTCAAAAATAATAAATTTAAAACTATGATCGGAATAATCCAGTAGATGTTTTGCTAAGTCATTTGACTCTCTTCTTTCTGCTATCATTTACATGTTCTGATATTATATCCTTTAACTTCCGTTGGGTTATTGCTATGTAATATACTGAACAGTTTCTGCAAAGAGCTGAATAAACCATCCCACTAGTTTGACAGTCATAGCACCCTTTCACCCTAAATTTTACATTATTAATTCCGAACTCTTGCCCCTCCAAAATGAACCTGCAGATCGAACAATGCCCACATTTACCCATTCTTGAATTGATATTAAAACCCTGCCTATCATCCATATTAATATTTTCTTTAAGTTACGACCTGTTTTTTATACTGTTTTTGGTCTTTCCCCTAACACCTGTCCACCAAGTCTGTCTTTTCTCAAGATTACCCAGTTTGTGATATCCAGGCTGTCAGCATTAAACACCGTTACAAAAGATGCTTTTCTAAAATCCAGATGTTTTATTTTTACATCATGTATTTTGAATTGTGTATGCGCACTTGATTTACATTAATATCAAACTGGATCTTGTAATCCATAATGGTGTTTTTTACCCTTAATATAGGGAAAAAATTCACATTCCCTTTTATTTATTACCTCTATCATAAGCTCACTCACCATTTTACTTGGAAATTCTCTTGCCAAAAACATACCTTTATTAAATCACACTCATCAAGAAAATCTTCAAATGTTGACACCATCCAGGGCAGTCTAACAAACTGGCCCTTTACTACGGCCTGTTTTTGATTATATGGGTGACAACTATTATAGTGAAAGTATGTATTTAAAAAAGTGGGTTTCTGATGAATTTTAGCCAAAAATTGTTTTCTTAAATTATCCCTTTCAGGCTATCAAGGTATACTATATGACTCCTTTACCTGGCAGGTAAAACTTAAAAAGTGAGTTGTATGATTAATCTAGCTTAAAACTCGTTTAGTAACTCCAAACTATGCCATCATGGAAACCTGTGTATAATTTACACTCCTTCATATAAACAGAGTTGAGCACGAACATTTTCTTCCATTGTATCATTACTATATTTGCTATGAGTCCACCACATGGTCAACCCATAGCTACCCCGTCTTTTGTAAAAAAAAAAAAAAAAAAAAAATATGCTCAAACATTAAAAAGTTGTTTTTAATATTATTCCTAACAATGCTTCGTAAGTGTTTATTTTACACTGAGGTAACACATTCTCATACAGATGCTCATTGAACCACAAGACCCCTGTACTGTGTGAAATCACACTATAAGGATCCTTTTACATCAGTTGTAACAAAAATAATAATATCATTATAAACAAGATAATTTATTTTACTTAAAAAAATCCCAGGAGTCACTGGATATCTGAGTTTTTCCCATTATTAGTGTTTTCAGCTTCTCATCCAAAAGCTAGCCATGGGGTGAGTAATGGAACCTCTGTCGTCAATAGTTGGTCTCAAAGAGGTTTATTCATATTTTTATTGATGTTTTGGCACTACAAAAATCATTGGTACAACGGGGTACAATACATGCTAAACCCCACTGGGTTTTTTTCTTAACTTCTTTTATTTTATGGTTGTTGGTCTCATGTTATCCAGAAAGGGAAATGCCAGCGTGGGAGACTGATTCTCCAAAAGGATCGTCACAAGCAGTGATTGCTTTGCTTAGGTGCTTCTCACTACCATACATCTTGTACCATTTGTCAGGAGTTTGTTTCGAAAACCTTACATAGTCGGCTTTTTTCTCCATTTGTACGTGTGTCTCTTTTTGCTTTTCTTCATTTGTAATTTTTTTCCCTAATATGGGTTTGAATCTATTTTTCCTTCCTGCCATTATTTCAACTTTCACGTCCTGTATTAGGCTCTCAGGGTACCCCCTTTCTAAGAATAACATCCGTCTATAATTACATTCTTGCACAAAATCTTCGTCTTCAGATGTCATTCTACTACATCTGACGTTGTCCTTTGATAATACTTTTCTGATGGAGTGGATGTGCACTCGTGTAGTGTAAATAGGAGTTTGAGAATGTTTCTTTCCAATAAATTTTGGATTTAAATCCATGTTCTGTTTTTTTATAGTGGCATCCAAATAGTTTACTTTGTCATCAGTAGTGTTATACGTAAATATTAGAAAGTCAGTAGTTTATTCTATGTAAGCTATAAATTCTTTGAGCTTATCTAGTGATGCAGTCCACAATATACAAATGTTGTCCAGGTATCTTTTATAAAGTACCCAATATATTTTAAATTCACAGTGATTAATGTATCTTTCTTCCCACGCTGCTAGTACCATGTTCACATATGTAGGGACTGAAGACCCATTTTTGGATCTCAGCATTCTGAACAAATCTGTGAAAAAGACAAAGTTCCAGATGGTGACACTGCAGCTGATTCTTTCGTTTTTGAAAAAAGACAATTGGATGTGCTGTATAGGCCTTCAGGATGCGTACTGCCATATATGAATGAAAAGGTGATCCAGAAGGCACTTGCGTTTCCGGCTAGGAAACAGCCACTTCAGTTTCGAGCTCTGCCCTTTGGTATTCCGGGTGTTTCCATATCTGGACGACTGGCTCATATCCACCCTGACCAGGCATCGTCTGCTACAAACCAGGGACTATACTCTACAGCTCTGTTCCTCCCTAGGTATTACCATAAATTGTAAAAACTCTGCTCTAGAGCCATGTCAGAGTTTGGTCTTCATAGGTGCAGAGATAAACACGACAACAATAACAGCAAAACTTCTGCGGGACAGAATAAATGATCTTCGACATTATGTAAGACTGATGATCAGGAAGAAACAAGCTTCTGCCAAATGTTCTCCAAGTACTGGGAAAAATGGCTGCTGCAATTGTTCTCATTCCCCTAATTTGACTTTACATGATAATACTACAATGGTTACTTTTGACACAGTATTCAAGTCTCGAACTTCCAATGACATACAAGATCATGGTAACCAACTCATGGAAAAAGGACCTCCAATGGTGGATTTACTCTCCATTGGTATCTCAAGGCTGTCACTTTATTACCCCACAACTCCAAGCCATGGCGACCATGGACACTTCCTAAATAGGGTGGGGGGATATTATCTGGGGAAGACGGTTCAAGGCATCTGGCAACAAAACGAGGCACATTTGCACTTAAATGTCCTAGAGATGAGGGCAGTGCTTTTGGCATTGCAAGCATTTCAAGACTCTCTGCCTCTAGGAACAATAGCGATTCAGTCGGACAACATGTCTGTAGTCTGGTACATAAACGGGGGGAACCAGATCTTACCCCATTTGTCGAGAAGCCCTAAGGGTCTGGCAATAGGCAACAGCTTCCAACTGCTTTCTAATAGCAACACACATCCTGGGGAATCCAACTTAATTGCAGACAAATTGACCACAGCCATATTATGGTCTCACGAATGGTCCCTCAGTCACAAAGTTGGGGAAGAGAGCTTCTGAAAATGGAGCCAGCCTTGCTGTGACCTCTTTGCTTCACCCAACAATGCAAAATACAGCAACTACTTTGCCCTGATCCCTCCTCCAAGGGAGTCACCAAGGGATGCATTTGTTCATGATTGGCCCCCGGGACTTCCTTATGCTTTTCTACGGATTCTTCTAATCCCCAGATTTCTGCAGAAAGCAAGTTTGTTGGACGACAGTAATACTAATTCTCCCCCATTGGCCTTGAAAAATTTGATTCCCCTTCGTCCAGCCTCATGTTCGAGATGAACGGATTCTGGATGAATGGTTCATCCCAATCTAATCAGTCTGAAACTAGCATCTTGGGTGCTCCAGTTCACTTGATTGCCAGGCTTCCTCTTCTATTGCCCCCATTAAAACATATTTTGTTATCTTCTCATAAATCTTCTACATGTAATCTGTACAAAGTTAAATGGAAGAGATTTGTTTCCTGGACAAGCAATAGACAAATAGATTACTGTGCCATTTCATTCTATTCTAGAATTTTTGGCTAAGCTTTTCATTGAAGGTGCTGCAGCAGCCACTATTAGAGTACAGATGGCAGCAATTTCAAATTTTCATATAGGTGAAAATGGTTGTGATATCCTGTCTAACAGACTTTCTAAAGCATTCTTGAAGGGACTACCATGCTAAGACCCCGATATAAAAACCCATCCCCACCTTGGAATCTGAATTTTTTGTATTGTTGAACATTGTCTGTCCTCCCTTTGAGCCATCTGCTACCTGAGACTGGAAGTATCTTTCCTGGAAAACACTCCTGTTAGTGACCATTACCTCAGCAAGGAGAGTTTCAGAATTACAGGCTTTATCTGCCAAGCTGCCGTACCTGGTATTTCGTAAGAATAGTTTCCTTACACACCAACCCTTCATTTTTGTCCAAAGTAATGGATGACACTAACTTCGATTAATCTATTGAGTTACCAGTATTCTTCCCAAAAATTTCAAAATAAGGGGGCATACTTGCTACATTTGCTGGACATTCACAGACGGTTATGTTTTTACCTACACAGGACTGTAGAATTCAGACAATCAAATCCACTGTTTGTTTCTTACTCTATCAGGAGAGACCTACCAGTATCCAAAGTTACCTTATCCAAATGACTTTCACAATGTATTTCATTCATTTACAGTTCTAAGAACAAAACTCTCACTAGCCTTGTTAAAGCTCATTCCACTAGGGCGATAGCTACTTCTGCAGCCTTTCAAGGTAGGCTACCTTAGGATAATATTGGTGCTGCAACTACATGGACAAAACCTCATACCTTTATTATTCATTACAAAGTGGATTTGGCCTCTAGGAGTAGAGCATCTTTTGGATCTATGGTTCTGAGGAATATTCTCCCATGAGCCACCCAAGAATCAGGTAGCTTGGGATGTGGTCCCATCAGTGAAATTAAAGGCAAGATTGACAACTTGACATAAAGAAGTTATGTAGTTACCATAGCATTCCATGTGTGTTGTCCCACTCAACCTTTATTCTCACAACCCACCCTCCATACCCCCCTGCCGTTACTCCTGGGAGACTGAGTAACACTAATTGGATATTGTAGGACTCTGTAGCCTCAGAAATAATCTATTCTATTAAGCCATGAAGGCTGTACCTCTAATATGAGTTGTCAGGGGCATACAAGATCTGAGGGAGTTAGGAAAGGGCATTATGGGTAAAATTTAATGCCCAAGAGCTTTGCTGAACGCCTCAAGCTTTTGTAAAAGGCCAAGACAGATCCGATGGATCGGATTTGACCCATCCATGAGAATAAAGATTGAGATGGACAACACACATGGAAATTTGTGGTAAGTACATAACTTAATTATTTATTTAACATTTGTTAACTGGGAAAGTCAGCCAAATTTCAGTGGTGGCCCAGGGAGAAATGCTCCAGATGCATGTCTTTGTAACGTGGGAGGAAACCGAAGCACTCTGAGGAAACCCACATGAACGCAGGGAGGACATATAGACTCCGCACAGAAGGCACCCCAGCCGAGAATCGAACCAGGGCACCTCTTGCTGTGGGCAACAACCCTAACTGCTGCACCACTACACTGTCAAAACTTATTTTTATAGTTTGTCTTTTTGTGTCGAGGGTCAGCAAACTCGATCTGTGGTAAGTTAGATTGGTGGACATTATGGGTAAAGGGAGAAGCTCAAGAGTTCTAGGATCTGGTGAGCTAGTAGAAGCAGCCAAGTCTGATTTGAGTGTTGGATCCAAACCCATCAGCTGAGGAAGAATGAAAATGGGCAACACAGATTGTACATTATAGTAGGTACATAACTTTTTTTTCATGCACCTACTGCATATCCTGATGAATGGAGCGGCTAGGGCAACCAGATCCGGCAAGGCAGTGAGACCCCACACATGGCCGCACCTGTGTGACTTTGTAGACAACTTCAAGGCAGCTTTCACTAGCCCTTCCTTTGATGGATCATCCATGTTTGGTCCTTCAGTGAGGGAAAGAATGCAGAAGTGTGAACAAGATGGTTAATCTGCCATCTGACTAAAGTTCAACACCTGAGAGAGAGTATAGGTGGAGCCAGTGTGGTAAAAGCAGACACAAAATAGAAAACCTCTCTCTTAAAAAAAAAAAAAAAAATTATTGAAGGTTCTTTTTGGTTCTGAATAAAACTCGGGAGCTCATTCCCATCTTGGACCCAAGTCTTCTAAACATGTATGTTCACAAGAACCGCTTCAGAGTGGTCACAGTGCAGTCAAATCTTCCCTGACTCGGAGCGAATGATTGGATGTGCTTTGTAGAGGTCCATGATGCTTACCTTCACATAAAGATTGCAGAGGAGCTGAGGAAGTTCTTCTGCTTCCGAACAGGAGCCAATCGTTATAAGTTCATGGTCCTGCGAGTTGGTCTCACCAGTGTCTCCAGAGTAACTGCAACAAAAAACAATGAAATCCAGGCGTCTCTACAATGATAAAGAATAAGTCCAGAAAATCCAATAAAGCAAATAAATTTGTAGAGGCCAGGCTCCAGTTTCCAATAACCAGTTTTATTGTAGTCGGACTAACACAAGCGCTTTCACAATCAGCTTCCTCAGGTGAATAAAGTATGATTAAATAAAACGCCTGTTTTATACCATTTAAACATATCACATGACTTGTAATGCATAATTTAATGTAACATCTACATTTCATGAGTGAATGTTTTCAGTAAAGTGCATATACAATACTCATAAATATAAATACTGGCATAAATTCATATGAAAAAGCGTCAAAGCAAACATGCACAGAAAATACATACCAAATATATATATTTAAAAACCTGTAAAACTTTAAAACTCATCTACGTAGGGGTCGAGCTTTAAGAATGGATATAATAAATGATGACTTATATAAATATTTTAGTATTCCGAATCCCACTATACCAATCATTCAAGGTCTACCTAAAGTTTATAAAAGTATGGTGAAGCCACCAATGCGACCAATAGTAGCTAGCAGAAATTGGTGCATGGAATCTATTTCCATTTACCTAGAGAAAACTTTACATTGCCTCATAGATAAATCTGAGTATATTTTAAAAGAGACAGAGCAGTTTGTGGGAGACTTGTACAGAGAGACTAATGGAGGTCAAATTTCTACTGAATATGTGTTAGTTACCCTTGATGTGGTATCACTTTTTACAGTGATACGAGATGAAGCTGGTATAGATAGCATTACTAGACAGCTAGTAGATGGTTTGAAGTATGATATTAGTAATGTGGGGTTAATTAGGAAACTACTAACCATAGTATTAGAAAATAATGTCTTCCTATTTAGAAATTAAATTTATTGGCAACGCAATGGGGTAGCAATGGGAACTTCATGTGCCAACAGTTACACTAATGCAGTATTATCAGAATGGGAATTGAAAACTTTAGTTCATGGTCCGTACAAACATAATGTGCGTTTCCGTAGATTTGTGGATGACGACTTCCTCATTTGGAGAGGGTCACTTGAATTAAAGGAATTTTAACATTTTATTAATCCTACTACATCCTACCTTAAGTTTACAGTGAATTGGTCACCTAAAGAGGTTAACTTTTTGGATGTCTCAACTTTTAGGGACAATGATTATAAACTTAGTACTAAGCTATATAGAAAAGAATGCTATGTTAACAGCTTACTTAGCTGGGAGAGTATGCACCCCGACTATATATTTAAAAATGTAGTACAAAATCAGGCATTCAGACCGTCACGTTTGAATGTACAAGATGAAGAGTTCATAAGGCAAGTAGGTGACGTTGAAGAAGAATTTACACGGAGAGGATATGAGACATATTTTGTACAGAGGAATGTAAGGGATGTAGTTAAACTTAGGGAAGGTAGAGCTAAACCATATTTTTCAGAAAATGTTAATATTACAACAAGTCAACAGGGAAACGAGAAATATACTCCCCATAAGTTAAGGATGTGCTTAAGCTACTTTAGGAATATCAGGGCATATACAGATATCTTTAATAGGTATTGGGATATCTTAATGATAGATGAACAAGTAAGTAGACATTTGGATACAAAACCACAATTCACTTTCAGAAATAAGAAATCTTTAAAGAGAAGGTTATGTACTACTAGAGATGATATTAGGATACAGAATACAGGAGGCATGAAAGCATGTAGAAATTGCCAATACTGCAAATATATCTTAGAAGAGACAGATTTTGTGCATCCAGATACGGGTGAGAAGTTTCAGTTTAGGGTTCCTGCTACATGTGATAGCTCTCACTTAGTTTATTTACCTGTATGTCAAGTGTGTTGCAAATTCTATGTAGGAAAAACAGGTAGGCAACTCAAACTTAGAATCAGGGAACATTTATACCATGTCCGGAAGCAAAGTGTGTATAATGCATTAGCGAAACATGTTAAGGATACTGATATACACCATAACTTTAAGTTTATGACAATAGGTGGATGTTTGGAAAATAGGAGGGGAGGTGATGTTAGAACAAGAACTGAAACACTTGAAGCGGAGTGGATCATAAGGCTTAGGGCAGATGTGGGACATGGCCTTAATGATCACATTCCATTGAGACCCATTCTAAAAGCTCGACCCCTACGTAGATGAGATTTAAAGTTTTAAAGGTTTTTAGATATATGTATTTGGTATGTATTTTCTGTGTACGTTTGCTTTTATGCTTTTTCATATGAATTTATGCCAGTATTTATATTTATGAGTATTGCATATGCACTTTAATGAAAGCATTCACTCATGAAGTGTAGATGTTACTTTAAATTATGCATTACAAGTCGTGATATGTTTAAATGGTATAAAATAGGCATTTTATTTAATCATACTTTATTCACCTGAGGAAGCTGATTGTGAAAGCGCTTGTGTTAGTCTGACTACAATAAAACTGGTTATTGGAAACTGGAGCCTGGCCTCTACAAATTTATTTGCTTTATTGGTTTTACTGTCTCCAGAGTGTTTACCGAATGCATGGCCATTGTAATAGCCCAGTATTATTAGAAAGTCCAATAGGCAGTTGAAAGGACAAAAGTACCTGCAGCGTCAACAGCAAAAAGTAAGTATATCCAAAGAAATACGCCTGGTACCACCACAGCTCTTCAAATACACAATATTTTATTGAGACGAACAGCCACTCAAATCAGTAAGCACTTTCGGGTTACTTCATAACCCTTCATCAGACTTATTTAATGACATTTCTTATCATTTAAATATAAAAAAAAAGCGCCAAAAAAGTTTTCCAGTCAATTAATTCTTATACCTAAATTCACCACTAGATGGTAGCATTTATCTACAAATTCAATTCTTATGATACATTGAATATAAACGGATGTGTTTAAAAAATTATATATTTAAAAATATCCTTTTGTATGTATGAAAACATACATATAAATATATTTAGTAGAATGCACATATATATAAATATAAACATGAAATATATAAAAATGTATAAATATATAAATGTACATACACAGCACTTGTATTTCATGAACTAAAATGCATAGTAATTAATAAAATAATAACTTTATTGTATAAAGACAATACATATGGAAGTGCACTTGTGTAATATCAAAAAGCTAACTTCCTCTTGGATGCGTAGTCAATGTTTCAATGGTCTGTCTCTCAAGAAGGGTTTAATAGAGACCCTATCATTCAGCCCCTTCCCTTTATCTGACTGCATCCTCATTATCCATTTGATTTCGTGTTGTTCTGTATGATTCTTGATGTTTCCTAGTCTCTTGCTCCTGTTTACTAATTCTATTACTGTAAACTTAAACTTATGGCTTAAATCATTCTCTAATGTATGTTTGGCCAGAACATTTGTCTCATCTTCCCGATTAATGGCATAAATATGTTCCCTCACCCTTTTTCTTAAAGTTTGATTAGTTTTACCTATATAATAGCCTGTACATTTCTCACAGCTTGCTAGATAGATGAGGTCCCCAAATTTGAACTCAGCATAGTGTTTGAAAATGTATGTCCTACCATTCTCTGGATGTATGAAGCTGCTAGAACCAGACATACAAGAGCATTGATTGAAGTTCCTACAGGGAAAAATTCCATGTCTGCTAGATGTCACCCTACCCATATTGCTTTCTTCATAGCATAATAGCCTTTTTAGTGTTTTATTATTACTATAGCTATATCTGGGATCGGATCCAACAACAGTACGTATCTCTTGATTGGTAGTTAGAATGGCCCAATTTTTTTGTAATCACTTTATTTATTGATGTTAAGTTGTCTATCTCGCCTTCATTCTTGCTGGATGGGTTCGGAGCCGACCTCGGCTCCGACTCGGCCACTCTAAAGCTCGAGAGTTGGTTACACCGGCTCGAGTCTCCCCTTATATCCCACAATGCTAGGCGAGAGTTACCTCAGATCTCGTTTGCCGCTACAGCTTCGAGGTTGGTTATTCTACCGGTTCCTGGTAAGTTTTAGCTTTTTCTATAAAAAGTTACTCTTTTTACCCCTTTTTTAGTTTAATTATTCTTAAATTAGTGTAGTTCATTGAACTTTATCCCCGAACCTAATTTTTCCCGTTTCTTGTTAAAAGAACTTTTAGTTCTTCCCTTGGGCCTTAGGCCTTCCCTTCCCTAGGGAGTGTTTGTGTAGTGTACTACTGTTTATTGTACTTTATTTTTTAGTATTTTTTTTTTACTAAAGTTTGTTATTCTGACAGAGTATAACTGGTGTGTTTGAGTGTGTGTTTGTGTTCACCAGTTAGGCTATGTCTAAAGAAGCAAAGGTCTCCGGATTCAAGAAGTGTGATGCGTGCTGTCAGAAAATGTCTCTGACAGACGCTCACACTTCTTGTGTCTATTGTCTGGGGCCTTTGCACCTGCAGGACTCCTGTGCTGTCTGCCATGGCTTCAGCCCCAGGGTCCTGCAGGAAAGAAAAAACAAGCTCATATTGAGAGGCTTGTTGAAGCCTGAGGATTCCCTGTCTGTCTCAACAGGGAAGCCCTCCAAGGCATCGAGGTCTTCGGCTCCGGCTTCTGAGCCGAGACCTCAGGTTGTTCAACCTTTGCCTTTATCGGCTCCGGCTGGAGCCGATAAGACTCAGTCCACAGTTTCTGTGGCTTCCTCGGCTCCGGCCGGAGCCGAGGTTATCGAGGTACCCGTGTCGGCTCCGACAAGATCTTCGGAGCCGACAACCAGAAAGAGGTCTAGGTCACCTTCTCTTGGCTCCGTTCATTCGGCTCCAGGATCTCCCCTGCTGTCTGAACGGAGCCAAAGGTCTCATTCCTCTAGGTCATCGAGGTTGTCCGATCATGACCTTCAGAGGGTGGTGAGTCGACTACTCAAGTCTGAGGCACTAGCCCAGATGCTTCAGAGCCCGACTCATCAGTCGGTGCCTGTCCCGGTCCATCAACTCCTTCCTCCTTCGACTCTCTTGAGCTTGGAGCCGGGTCGTGTCGGAACCGAGACTGTGGTCACCTCGGAGCCGGGACAATTGTCTTCGCCCGTCGCCGGCTCCGTTTTCTTCCATGGAGGAATCTCGGCGCGGACTTCCCTCGTCGGCTCCCAGGGGTGAGTGGCATCGGACCCTTGTCCCACCCCTCTCCCTCTCGGTGCTTGGCGCTGGTGAGTTCGGCTCCGACATCGGCCTCGGAGCCATCACTGTCGGTGCCGAGGGGGGTCCTTAGCTCCTCGGAGCGGGGACCTCTGGCTCTGCCTGACAGGGGTGCTTTCGAGGTCATGCGGAGTGTGTTAGAGCCTGGCTCTACTCCACAGTCGGCTCCGTCAGCCCCTCCCTCTATGCTGCCTCAGGGTAAGTCGACTCACTCCCTCATCCCGGACCGCAGAGAGCCAACTCCTCAGGAGCTCCCTTTGGGATTTCATCCTCTTCCGAGGCCTCTCCTGATTTGGCAGAAGAGCCCCTCCGAAGAGGAAGAGCAAGAGGAATCACTTTGACTCACCTGAGTCTATCACGTCCGACACAGATCTGGATGATTCTGAGGGTGCCCCGTTCCCCTTCTGAAGATGTCTCATTTGCAGACATTCTGGAGATCCTTAAACAGAGGGGAAACTGGCCAGCCCTCAACCCTTCGGAGGACGAATCTGTGTATCTTGAGGCGTTTGGCTCTCGTCCTTCCACCTCCTGGGTGTCCCCCCACTTCGACCCCCTCATGCAGGTGGTTGCTAAAAAGGCATGGACGGCTCCTGATTCAGTGGACCCCACTCCCAGGAGACCCTCCAAATTCATCACAGCTCCATCAGACAAGGAATTTTTATCAAAAGGAGTCTCTGTGGATGCTATGGTGGTAGCTGCCGCCACAAAGAAGGAACTGGCTGATCCTTCAGTGCCTGTCCATCCACCTAACAAGGAATCTAGGTCCATGGATAGGTACGGAAGCGGATGTTCTCCTCAGCGACATTTACTATGCGTCGCTGAATTACCTGTGCCATTTCACTCGTCTTCAAAGGGACTTGATCAAAGAAGCGAGTGAAATGCTGAAGGACCCTACAGCTGCGGGTTTCCAAGAGAAAATGAACACGCAGCTGGCTATCCTAATTCTATTTCCAACTCCTCCATGCCTCCTCTTATGCGGCCGATGGAGCGAGCAGAGCCGCAGGAACAGGGGTAGCCTTACGTAGGCACGCCTGGATGCGGCTATGCAATTTTGCGGAACCTTTCAAGACGTCTTTCACGAACTCCCCCTTTGATGGATCATCTCTTTTTGGTCCACAAGTGAAAGAAACCCTGACTAGGTGCGAGACGGATGGCAAGACCCTTTCTGCCGTCGGAGTCCGTTTTTCCACTCCTTCTAGGCCTTACCCCAAAGGCCAGAAGGGGGGAAAGATGTGGTTCCGTAAACAATCTCAAGGGACTTCGCCTGACGCAGAGTCGGTTCCCCGCCAGAGGCAGAGGGGGGAACAACAATGGTAGACGTCGCCCTAGAGGCAGAGGGGGTCCGCAGAACCAGGGCAATCGAGAAACGTCCTCCGATAAGCCCTTTCAGCATCCCTGAGGTGTTGCCCGACTGCCCATCTTCGGAGGCAGTTGGGGGAAGATTGTCACTGTACCCAGAAGCCTGGCTATCCTTGACACAAGACAAATGGGTACAGTCCATCATTTCGAAGGTTATTCTATTCCCTTTCTTCGCTTTCCAAGTCAGTCAAAAAAATCCCTTCCAGATGTTCCACCCGCTCAAAGGGATATAGCAGCTTTGGAAATTTCAAAACTGCTTGCACAAAGAGCTATTCAGCCAGTGCCAGCAGACCAACTAGGATCCGGAATCTACTCAAGGTTCTTTTTAGTTCCAAAGAAAACAGGGGACTGGAGACCAATTTTGGATCTCAGTATCTTGAACAGATCGGTCAAGAAAACAAGATTTCGGATGGTCACGCTGCAATCCATTCTTCCCCTATTGGGAAAAGGAAACTGGATGTGCTCTATAGACCTTCAGGACGCGTACTATCATATAAAATGAACAGGCGCTCCAGAAGATTCCTCCGCTTCAGGCTGGGAACCAGTCATTTTCAATTCAGGGCCCTGCCCTTTGGTCTCACCACTGCCCCGGTGTTTACCAAATGCATGGCAGTGGTAGCTTCTCACCTGAGACGACAAGGATTCCAGGTGTTTCCATATTTGGACGACTGGCTCCTCACAGCTCCCACCAAGCATCTCCTTCTGATGGCCAGAGATTACACTTTTCGCCTGTCAAAAACTGGGTATCTCAATAAATTGCGAAAAGTCTGTTTTGTCGCCTTGTCGTACTATTACCTACATAGGCGCAAATTTAGATACTGTAAACATGTCTGCAACACTAACGAACCAAAGGATATCAGACATTCAAAAATTGGTGTCACTTCTTCTCAACAACAACAGAGCCAAAGCCAGGTTAGTTCTAAAGGTGTTTGGAATTATGGCAGCGCCATACCTCTCCTCCCATTGGCCAGATACCACATGCGGATCCTTCAGTGGATGCTCTTTTCTCAATGGTCATACCAGGAACTTCCAATGTCTCACACCATTATGATCACGCAAGCGTGCAAAAAGCATCTCATGTGGTGGATGTCTTCCCCCCAGCTCCTGTTGGGGAGACCATTTGTTCCACCTCCTCCGGTTGCTACTCTGACAACGGATGCCTCCCTGATCGGGTGGGGGGCGCATTATCAGGGCAGGACAGTCCAGGGCACATGGCAACCAAACGAATGGCACTTGCACATAAATGTTCTGGAGATGAGAGCAGTGCTTTTAGCGTTGCAAGCCCTTCAAGACTCTCTTCCCTTGGGAACGATTGCAATCCAGACAGACAATATGTCTGTAGTGTGGTACATCAACAAACAAGGCGGAACCAGATCATACCCCTGTGTCGAGAAGCACTCAGACTGTGGCAATGGGCGATTTCTTCTCAGCGTTTTCTGATAGCAACGCACATCCCCGGAAGTCCAATCACATTGCGGACAAGTTGAGCAGAGCTATTCTCATGCCTCACGAGTGGTCTCTGAAAGACTCTGTAGTGAGAGAGATTTTCTCAAGTGGGGTCAGCCTTGCTGCGATCTTTTTGCTACTCCCCAAAACAGCAAGTGCAGAGAATACTTCACTCTATTCCCTTTACCAGGCCAACCCAGCAGGGACGCGCTAGTCCAAGTTTGGCCCGGGGACTTCTGTATGCATTTCCTCCTTTCCCACTGATCTCTCAAGTAATACAGAAAGCTATCGCTCAGAAGGCCTCATTGATCCTCATTGCTCCTTACTGGCCTCGACAAGTGTGGTTCCCCTTTCTACATCGATTTCTTTTGGAGCGACCGTGGAGTCTGGACCTAGTTCCAGATCTTTTGATCCATCAGTCGGGTCAGTTTCATCGCTCCCTCCCCTCTCTGAACCTCACTGCTTGGTTCCTCCACTTCCAACCGTAGCCAGGCTTCCTCAATTATCTCACTCTGTTAGAGATATTTTGATAGCTTCCCATAAATCTTCCACTCGAAAGATTTATTTGAGTAAGTGGAAACGCTTTTCATATTGGGCACAAGGAAAGGACATAGATCCTTTCACCGCTTCCATCCAACTAGTCCTTGATTTTCTTGCTGAACTCTTCCATGCAGGTTCATCTCCATCTACTCTTAAGGTTCAATTGGCAGCTATTTCTAATTTCCATGTGGGTATTTCTGAATCCGCCCTAATGTCCCACAAACTCTGCAAAGCCTTTTTGAAAGGAGTTTTTCTTCTCAGACCTCCTGTAAGAAATCCTCCTTCTCCTTGGGACCTAAATTTAGTTCTTGCTTCTTTGATTCTTTCCCCTTCGAACCTGCAGCTTCATGTTCCTTAAAGTTATTATCATGGAAAACTCTCTTTCTGGTGGCTATCACATCAGCTAGAAGAATTTCAGAACTTCAAGCACTCAGTTGTCGTTCTCCTTACCTTGTGTTCCATAAGGACAGAGTTTCCTTACGAACTAACCCGTCCTTTTTGCCTAAGGTGGTTTCAACATCAAACCTAAACCAGTGCATTGACCTCCTGTCTTTTTCCCGGAGTATTCAAATAGGTCTGAACAAAAATTACACTGCCTGGATGTTCATCGTCAATTAAGGTACTACTTGGACAGGACGAAACAATTCAGAAAATCTGATCAGCTGTTTGTCTCCTATGCGGAAAGCAGAAAGGGACTTCCAGTTTCAAAGGTATCTTTATCCAGATGGCTAACATCTCTGATTACCCTTGTTTATGAGATTAGACACCAAAAACTGCCTAATAAACCTAAAGCACATTCCACCAGAGCTTTGGCTACTTCTCTAGCCTTCCAAGACAGACTGCCTATTGACACCATTTGTGCAGCGGCTACTTGGGCTACTCCTCACACTTTTATTTCCCATTATAAGTTGGATTTAACTTCTAGGCACAGAGCTAATTTTGGTTCCACTGTTCTCAGGAGTCTGTTCCGTTAGGCCACCCGGGACAAGGTGCTAGGGACGCGGTCCCATCCAGCAAGAATGAAGGCGAGATAGACAACTTAACATATAGAAGTTATGTTCTTACCATAACGTTCCATGTTAGTTGTCTTCTTCTCGCCTTCTTCTTAAGGCCCCACCCTCCTTCCCCCTGGCCTGGACAGACCTAGAGGAGTTGTGATCGTGACCTCTCTTTCTACCACCTCTTTCTTAGCTATATGCTATTATGCATATTTCTTGTTTCAGGATGTAGGTCACCCTTCTTCTCCCTGTTGTTAGAGGTGGACTCTGTTTATAGTTATTCTGTTATATACTGTTACTATCATAAGCTGGGGTTAGCTTACAAACGAGATCTGAGGTAACTCTCGCCTAGCATTGTGGGATATAAGGGGAGACTCGAGCCGGTGTAACCAACTCTCGAGCTTTAGAGTGGCCGAGTCGGAGCCGAGGTCGGCTCCGAACCCATCCAGCAAGAAGAAGGCGAGAAGAAGACAACTAACATGGAACGTTATGGTAAGAACATAACTTCTATTTTTGTTATTGTTAGAATATGATATATTCAGCCGTATTTGTGTATTGGTATGAGTTAATTGTGTATCTACTTGTGTTGATGCTACTGCATTAATATCTCTTTTTCTAAAATAAGGTCTTCCTTTTCTTATTCTATCCACCTTTGTCAGATCTTTCAATATCCCAGTTTCTTGATTGGAATATCCCCTTGTGGCAAATTCATCACTGAGGAGAGTTAATGTTTGTTCACATATGGTATCCTCACTAGTTAAATTAGATACTCTCCTTCCTTGATTAATCACTATGTTCTGATAGATGTGTTTTGGGTGCATACTTGTGCGATGAAGCAAACTATTTTTCTTGCAACTCTTTCTGTATAATCTGGTTGTAAAACTGCCATTCTCTCTATTAATAAATACATCCAGAAACTCAATTCCTGTTTTTGACCATTTCCCTTCATATTTCAGGAAATTGGTGGTTTGATTTATGTATTCAATGAATGCATGTAGATCAACCTCACTCTCTTACCATAGGAAGAAGATATCATCCACAAATCTCTTATAGTATTTAATTTATTTCCATATTCCGTATCTAGAATATATGTTTTCTCCCATTGGGCCATGATCAAATTTGCATATGAATTCGCACAAGGTGTCCCCATGGCAACTCCCTTTTTTGTAGGTAGTATTCATTATCATATAGGAAAACGTTATTCTCTAAGACTAATTCCAGCAGCAACATACATCTCATTCTAACTGAACTTGTCATATTCCTTGCACATAATAATTGCCCTAAAAATTCAAGGCCATCTTCATTAGGAATCATCGTGAATAGGGATTTCACATATAAAGTTACAAGCCAGATGTTGGATAGGTCCATAATATTATGTGTATATTCAGATAGACTTTTAAGAAATTCCTGAGTATCCCTAGTTATTGTATTGGTAGTTTGTACAATTTCTTTAAGCTGTTTTTCGATATATATCGAAAGTGATTCTGTTAGCCATCCTCTACTTGAGGCTATAGGTCTCATCTTAGAGTTATGTATGTCTTTATGAATTTTTGGTAGGCCTCTAAAAACTGGAATAGTAGATAGCTCAACCAAAAAATATTTATACAGACCATAATCAATTACCTCACACATCAGCAGGTCATAAAGATTACTATGCATATTGCTAATTATTTTATTTAATTGTATACCATTAATTAATCGATAGGTTTCATCATTCAACATTGATCGAATCATACTTTCATAGTAACATTTATCTAAAACAACAATAGGCCCCGCCTTTGTCTACTGGTCTTATAACTATTTGGCCATTATTGCTCAAACTAACAAGTGCTTCGCGTTCAGTTTTACTTAAATTAAAAAAATTTTGAGTATCATTATATTTTCTGTCATTAGACATTTGTGTAAAATCTCTTTCACAAGCCTGTTCAAATGCTTCTAAAAGGGGGTGCGTGTTTGGTATAAACATACTTGATTTCTTAAACAAAAACTGTCTAATTTCATTATCATCCTTATACAGCATTTTCAAGGCCACATTCCTCGCAAACATTTTAATTTCAAGAATAAAGTCAGTAACATTAGTTCCTTTAGATGGTATGAAGGATAACCCTCTATTTAAAAGTGACTTCTCAGAGTCTTTAATTCATATTTAGACAAGTTAACAATTAACTCTGATTCACTTGCCTTTGTATTTTGTTCTGTAGCAGTGTTTGGTCTTCTGATACCTTCTGTTTCCTGCTGCTCTTGAGTGGAGTCCATTTTCTCTGATCTTGAATAGGTAGGGGGAAACTGATGAAAAACCGATTCCAAAACTGGCTCAGTTGTTTTTGTGGCATTTTGTTTCCTTCTAACATCTCCTGTTAATGGAATGAAAGATCCGTTAAAGTTGTTAACTTTCCTTTGCTCGTTCTCCACGTCTATGGTGCTGGTTGCTTGGTTCTCTAACATCACTGATTCCTCTTTATTGTTGTAGTTACTCGAGCTGGATGCTTGCATAATTTCTGTCTCAATTGCAGGTCGGTTGTTGTCCCAAATACGTAGTTTCTGTCTCTTTGCTGCTCCGTGTATTAGTTACCATGTCATCACATCCGTTTTCATTTCTCTGCATCTCCGAGAGCTGGAGGGGGGCGTTGGTTGATTTAGCTCTTCTGGATTGGTTACCAAAGGAGGGTTGGTTTAAATGCGTTGTCGCTATTGATTCTCTTGTTCCCCTAGACTCTCACAGCCAAGAGAACACATTGCCGACACTGAAATCCTTAAGATCGCATTCAAGTTGTTTCTTCATGTCTAAGAGCAGTCTGCGCTCCAATATAGTTGTGTGCAATAATATATCTTCATGAAACACAATAAGATCCCTTTCAGTCATTAGCGATGTCATCTCAGTCTGTAGAATCGTTATTTCATGATTAATGTCATTCTCAGTTTTTATATACTGTTCAATGAGTAGCTTCATATATGAGAAACTAGTGTCAATGTTGAGTTGTTGCCATTTGGTTAAAAGTTCTGGATATAAATTGCCATAAGTAGGCATCTTTAAAATTCTAAGTCCTCTTGGAACAACATGGAAGCAAAGACACGCCTCCATGTGCTTCCGTTGCCATTGCATATTTTTTAGTTTAGTTACTAGATTCTCCATTTTACGTGTCAGCTGCAGAACATTAATTGTATACATATTACGTTGTTCATTCTCACTGGCATTTGAAAGTTCAGATCTAAGAAACTGCAGGAGTACGTTAGTTTCTGCTTTTAGTAAACGTTTAAAGGCTTCATTGACATTAGGAATCTTGTTACCTTCACATGGTACGTTGGTTTCAGAAACATTTCCTTCAGCCATGTCCCTTTCACTGCCAAAAACCACAGTATTATTAGAAAGTCCAATAGGCAGTTGAAAGGACAAAAGTACCTGCAGCGTCAACAGCAAATAGTAAATATATCCGAAAAAATATGCCTGGTACCAACACAGCTCTTCAAATACATGATCTTTTATTGAGACAAACAGCCATTCAAATCAGTAAGCACTTCCGGGTTACTTCAAAACCCTTTGTCAGACTTATTGACATTTCTTATCATTTAAATATAAAAAGGCGCCAAAAAAGTTTTTCAGTCAATTAATTCGTATACCTAAATTCACCACTAGATAGTAGCATTTATCTACAAATTCAATTCTTATGATACATTGAATGTAAATGGATGCGTTTAAAGAATTATATATTTAAAAATATCCGTTTGTATGTATGAAAACATACATATAAATGTAAATATATTTAATAGATTGCACATATATATAAATATAAACATGAAATATATAAAAATGTATAAATATATAAATACACATAACACACACAGCACTTGTATTTCATGAACTAAAATGCATAGTAATTAATAATAAAATAAAATAATATCTTTATTATATAAAATTCTGTATGATTCTTGATGTTTCCTAGTCTCTTGCTCCTGTTTACTAATTCTATTACTGTAAACTTAAACTTATGGCTTAAATCATTCTCTAATGTATGTTTGGTCAGAGCATTTGTCTCATCCTCCAGATTAATGGCATAAGTATGTTCCCTCACCCTTCCTCCTAAAGTTCGATTAGTTTTGCCTATATAGTAGCTTGTACATTTCTCACAGCTCGCCTAGACAGATGAGATCCCTAGATTTGCAGTCAGCATAGTGTTTGAAAATGTATGTCCTACCATTCTCTGGATGTATGAAGCTGCTGGAACCAGACATATAAGAGCACAACAAAAAATCAAATGGATAATCAGGATGCAGTCAGATAAAAAGAAGGGGCTGAATGATAGGGTCTCTATTAAACCCTTCTTGAGAGATAGACCATTGAAACGTTGACTGTGCATCCAAGAGGAAGTTATCTTTTTGATATTACACAAGTGCACTTCCATATATATATGTCTTTATGCAATAAAGATATTATTTTATTAATTACTATGCATTTTAGTTCATGAAATACAAGTCCTATGTGTTATGTATATTTATACATTTTTATATATTTCATGTTTATATTTATATATATATATATATATATATATATATATATATATATATATACATTATATTAAATATTATTTATATGCATGTTTTCATACATACAAACGGATATTTTTAAATATATAATTTTTTAAACGCATCCGTTTATATTCAATGTATCATAAGAATTTAATTTGTAGATAAATGCTACCATCTAGTGGTGAATTTAGGTATACAAATTAATTGACTGAAAAACTTTTTTGGCACCTTTTTTATATTTATATGATAAGAAATGTCATTGAATAAGTCTGATGAAGGGTTTTGAAGTAACCCGAAAGCGCTTACTGATTTGAATGGCTGTTTGTCTCAATAAAAGATTGTGTATTTGAAGAGCTGTGGTGGTACCAGGCATATTTCTTTGGATACATTGTAATAGCCCACCTATGATTTATGGACTACAAGATCTTTTCTGTAAATTTATTTATATTTGAAGAGCCGTGGTGGTACCAGGCATATTTCTTTGGATACATTGTAATAGCCCACCTATGATTTATGGACTACAAGATCTTTTCTGTAAAATTATTTCTGGCTGTCCCCTTGATGGAGTCTCTTATAGAAACTAGAAACTGTCTCCTAAATCTTTGTATCTGTCTGTGGATGACAGTCAGTCTGCAAAAGTCCAACGTGACACCTACACAGATTATCATGTTTATAGGAAGTAGTCTAGATGCTACCCAGTCCGTAATTTCCATACTACAAGAAAGACTTCATATGCTGAAGACTGCCATCTAGGCCCTTTTCTCACCCCTTTCCCCACATCTATCCTGGTTCTGAGAGTTCTGGGCTTCATGGCTTCTTACATTTTAATGATTCACTTTGCACAGTTTCACATGACACTCTTGCAGTGGCTTCTTAAAGTTCTGTGGTCTCATTGTCTGCATTTTCTCTCCAAAATCTTTATCACAAAGTCTTGCAGATCTTGTCTAAGGTGGTGGGTGAATTCACTTGTTTCCATGTAAAAGTTCTTTGTGACCCCAAACTCTGTGGCTATAGTGACCGCAGTGCCTAATCCCTGGAGTGTGGGGGGCGGGAGACATCACAAGGGTAGAAGATATTCCTAGGTTAGTTGTCAGACATAGATGCCAGTGCACACACAAATCTCTGAGTTGAGGACGACCCTCCTTGTGTTGTAGGTACTTCAGGACCAACTTCCTCAGGACATGATCTTCATCCAAACAGACAGTATGACTTTAATTTGGTACATCAACAAGAAGGAGGCTCCTGGCCGTACCCATTAAGTTGGGAAGCATAGAGGGTTTGTCAGAGGGCAGTGGCTTCTCACCATTTTCTTATTGCAACATGCATCCACAGAGTTTTAAATTGCCTAGCAGACAGGCTCAGCTAGACTCTTCTCACAAGTGTTCCTTCAAACCAGTGGGAGTCAGTCATATTTTTCATTGTTTTGGCACCTCTTGCTGCTGTTTGTTCACCTCTTCCCAGAGTATCAAGTGCAGCAAGTTCCTTGCCTTCCTCTCCTGCTCCCCACCAGGATAGTCATCAAGGGATGCTGTAAATAACTGTGACCTCTGGGGTTACTTTATGCCTTTCCCACCTCTCCCTTTAATTTCCAGGTTCCTGCAGAAAGTAGTGAGGTGCAAGGCAACAGTTTTCCTTCTGGCCCAGACAAATCTGATTCCTCATTATGAAACCTCACTGTGAGAGCTCCCTTAGCTCCTGGACTCTATTCAGGATCTCATCACTCACCTCTCTGGGAAACCTCACCAGGACATTCTGAACCCAAGGCGAACCACTTGATTTCTCCAGTTCCATTTATGACCAAAGATCAGGCACTCGCAGAAGTTGTGGTTAAACTCTTTACAGCCTCTCAGAAGAATCCCACTTACAAAATTTATTGCAGTAAATGGAAGATCATTCTCTTGCAGCGCACACGTTATGCAAAGCCTTTTTTAAAGGCGTATTTCTACTCATACCTCTAGTAAAAGATTCAATTCCACCTTGGGTTTTAAATTTGGTTCTAAAAGCTTTAACTAAACCTCCCTAAAAATCAGTGTCTTCAGCACATTTGAAAATTCTTTCCTGTTTTTGTCAGTAGCCATCACATTGGCCATTTGAATCTCAGAACTTGCAAGCCTTATCTTCATCTCTGCCATATATACTTTATAAGGATAAGGTATCACTCAAAACTAACCCTTTCTTTATTTCTGAAGTGACTACAGAAGCCAAATTACCTCAACTGCTCCACTTGCTAGTGTTTTTCCAAACAGTTTCAACAAAGGAAATACATTTTGCATACTCTAGATGTTCACAAGCAGTTGTGTTTTTGCCTTTACAGAACCAAATCCTTAAGAAAAGATGCCTCCCTTGATCTATGGCATAAAGGATGAGGAAGTCTGTCCATCTAGATGGCTGTCAGATTGCATCACCTTTGTTTACACCAATCAAAACAAGCCATTGCCTGGTAAACCAAAAGTATATGCCAGAAGGACTGTGTAGCTTACCTCTACAGTTTCTTTATATTTTTTCTTCACTAAGTGACATTTGGATGCTTCTGCTTGGTCATCCATTCATACCTTTATTAGTCATTATAAGCCAGACTACTTCTCAAAAACCAAACTTCCTTCAGAGCTACCATCCTAAAAGGTCTCCTGTCATGAAGCCACCCGGGAGGTTTGTAGCTTGGGATTCTGATCAATATATCGTATCAGACAAACTGAATGAATAGGATACAAAAGTTATGTACTTAACATACTGCTAGATCTTTTCATTTGTGTTATTCTGATATGACAGTCTTCCCACCTGTCCCCTTTCTTCTGTAAGATGTGAAGGACGGCTTGATTCACTGATAGATTTTTCTCTCTAGTAGCAGAATGATAGCTGGATCTTCAAGATCTATTAAGGTCTGAGGTAACTAGGGGGACAGATGCATTATGGGAGGAAAATTCTTTAGGGTTCGAGGCTGGAGCACTGATGTTGTCTGGTTGGATCTGACAAGTGGCTCGGATGCATATGTTGTATCAGACAGACGTGAGTGAAAGTATTGAGTATTATGGTAAGTACAAAGCTTTTGTTAGTAGTAAATCCAGCACATGAATGTATTGCTCCCTGTTGAAAAGCTGACTGTCTTAAAGCAGGGTGCCAACATGCCAGAAAAAGTATTTCTTTTACAGGGCTGCAAGCCCCCCTGCACTCCTGTATCCCCCATACTTGTATATACCAATCTGAGATCGCCATAGTTCAGAGAAAAAGGAATATTCCATGAAATGGCCACCTCAGACTTGGCATATGCAGGTCTGTTTTTGGCCATTCAGTTTCCATGTTTCGCGACTGAATGAGATGGGTCCTGATATTTCAAATGGTTGCCCAGATAAAACACCTAAGATATAGGGTAAAATGAACCAAAACTGCTAAATGCGACTTGACCAAAACAGAATGAGGACAAAGAGACACAAATCAAGCGTAGCAAACACGAAGAAGGCAGGTAAAAGGCAGATAAAACACCTATACATACACACAGCTTGATCATAATTGAACAGTCTGAGAGAGAGAATGGTAGAAAGGAAAACAGGCTTGTACAGAGTGAAGTGGGAAGAGAAGAGATGAAAAGCGAGGGCAAAAGATATGTAAACAGAAAAACGTTACCAGATCAGAACTGTCAGAAAAGAAAAATGCAGCGAGATCAGTATGTGATATCGTGGCATGCATTATCACATGTGCATGTCCATACCTGAGCAAAGAGGTTTCAGAAAATAAGATGAACACTGATTGGTATTCAACCATAAGACCCACCATGGAAGTTTCTTTAGGCTAAATTCAAAATATATTTTTGCTCATATCTTGTTTTGTTGTAGTGGTATCAGACACAGTCATATTCCATGTTAATTAATATGTGCTGTGTTATTAATTCATCCTTGTTTCAGAAGAATACTTAAAAGTGAACCTCCTTATCCTCCAGAAGTAGGACCCATAGCTAAAGACATAATTCAGCGCCTTTTGATAAAAGACCCAAGAAAGAGGCTTGGTTGTGGTCCAAGTGACAGTGAAGAAGTCAAGAGCCATCCCTTTTTCCAGGTATGTATGAATTCACACACGTCATCTTTTGTGTCCCTAGGACTAATGGTATAATTCTGGGAACCTTTATGATGCACGCTTTTGAAATGCACATTTCTACTTTTAACACTGATATTTTGTTCTTAAGTCTGCCTTGAGATGTTAGTGATTTTAAGTACTTATAACCATTTGCAAAATTTCAACATGTGTGAGCTACATAGAAAAGAATAAAAAGGCAGTTTGCTATAACAAAATAAATACCAAACAGACCAGTTGAATTGTGAAAGACCTCTCCCAAAGGTAGAAAGTCTAAGGCACTACTGATTTGCAGTGGGATAGCTGCCACGAGTCACAGATGCATATAACCTAAGCTGTCTAGGAACAAACTAGATGTGGAATGGTTAACTAAGATGCAAATCAGGAATGCAGTTGAAAATCCAATATCTTACCTTTGTTCATAGGTGTGTACTAGGCTAATGGCCGTGGAGCCTTTACAAGCCTAGCCCATAGGATTATCCTAGCATTGTGCCACCTGACCTTAGTTCCCAATGCCTCTGTCGAGTAGAGCCACCGGAGTGATCCTCGGGGTGAATTTTCTATTTCCCATCCACTCATCAAGATTTCTCTTGAAGAGGTCCAGTGAGGTGCTCTGTTTGACATGTATGGGAAGTCTGTTCCATAGCATGAGCAGTCTGTGGGTTATGAACCTGTCCCTCCAGCAAGTTCTGTTGATTGTAGTAATGAGGTTGAGGTCTCTGGAGCATGTGGTGCAGAGGGATTGGGATTTCTTTAGATGTAACATTTATAACAGAGCTGGGTCAGACATGGCTTTGTAAGTCAAGCAGAGATCGTCTCTAAGTAGGCGATATGAGACCGAGAATAGTTGGGAGTTTTTTGAGTCTGTCCATATAGGACAAGTGTTTAAGGCCTAGGATCCTCTTTGTGAGGTACTTTTGCAGCCGCTCCAGATGTTGCAGGTGTCTAGTGAGATACATGCCAAATGGAGCATTGTACTCTGACTAGCCTAATGAGGGAAGAGTAGAGAAAGATGATGATCTTTCTTCCTGGATCCAAAACCCTTAGTAATGAGATGTGCCACATAGAAGGACTTTCTGACCACAGTGGCAATGAGGTGGTCAAAAGTAAGGTTGCTGTCAACCTGTGTTGCCAAGATCTCTTATAACGCCTTCTGTGTTCAGTGGACTACCATCAGTGTGGTAATTCATGGGAACCGGGTTTTTCCCAAACAGGATGACGACACATTTTTTAGCATTGAGCTTAACGCCATGGTTCTGACACCAGTCATTGGTCTCATTGAGGCCTTTCTGTAGGATGTCAGCATCACTTGCGGAGTTAATAATAGCTCCCAACTTGCAATCGTTTGCGATCTTTGTCAGCCAGAGTCCCTTCTTGTTGGACTGGAATTCAGAGAAGTAGATACCAAACAGAAGAGGACCCAGGACCCAACCCTGTGAGACTTCATTTGTGACTGGTCGGCAGTCTGACTTTGAGTCAGCCGCTTTCACACAGTGGGTTCTACCTGTGAGCCAGTTTGCAACCCACCTAGTTATATAGGGGTTGATGCCTAGCTTAGTGAGTTTTTCTATGATTCCTGAGTGGGGAATGGTATCAAAGGCCTTGGCCAGATCAAGGTAGGCTGTATGAACCACCTTGCCTTCATCCACAGCTCTGGTGACTGACTCAAAGAAGTTAACCAAGCTGAGCAGGCATGATCTACCCTTCACAAAACCAAATTGTGTGGGATCCAGAGATTGTAGATTCCCTATATCCTTGTTTATTATTTCCATGATGATGTGCTCCATAGCTTTGCATATCAGACTCGTCAGGCTAATGGGACGATAGTTTGCAGGGTCTGTAGTCGCTCCTCCTTTGTGGAGAGGGATGACTGTAGCAGTGCACCATTCGGTAGGGACAAAGCCTGAGGTGAGGCTGTGATTGAACAGGGCACACAGGTGAGGTGCCAGTTCACTCTGTAATTCATGTAGAACACAGCCAGGGATATTGTCAGGTCCCATAGAAGTTGTATTCTTGGCCTTGGACAGTGCTGTTTTAACCTGTGCAGCAGTAATACTGGGTGCCTGGCAATCTACTGGTTTTTGCAATTGGTCCTTTGGGGGGAGAGAGGGCTAAAATTGGCACTGAATCTTTCGGCCAGTATATTGGCAATATCTGTTGGCTCAGTGTAGGAGATACCATTGTGCAGTAGCTCAGAGCAAATCTGGGTATCGCTGTGGAGATTCTTTACATAACTATAGAAAGCCTTGTGGTTGTCTTTTACTATCTGCTGCAATTCTGTTTTCATAGTAAGCTTTAGAGGATTTGATGAGGGATCTGAACTTTTTGTTGAGGCTGGTAAGGGAGTTTTTCCACTCTTGGGACTTCACCTTATTCTGCATCAGTTTCCTCCTTCTGTTGTAGAGTTTGTTTATGGCAGGGACCACCAGATTGGCTTCCTTTTTTTGGAGGAGAGCGTTTTGGTTCTATTGGGTATGGCGAGATCCCATGCATTTGTGTACGTGTTCGTACAGTGCATTGGTGTATGACTCGGCAGTCATGCAACTAGTCTCCATTTGCATGGGTCATGTGAAATTAGCCACCTCTGTTTTTAGCAGCCCAAAGTTAGCTTTGGAGAAGTTTTTCATGGTGGTTACCTTTGCGGGAATGGGGGTGGGGGCTATGTGGATTTCCAAGGTAATTAGTTTGTGGTCGGATCTAACCAGGGAGGAGTTGACTGTTGGTGTAGAGCAGCGGTCGCCCGTGTTAGTAATGACCAGGTCAAAAATGTTGCTACTTCTAGTGGGGGTAAGAATGAGCTGGTCCAGGGCATTGGAATTAATTAATTCCAGGAAACGTTGGGCAAGTGTATTGGTACATGAGTAGTTTTCCCAGTTAATAGAGGGGTAGTTGAAGTTGCCCAGTATGAGAGTGTTAGGTTGGACCCTAATATTCTCCATGGTCCTTAGGAACGTGGAGTGTGAGTCTTGGGACATGGTTGGGGACCTATAGCAGGCTATGACCTGAATTGCTGTCTTACCCAGTGTTAGCTGCACCTGAAGTATCTCTGATGCGTTATGTTGGGCTACCAGTCTGGAGGTGTGCGCATCCTTTATGAATATGGAAACACCACCGCCTTTGGAACTTCGGTCCAAGTTCTGGGGCCGAAATGTGTGGAATGAGTTAGAGCCTGGTAGTGCAGGGATGCTTTCTGCTGCCTTGAACCAGGGCTCTGTTAAAGCCCAAATGTCGATGTTCTCCATTTTAGAGTGCTTCGGGCGAGTGCATTTTGAGATTTAGACTTCTAGCGTTGAGCAGCATGACCCTTAGATTGCATTTGTTTGTAGCTGTTAAGGTGGTAATTTTGTCTTTGGACCACTGCCTAAAAAGGCACTGCAGGAGTGGCAAGAGCCTTGGCCAGTATTCAGAAGCCCAGGGGTAACAGATACAGGCCATCTTTGGCAAAGCATCTAGGTCTGTCAGTCATGTCATGCCAGGCAGACAGATACTGGATCCCCTTAGAATGACACCAGAAACTTAGCCAATTGCTGAAATCAGTCATTTTCTGCTTGTACTGTGGTATCATTCTGGGTTGCTGCCTCACAGCAAGTGGTTCTCCAGTTCGATCCTCGGCTGGGGTGCCTTCTGTGTGGAGTTTGCATGTCCTCCCTGTGGTCCCGTGGGTTTCTTCCGGGTGCTCTAGTTTCCTCCCACATCCCAAAGACATGCTGTAGGTGGATTGGTTACTCTAAATTGGCCCTAGGTGTGAGTACATGCATGTGTGTGCCTTCCGTGGAATGTTGGGCGCCAGGCTGGCAACTCAACACCGTAAAACTCCACTGCCAATCATGCGCGGACAGGTGATCTGCTGTGGTGACCCCTAACTGAGAAAAAGCCGAAAGAAGACGACGACTGTGGTATCATTCTGGGTGATGGTAGGATGCTGCTTAGGGCTAAGGTCATACCCGCCTGGGCTACATAATCCGAGAGCTCCTCCATTTTTTTTTTCATGTAGTCCAGGGAGGTATGTCTCAGGTCATTCACACCCACATGTGCAGTAACAGAGTCATATTTGTACCTGTTGTTGAGGGACCTGAGTGCGTGCGTTATTTGACAGATCCTGGCACCTGACAGGCAGCTGACTGTTACCTCTTACTTATTCAACCTAGTGAGTGGGACATCAGTGTGCCTCACTATCGAGTCACCTATGATTAGTGTGTTGGGCATAATGTTTTGCCTTAGGGGCTTTGGTTGAGCGGCACACTGTTTAGGAGAGTTATGTGTCTCGTGATTAGTGTTGTGTTGTGGTGGTCGAGTGAGTTTCTGCCTTGGAGGTCTCTGCTGTTTGGGTAGATTTTTATTGAGACGCACCACAAAGGTGGGTGTGTGGTTTGTGTTTTTATGTGAAGGCAGTGCTGGTGTGTGTTCTGGAGGGCTGTGTGTTCTATGTGGTGTGGTGCAAGTGTTGACCTTCTCCTCTTGACCAGCTATTGCAGTCTTGGGTAGAGAGTGTGTGGCTTCCAATTTGGATATATAAGTGCATCTCTCGCAAGTCTGAGTGTTGGCAGGTAAGAGGAGAGGGTTGTCGGTATACATGAGGCAGTTGCTACATTGCCTCAGGATGCCAGGTTCACCAGGTTAATCAGAGAAAGCACAGGGAGCTGACCTTTAGATATGCTTGGAGGGATGGGCATTAATAATAGGTAATGGAGCTGTTTCCTTGTAGAACATTTAGTGCTGGTAGCACTTTTGTGTGTTGCAATAATTGCTACAAGAAGTCTGGTAAAGTGCTAGACTAGTAAAAGTGCAGGAGAGGAGAGAACTAGCAGATCTAAGGGAAAAATTGAAGAGCAGACTTTGGCACTGTTCAGAAGCTTACAAATAGTCCTGTATACAGCAAATCTGTATCTGGGCTAGACTAGTTACAGGAAAGGCGGGAAACCAGCACAAACACAGGCTTTTAAACCAGAAAGTAGAACGAGGTGGAAAAACTTCCCAAACGGCCAGTAAACTACAATTTTTGGGCCAGAAACCACTCTTCTTGTGGTAGATAGGCTATCTAGTGCTTACCACTCCCACTGACAAGCTAGAAGGCTTCCCTCTGACGCAGAAAGGCTTGGGGGTATCAGAAGCTTGCAAACAGTCCTGGATACAGCAAATCTGCATCTGGACTAGACTAGTCATAGAAAAGGTGGGAAACAAGCGCAAATGCGGGCTTTTAAACCAGAAAGTTGAAAGAGATGGAAAAATGCTCAAATGGCCAATAAACTACAATTTCTGGGCCAGAAACCACTCCTCTTGTGATAGGTAGGATACCTAGTGCCTACCACTCCCACTGATAAGCTAGAAGGTTTCCCTGCAACACAGAAAGGCTTGGGGGGCTCAGAAGCTTACAAAGAGACCTAGATACAGCAAATCTGTATCTGGACTAGACTAGTTACAGGAAAGGTGGGAAACGAGCACAAATGCAGGCTTTTAAACCAGAAAGTTGAAAGAAATGAAAAAGCTGCCAAATGGCCAATAAACTACAATTTCTGGGCCAGAAACCACTCCTCTTCTGGTAGATAGGCTACCTAGTGCTTACCACTCCCACTGATAAACTAGAAGGGTTCTCTCCAACACAGGAAGGCTTCCACCCCAGGGAGTTCCCCCATGGAAACAGCCTGAAGTTTTAGAGTTTTCCCCAGAGACGCCCCCCCCCCCCCTGAGGAGGTTCCTCGAAAACACACATGTAAAAGGAGTCTCTCATGGAGGACACCGACTTGGAGGAAGGGGAGGGCCCCCCCCGGCTTCCCACTCCCAGATGGTGTGTCCTTTGAAGACATCATGGAGATCCTTTGCCAGTGTGGGTGGTGGTCTGCCCCAAAACCCAATCCTGACAAGTATGTGTTCTTGGAGGTGTTTGGCGCAGGACCTCTCTACATTCTGGGTGTCCCCTCCCTCAGATCCCCTGGTGGATCTCATTACATCTCGGGTGTGGAAGGAGCCTGATACGGTGCAGTGGAGCCTATCCGCAAGTGCCCTGATGAGATCCTCAGTGCCCATCAGATAAACTACACTGTTCAAAGGGATCCCTTGTCAATGCCACGGTGGTAGTGGCTACCAAGAAAGAGCTCGCGCAGGAGAGATCCACGGTCCACACACTGGACCTTGAGTTTACCATCATTGACCATTTTGGGAAACAAGTCTACTCTTCAGCAATGTTCTCTGTATGTGCTCTGAACTACATGCCACACGTGATCAGGCTTTAGCGAGACCTGGTTAAGGAGGTCACTGAGTCTGCCCCAGGGTCCATGTTGGCAGAGGAAAAGGTTTTTTCCTTTCAGATGGCCATCCTCACCTCCATCTCCAAAACCTCTATGCAGCTCCTATCTCACACTACTGAAGGCTAGAGCAGCCGTTGCCATCAGGCGTCATGCATTGCTCCAAATTTATGATTTTTTGGTGTCCTTTAAGGCATCTTTTACAAATGCCCCGTACGATGGTTGCATTCTTTTTGGAAATACTGTAGGTGACACATTGGTCCAGAGCGAGAAGAATGGTAAGACCTTGTCTGCCATTGAAATCCACTTCTCATCCCCTCAACGAACCTTTTCCAGGAATCAGTGAGGAGTGAAGATGTGGTTCTGGAATTCTCAGGGTTATTCCCTAGACACTCAGGATTCACCTTCCCCCAGAGGCAGAGGGGGATTTGACAGACACCACCCTCGCGGCAAAGGGAGTCCGAGAAACCTAGGGTTTCAGGATTCCTTCCCAGACAGGCCCACTCAGCAGCCCTGAAGGGTTGCCTGGCTGCTCATCTCTGGAGGAAGTCGGGGGTCGCCTCTCACTACACCCAATAGCCTTGGGAGTCTATCACAGACGATTGTTAGGTGTTGCAAATCATATCCAGAGGATATTCAATTCCCTTCACTCAAATGTCTCTCAGTCCCAGAACCTCCTGGACATTCCACCCACACAAAAGGAGGATGCAGTAGTGGAAATTTCCAAGCTGCTCGAAAAGCAAGTCATCCAGCCCATCCCCCCAGACCAGTCCGGATTAGGCATCTATTCCAGGTTCTTTTTAGTGCCAAAGAAAATAGGAGACTTGAGACCAATCCTGGATATTTCAACCCTGAACCTGTCTGTTGCCAAGACGAAATTCCAGATGGTCATACTCAAGTCTATCTTGCCCTTCCTGCAGGAGAACAATTGGATGTGCTCAGTGGACCTCCAGGGTGCATACTGTCACATCAAAATGGACAGACGCTCATTCCTTCACTTCCAGCTGGGGGCCAATTATTACCAATTCAAAGCTCTACCCTTTGGTCTCACCACAGCCCCCAGGGTGCCCACCAAAGTGATGGCAGTGATAGCAGTTCACCTGCGGCTGCAGGGCTCCCAGGTCTTTCCCTGCCTGGACAATTGGCTGCTTTCTGCTCCCTCCAGGCATCGACTCTGCCAAGCCAGGGATTTCCTTCTTCAGACCGCCCACCAGTTGGGCATCATAAATCTCAGCAAGTCCCTGTTGAACCTGGTTCAGGTTCTGGATTTCATTGGAGCTCAGTTAGACACCATTCAGACCAAGGATGTTCATCGTGTTTCACTGTTGCAGTCATGACTGTAGGGTTCTGCCCTGCCGGCAGGCAGTCCTCGGTCAGCCAGAATCCCAAAGTCTGGGTCCGGCGTCGGCTGCTCAGCCATGCTCCCTGACGTCAGAGTGCCAGGAGTACAAAGCTGGCAGCCGACGCCATGTTCTCCAGTCTTTCTTGCCGTGCGGTGATAGCAGTTCGCAAGTGCCGGTCGGCTGACTCCTGACAATTTTTTCTAAACGTACTTCAGTCCGAAGACTTTCTTCTCCTACTCAAAGCTAAGTACCCCGTTGAGGAAACTTTTTTCTTGCTCCAGTCCGATGTCAGAAAAAGTTAATAATTGTATTTCATGTGGGAAGCAAATACCTCATAAGGATTTTCATTCTTACTGTATTCCTTGCTTAGCCCCTGACCACGACGTAGCTAGTTGTCGGTTTTGTGCTAGATTTAATCAACGTATGATTAAACGAAGGTACAATTTTGCATTTCATTACTTCGGTAGGCGTTTTAATTACAAAATGTCATCGGACACGCTTCCGGCTACCGGAGTTCACAAACGACGCAAGGATAAAGACATGCCTCTGAGGTCCGAATCAGACAATATTGTACAAGCAGAGCCAGATTCAGGTTCGGCCGTCGTCAGTGAGGCGCTTTTGCAGCCCCTGTCGTCGGCCATTTCGGAACCAATGGCCGAAACGGACTCCCACGAGGAGCCAACTAGGCCTTTGAATATTTCAGTTGCAGGACCTTCGGACAATGTGCTATGATTAGGGGTTCACATCCCCCTCCAGATAAAAGGCCAAGGCAGGAATTGTATTATGACTCCTCTGATCAGGCTTCTGTTTCTTCAGTTTCTTCTTCTGACCAGGATTATTCTTTCCCTCCTTATGAGGATTCTGATGCTGAGGAATCCATTCCTTCAGCTTCTCTCCCTGAGGATTTTTCTTTTGGGGAAACTTTACATGAAATGAGGGAACATTTTCACTGGGAAGGACAGGAGTACTCGGAATCTAAGAAAAGACTTAGGGATTTTCTTCTTCCCCAACATAGACCCCATGGCTATCCCTCCTATTTTGGATATTGTGGATGATGCTTTTTCGGAGGCTAACTTAACTCCTGACTCTTTTCCTCCAGCTCCTGTTAAGCCAGACAGATATTATAGGGTTCCTGATTCCCACCAGTTTTTATACAAGAATCCTACTGCTGATCCTGAAACCATTTCTCAGGGTCCTAAGGGGGTTAAGGCCGCTACTGCTAAAAACCCCATTCCCACTGAGAAGGATTCCAGATCTTTAGAAAGATGGGGCAAAAAAGTGTACACTTCTGCTACTTTATCTATTAGGGCTTTAAACTGTCAATTTCATATACTGAAATACCAGCAATTTCTTCTGTCTGTTTTGAAACAAAAGCTAACTTCCATTTCCGCTTGTGCAGATGATAAGGAATTACATGACTTAATGCATGCCACTGAACAAGTTGGGAAGCATGGTTTACACTGTGGTTTTGATGCCTTGGAGGCTTCTTGTAGGGCTGCTGCCTCTGGCACAGTCATTAGAAGGCATGCTTGGTTAAAGGAACAAAACTTGCCAGATCAAGTAAAAGCTAAGTTATTGGATGCTCCTGTTCAGCATAATGTTTTGTTTGGATCTAAGGCTGAAGAGGTGATAAAGAAGATGGAGCACAAGGCAAAATCCATGCAAACGGTTAAGGATTTCTTACAAGTACAGCCACCCAGATTTAGTAGGAATTGGCCTACAAAAAACTGGTCCTTTCCCAATTCAGACAGGCCTCAGAGGGGTAGATACAGACACTCCCGAGGAAGGCCCCAAACGCAAGCCTCTTATAGACCAAGACAGTGGACTGCTTCCACCCCTAGGGGAGGAGAGGACAGGTTGCAAGCTCATAGAAAACAGGCTCAATGACTCCCTCTGTTGGGCTGCAGGAACTTCTTGCCTGGAAGCCCCTCTCGGAGGAAAACTTTCTCTTTTTCACCTAAATTGGACTCATATAACACAAGACAAGTGGGTTCTGGATGTGGTTTCAAGAGGTTACAAATTCCATTTTCATACCCTACCAAGACCAAGCGGATGGCCGGATCTACCAAAACATCAATGGTTAGAGGCCTTAAACCAGGTGGAAGCCCTCTTGGCTATGAAAGCCATAGAACTGGTTCCACTTTCAGAAATGGGACAAGGTTTTTACTCAAGGCTCTTTCTAGTCCCCAGAAAGCAAAATTCATGGAGACCCATTCTGGATCTGTCAGTCTTGAACACTTTTCTCGAGATACCAAAATTCAAGATGCTTACTCTACAGCAGCTACTTCCAATGCTGACCAGAAATGCATGGATGGTAACTTTGGATTTAAAGGAGGCTTATTTACACATTCCCATCAGGCAGGAGTGCAGAAAATGCCTCAGGTTCAAGGCCGGATCGAGGCACTATCAATTCTCTGCGCTGCCCTTTGGATTGTCTACTGCACTCAGGGTCTTCACCAAATGCCTGGCTCCAGTAGTAGCTTATTGCAGACTCCAGGGAATTCAAATTTACCCTTATCTGGACGACTGTCTTATTCAGGCAGACAGCAAGGATGTCTTACTCCAGCATCTAGAATTTGTTCAGAAACTTCTCAAGTTCCTGGGATTCACTGAAAACATAAAAAGTCAAATTTGACACCCTCACAACAGATAACTTTTCTGGGTGCTCTTCTAAACACAACAACCCAGATGGCATTTCTGACATACGAAAAACAATTACAGCTGGCTTCAACTTTCAAAACCTTGGCATCATTAACTCAGCTGTCTGCAAGGAAATTCCTGCAGGCTTTGGGTTACGTGGCCTCCTGCATCCTTCTCGTACCATATGCAAGACTACATATGAGGAAAATACAGTGGTACCTAAAAAGTGTATGGTCTCAGCATTGCCACAGTTTAGACATACAGATCACCGTCCTGCCTTGTCTTCAAAAGGAATTCCTTTGGTGGTCCAAGGCATGTACTCAAAACAAAGGGAAAGCCTTCAGTCTGCCTCCAGCCAGTCAGATACTAACCACGGACGCCTCAGATTATGCATGGGGAGCCCATTTGCAGGGCAACTGTCTGCAGGGCCTTTGGACAAAGGATCAGAAGCACCTGCATATCAATTTAAAGGAAATGTTAGCCGTTCAGAACGCTCTATTGGCCTTCAGGAATCTTCTACAACCAGGGCAACTACTGATACGGACAGACAACACCACAGTTATGTGGTACATAAACAAGCAAGGGGGATCACATTCCTATCCCCTTTGCAGACTAGCCATGAATCTATGGAACACAGCTCTAGCTTGCAAACTGGACCTTCACGCTCAGTTTCTACCAGGGAAGCAAAACTTCCTGACAGGCAGTCTGAGCAGAAACTTGTCAGACCCACACGAATGGATGCTGGACACCGAAATATTCAAGATGATTACAGCAGTCTGGGGATGTCCTCACATAGACCTCTTTGCATCCCACCTCAATCATCAACTACAGATTTTTTGCACCAGGACATTCCACGAACTAGCCTGGAAAGTGGATGCACTATCATTCAGTTGGAGAAACCTCTCGGGGTATGCCTTCCCGCCTCTACCTCTTCTTCCACAGGTGTTATTAAAGATCAAACAGGACAAGCCCAAGATGATAATTTTGCTGGCCCCAAATTGGCCTCGACAGTTTTGGTACCCAACACTGAAAAACCTTTCTCTGGAGCCCCCTTGGGTTTTACCTCAGACTCCGAACCTTCTGTCCCAACACCAGGGTCAGGTTCTGCACTCCCATGTCAAAACTCTCAGCCTGGCGGCCTGGTTAATCCAGGGTCTATGATTCATTCTCTCCTACCCAAGCAGGTTATGGATGTCATTTTAGAAGCCAGACGTCCTAGCACTAGAAAATCTTATGCAGGAAAATGGAAAAGATTTTGCACCTGGATGCAGGCTCAGGATTCGGATCCTCTTATTCCTAACATTCCTCTGATTTTACTTTACCTGACAGACCTCTTACATAAGGGTCTCTCTTTTTCGTCCATAAAGATACATGCCTCTGCTGTTTCTGCTCATTATAATACAGACCCTCCAATCTTTTCCCACCAGCTCATGAGACAGTTTCTCAGAGGAGCTAAGAACTTAAGGCCCCCTAGATCTCCACCCATTCCTGCCTGGGATCTCAACTATGTTTTGGAAAAACTCACCTTACCTCCTTTTGAGCCTGCTGCCACATCTGACATCAAGTTTTTATCTTGGAAGACAGCCATCCTGTTAGCTCTGACCTCTGCCAGGAGAGTTTCGGAGTTGCAAACTCTCATGGCTGTGGAACCTTATATTATTTTTCACCAAGACAGGGTGTCTTTAAGGACTAATCCTACTTTCATGCCTAAGGTGGTTTCCAAAGTGGCTTTAAATCAAACTATTCACTTGCCAACTTTTTTCTCCAGTCCTCAAAATAGGGGGGAAAGGATCTTGCATTCCTTGGATGTACACAGACAACTACGTTTTTACCTGGACAGAACCAATTACATCAGGAAATCAGAGCAATTGTTTGTTTCTTATGCTTCAAGTTCCCAAGGTAAAGCCATTTCAAAACAGACCATTTCAAAATGGATTGCTCATGGAATCAGATTTTGTTATTCACACCATGGAAAGCAAATCCCAGGGAGTATAAGGACTCACTCTACCAGAGCTGCTGCCACTTCAGCTGCCTTCCTCAGGGGAGTTCCTACCAAAGACATTTTGGAAGCTGCAACTTGGAGTTCAGTGCATACTTTTTCTAAGCACTACAATCTACCTCTCTACTCTAAGTCTAGGGCAGGCTTTGCTTCTGCAGTCTTGCAGGGCCTTTTAACCGCCCCCTCTACTTTATGACCACCTCCCTTTTATTCTGCTTTGGGATTCAACCCTACAGTCATGACTGCAACAGTGAAACACGATGAACATAGTACATTTGTGCACACTTACCATAAATGTAGATGTTCGAGTGTCTTCACTGTTGCAGTCTGCTACCTCCCTCCTGCCCCCTCTTATTTTTTCTTTTGTGTGGTTCCCTTCTTCACCCTTCTTCTGAGGTGTATTTGCAAAGGGTATGGGATCTTACTCATTTTGGAACACCTGACATCTGGGGCAAGAAAAACTGGAGATCATGGCGTCGGCTGCCAGCTTTGTACTCCTGGCGCTCTGACGTCAGGGAGCATGGCTGAGCAGCCGACGCCGGACCCAGACTTTGGGATTCTGGCCGACCGAGGACTGCCTGCTGGCAGGGGAGAACCCTGCAGTCATGACTGCAACATTGAAGACACTCTAACATCTACATTTATGGTAAGTGTACACAACTGTACTTTATTGCGTCTCCAGACAGACTTCAGTCCCTCAAACATCATGTCTTGTGCATCCTTCAAGCCCAATCTCCCCCAGCAAAATCTGTCTTACTGGCATTGGGGTCCATGGTGGCCACGATCACCCTCATGCCCACAGCTCGGTTGCACATGAGGGTGCTCCAGTGGACTCCAGCAATCCAGTGGTCATTTATAGGTCTACTGTCGTCTCATCCTGTTAATCTCGAGCCTGCAGGGATTCTTTTCTCTGGTAGATTCAATCCCCAGACCTTCATCAGGGTTGTCCATTTATTCTTCCTACCCCGCTGACCACGGACGCCTCCCTACTCAGGTGGGAGGCATTGCTTGGGAAGGACAGTCCAAGGCATGTGGTCTTCCCTGGAGATCCAGTTGCCTATCAACGTCCTGGAGATGAGGGTGGTGCTATTGGCGTTGCAAGCTCTTCATGCCCATCTTCCCTTAGGGACAATTGCCATCCAGATAGGCATGTCTGTAGTCTGGTATATCAGTCAACAGGGGAGAACCAGGTCTTATCACCTTTGTTGCAAAACCATGAGATTGTGGGCTTCGGTGATGTCCACCGGCCATTTTCTGGTGGCAATGCACATTCTGGGGAGGTCCAACATTCTAGCAGGCAGGCTTAGCAGATCTATCCTGATGCCTTACGAGTGGTCTCCGAATCCTTCAATAGTGAAACAGATCTTTCTAAAGTGGGGTCAGCCTTCCTGTGATCTCTTCACCTCTCCTTGCAACGAGTTTTTCCTTCTGAACCCCCCCACAAGGGAAATCCCCCAGAGACAGTCTGGTTCATGCTTGGCCCTCCGGTCTTTTGTATGCTTATCCTCCATTTCCCCTGATTCCAAAGTTCATTCAGAAAGCCCAACAGCTGGGGAGCTCAGTCATTCTCATTGCCCTGTTCTAGCCTCGCCAAGTATGGTTCCCTTCTCTATGGTCTCGTGTAGTGTGTCTTCCCTGGACATTGGATTCACTTCCAGATCTGATTTCACATCCCTTAGGGATTCCACACCCAGATCTGGCCAGTCTGAAGCTTGCCACGTGGCTGGACAGTTCCCATGATAGTTAGGACTTCCAGGCTATCTTCTCTGGTTAAGAAGATATTGATAGTGGCTCAGAAATCTTCTACTAGGAAGGTTTATTCTAGTAAGTGGAAACATTTTTTGATTTTGGCATCTCAGTGTGACTTGGATGCCTTTACTTCCCCGGTTCCTGTTATTTTAGAGTTTCTGGCAGGTATTTTTCAACAGGGTGCCAGCTTTCTATGGTTAAAGTCTAGCTGGCAGCTATATCTAACTTCCACATAGGAGATAATTTGGCTTCTCTGGCTTCTTCTAAGCTTTGTGAAGCCTTTTTGCAAAGTACCTTTCATCTTAGGCCCCAAATCAGAGACCCAACGCCACCTTGGGACCTTACTTCGGTCCTCCAAGCCTTAGTTTCTTCCCCCTTTGAACCCACAGCTTCGGTGGATCTACAGTTCTTGTCTTGGAAGACAACCTTCCAGATTGCCATTATTTCAGGCAAAAGAGTGTTGGAGCTTCATATCTTATCGGTTAAGCCTCCTTATATAAGCTTCCATAAAGACAGGGTGTCCTTGTGCACTAATCCTTCTCTCCTTCCAAATGTGGCTCCGGAATCCAGAATTAATCAGGTTATCAATCTCCTTGTTTTCTTTCCAAATTTTCAGAATAAAGGAGGGTATAAATTGCACCTGCTGGATGTTCATAGGCAATTATGTTTTTACTTGCACAGAACAATGTCTTTTTGCAAGTCTGATCAACTTTTTGTTTCCTACTCTAAGCCCTTTTTAGGGACCATGTATAGAAGGTCACCATTGCTTGTCAGATCTCTTGGTGTATAGTTCTGGCGTATTGAGCCAAAGGATCATCTCTGCCAGGTCAAGTCAAGGTGCATTCTAGTAGGTCTATGGCTACTTTGGCTGCCTTTTGGCCCAGAGTTTCTTTGGATGACATTTGCTCTGTGGCTACCTGGGTATTTTCGCATACTTTCATTTCTCATTACAAATTGGATCTTCTATCCAGAAGCAGAGCATTCTTTGGCTCCGCCGTGCTCCGGAATATCCTTCCACAAGGGCCTTTCAGGTTTTTGGTAGCTGGAGACTCTGTCCCACAGGTTGAAGAGCAAATGAAACCTTCATTATCCGAAGTTGTTGTTATGTACTCACCATAACGTTCCATCTGAGTTGCTGCTTTTCATTTGTCTTCAACTTTCCCTCCTTTCTTCTCCCTGCTTTACATGGGCTGTGTGGTTGACTGGCCGGAAGAGACCTAGCCTGTACTTTGGCATAACGTGTTCTTTCTTGTGGTGCTCTATGGGTATTTTTGCCAGGGGGTAAGGCATTGAGTCAGGTTGGGATGCTATTGTTGGCAGCAGACTTGATCTGAGTGGAGGAGGGAGACAGGGGCATGATGGGTAGAGGAGGAGCTTGGAGCTCTGATCCGATGCTGTAAAATGCGGCCGAGTTGGATCTGTCATGGATCTGTGTCCCACAGGTTGAAGACAAAATAAAAGCAATAACTCAGCTGGAACGTTATGATGAGTACATAACTCCTTTTTTTTTTCTGGAGAAGAGGCACCATTTTTAGCTTGACCATGTAACAAGCTACTGGTTCCATGATTGGGCCTTCTTCCAGCCAGAAATAGAAAAAGTTGAGCAAATAGCCTTTGCCACCACAGCAGGCTAGCAGTTTGCCTCAGCTGCAGGTGGGTGACTCTGCTGTGGCCGTAGCTTTTTCCGCAGACCATTCATCTTTTACCCCAGATCCCTTTGGTGTAGCACCTACAACCACTCTGGAACGTGGGTTAGTCACATTCTCTATGGCTGTTGGTGTCCCCTCAGTGGGAAAGGAAAAGCCACTGTTGTCAGTCTTGGGAGATAGACAGAGGAAGACTTTCTTATTTGATCAGAATGTTGTGCCCATTCCTGGGGAAGCTGCAGCTGTCATTAATAACGCTGTTGGCTGTTTTATACTTGTCAAAAAGAAACAGAAAACTAAACGCGTATCTCCTCCTCCTCACCTTTCCTTAGGACTAGGTCTGGCTCAGGGTTTAATTCAGGCTATTGATCCTTCTTATCAGGTGGTTTCTGGTAAAATAAAGATTGGTGCCTCTTTCCTTGAAGAGATTCAAGATTCTAAATTCTGAACAGAGAGATGAAAGAACAGATGAAGGGTTCTCTGATTCAGACTCCGACAAAAGCTAAGTTTCTGATTCCTCCTGTGGGTTTTTCTCTTTCTTTGACACTGTTTCCAGAATGTGCCAGTGTTTTCAGTGAGCGAACGCTGAGGCTTCTTAGGCCCTCAGAAAACCTTATGATCTGTTACAGAAGGAATTTCCAGAAACTTCACCAATTTCTCTGGTTTTGTTAGTTCTAGCTGTGTGTGTGTGTGTCACTGCATGCAATTTTCCTGATAGCCAGCTGTCCCTAAAAAGCAGATAGGATGTATACAGTTCCTTAGTCATTTAAGTTTTTATACACTATTCCCAAACCTGACCAAGCGTCTGTAGCTTTAGTTAATTCTACTGCTGCAAAACATTTGTGCAATTCCAATCCTACTCTTTCTGTTCTAATTGTGAAAGTATGAGGTATGTTTTGAATGCAGTTCCTTCTTGTGGGGAAAATCCTTGTTAAATAGTTTAGTTTCTTCTATTTCACAAGTCAGAACTCATTGATTACGGTGTGTGTATGATTCATCTGATACTTTTTCCAGCGATGTGGTCACTGGTACTGTTTTGAGGAGGTATGCCTGGCTGTGTTTGCAAAATCTCCCAGATAATGTGAAAAATGAGATTTTAAATTCTGCTTCAGACAGAACTTTAGTTTTTGGTTCTTCTGCTGCAGAGGTTATCAAAAAGTGTGACAAGAATGGTAAATTGGTACTAGCAATCTCCTCCAAAGGGATTCTGTCACCCTTCATCTAGTTTTGGCAAAAAACAAAATAAACAGACTCAAAATGCAGATAAACAAATGTTTAAGAAGTGGCACAGGGTTCCAGAAAGAATTTAGGAATCCCACCATTCCAAAAAAAGGACAGTACGAGAAGTCAAAATGACAAAGTGACCTTTTGTTCTCCTCAGCAGTCTCTTTTCCCTTCCAGAATGTCTGACTCTCCACTTTTCTCTTTGGCAGCAGATAGTTTCAGCCAAACGGGTTCTTAAGATCATTGGTCAATGTTACAGATGGTAGTGGGAGGAATTTCCTCTGTTCCAGGGGTGATTTTTCAGCCACTGGACTCAACACCTTGATTTCCCTCTGTCCTTCAATGCATGCTGTCCTAGGGAATGATACCCAACCCAGGAAGGAGGAACAGATTTTAAGGTTTTTATTCAAGAATGTTTTTAGTGCCAAATAAAGAAAATGCTTGTATCTTTCTTTCCTAAATCTGTATGATAATGCCCAAGTTCAAAATGTTGTCACTTCACAACCTGTTACCTCCTCTTCCTCATTTAACTTTCCTGGTAACACTAGATTTTACAGATGCTTATCACATCCCTTTTCATCCAGACGTCAGGTGTTTTTGTATGTCTGGATCACATTATCAGTTCTCTGCCTTACCCTTTGGACTGTCCACTGCACCAAAAGTGTTCACAAAGTGTCTAGCTCCAGTTGTAGCTCATTGCAGGCTACAGGGCATCCACATTTTTCTTTATTTAAACAACTTTCTTTGCAGAGTCTTTTTTAAACTGCCAGGAATCTCTCACTTGGGTGAGAGATTTCTTACATAAGCTGGCATTCCTAGAGAACATTCAAAAGTCTTTTTGAATCCTTCACACGATATTGTGTACCTGGGATGTCAAATGGACCCTTCAGTTCAAAGAGCCTTTCTTCCACAGGAAAAAAAAAGTATCTAGATTTAGATCTACATTTATTTCTAAGGTTTTACACTTAGACTTTGTCATTATGAGGGAATATCTCAGGATTTTAGGTCTCATGATACCCTTGGTAAGACTCTACATGAGAAAGATACAATAATATGTGAAGTCTCTTTGGTCTCATTACCAACAGCATTTGTCTTTATAAATTCCAGTGCTGGAATTTTATCAGAAGGGAACTATCATGGTGGATTCAGCAAATTTTCCCAAATCCAGATCTCCATTTCTCCCATTTTGCTCCTAAGCAGTTACCAAAGGCACATCTGACTTTGCTTGGAAACCATTTCAGGAGGGATAAAAGTACAAGGTATGTGGGACATCAAGGACAGATGCAAACACATAAATGTTTGCTCTGATCAAAGCACTAAGCTGTACAAATAGTCTTTTGTCCCCTGGACGTCTTCAGGTTGTTACAGACAATACCACAGTCATGGTATGTCAACAGGCAAGGAGGCACCAGGTTATATTCCCTTTACAGACTAGCCATATTATCTTGGAATAGAGCTTCACAGCACAGTCTCTCTGTCGGGATTCTACTGCAGAATTCTACATAAGAAGACCATAAAGACAGATGCATTTTCCATTCCTTGAAATGGAATGTTTCTCTGTTTTTCCACCCTCTCCACTGATGCACAGGGTACCTCTGAAAATTCAGAAGTAATCTCCCAAGATCATTGTGGTGATTCCCTTCTGGACAAGGCACAGTAGTTCTCCTGTTTTTGGGGGGGGGGGATGGCCAGGGGCAGTTACCACATGCTTCCTCACAAAATTGATCTACTCACACAAGATCAGGGGTGTTTGATACACCCCAACATCAATCATCTTCATTTGACTGCCTGGATGATAAGTTCATCAATCTGAAGTAGGAACTTCATTTGTCAGCAACCTTTGGGTATCAGATCCGATCTCGGAGCTGAGCCGGCAACTTATTTCACAGCTAATAGATCCGAGCTCCTAGCTCCTCCCCTTACCCATAACCCCCTGCTAACCCTGATTGACCTCAGATCTAGTTTGCCGCGCTTAGACTCAGCAGCTAGGTTATGAGCTCCTGCTCAGATAAAAGTGGTCTTGATTTACTTATTACATTTAAATCCCCTTAAAGTGTGTGTGGTTAGGTTCCTTACTGTTAAAAATCCTATAGTTAATTATTTTTTGTGGTAATTTGTGTTCTCCTCCCCTCCCCTCGCTGGTTCGTAGTGTGTGTGTGTGTGCTTGTAAGTTGGGGCCTTACGTGTGAGTGTTTTTGTTTTGTAGTCAAAAAAAAAAAAAATGTCTGAGGTCCCAAAGTTGGTTTTCTCCAAGTGCACCGAGTATGGCCATAAGCTCTCACCGGCGGATGGCCACACTCAGTGTGTCCGGTGCCTTGGGGTTGAACACCTATCTTCTGGTTGCGTGGTTTGCGCTGCATTCAACCTTAGGGCACTGAAGGACTGGAGGTCAAAGCTGATCCTGGCGGGACTTTTGCCCCTGGATTCGGCTTCGGCCTCCGGTACTTCTGTGGCCTCCTCCCAGGCCTTGGTGGCGGCCACTCCTGCCTCTCTCCCCCCGGCCGGGACTCAAACTCCCGCTTCTGCGCCAGAGGGGGGGAGGCCAGGAAGGAAAAGAAGAGGGAGAAGCACCACAAGCGGAGGGCCGAGGCCTCCGCGTCGGCCCCGCCAGCTAAGCGGGCTTTCTCCCTCTAGGTCTTCCAGGTCTAGGTCTCCTCCTTCTCGGACCCGGTCTCCATGCTTTTCACCGGGTCCCTAGGAGGGGGAGACCTGATCTCCATCGAGGTCATCGAGGCGGCACTCCAGGCCTGTCTCAGTGGCCTCGTCGAGATCAACATGCAGCCTGTCGGAAGCCGATTTGGACCGTGTGATGAGAAGGTTCATCCAGGCCCAAATGCAGATGGGAGTGCTCTTGCCCCCCCCCCCTCTGGGGGGGAGCTCATCACCCTATTTTGCCCCGATAGCTCCTTCTCCGACCCGCTTCCTGGGTTCGGAGTGTTTGGAGCCGGGCAGCATCAGAGCCGGGGTCGGGTCGGCGCCAACAGTATCGGGTACTTCGGCGCCGACTCTCCCCTCGAGCTTAGTTTAGTGTGCCTTCGGCTCCGTCCAGGTCAGATCACACTGGCCTCTCGGATCTGTTGGTCTCGGCGCCGGCTCCGATCCGCCCTTCAGATCTGGGCGAGGGTTGGCTCTCAGATCCTACTGAGAGCGTCTCTCCCTCGGCATTCGAGGTGGTGGAGAGGGCACTGTTGAGTGCATCCAGGCCCCTGCTCCCTGCTACAGCTCCATCCCGCACTCCCTCTCGTTTGGGTCAGGCTTCCATCACTCGGCCTCAGGGACAGCCTGCTTTGATGTCTCAGGTCGTTCCACTGGAACAGGACATTGCTGGTGAGTCCTCCTCGGACAGCCCCCCCCCGAGGATGTTCCTCATAAGCGGAAGTGTGAGAGGAGGCACGTGGACTCCCTCGAGTCCTTAACAGAAGATATGGATTTGGATGACTGGGAAGGCTCCCCAAGATCACCCCCTGAGGATGTCTCCTTCAGAGACATCATGGACATGCTTAGGATCGGGGGGGTGGTCTGCCCCCAAGGCTTCCTCTGACGAATCCATGTTCCTGGAGGCGTTCGAAGCAGGCCCGTCTACCTCTTGGGTGTCCCCTCCGGCCGACCCCCTGGTGGACCTGATTACCACCAGGGCGTGGAAGGAGCCGGACACTGTGGAGCCAGTTCCCAAATGCCCCGATAGGATTCTGAGCCCCCCTTCGGAGAAGTCCCACTGGAGCAAGGGTCCCCCCGTAGATGCCATGTTGGTGGCGGCAGCCACCAAGAGGGAATTAGCTCAGGAGAGCCCCTCTGTGCATCCACCGAGCAGAGTCTCCCACTCGATGGATCGCCTAGGGAAGCGGGTCTTTAGTTCAACGACCTTCTCAGTAAGGTCCCTGAACTACATGGCACATGTCATTAGGATGCAGCGAGACCTTATCAAGGAGTACGCTGCTTCCCCCCGGAGTCCATGTTGGCAGAAGACAAGGAGTTGTATTCCACTCACATGGCCACTCTAAGATCAATATCGAATACCTCTATGCGGCTTTTATCCCATGCCACAAAGGGAGCCGCTAGAGCCAGCGGAGCAGGCCTAGTCATGAGACGTCAGGCCTGGCTCCAACACTGTGACTTTGCGGAACCCTTCAAGGCATCATTTGCGAATGCCCCTTTTGATGGTTCTGCCTTATTTGGCAAGACCGTTCGCGAGAGTTTAGTCCAGAGCGAAAAGGATGGGAAGACGCTGTCTGCCGTCGGAGTCCGCTTCTCTGCTCCCCAGAGGTCCTTCTCCAAGAACCAAAAGGGACAGAAGAAGATGAAACTAGATCAGAGAGTCTTCCAAGATTGTGTTGGAGTTCCTTACAGGTCTTTTTCATCAGTCCTTCCGTGGCAGAGGAGGACAGGGAGGACGCCGCCCTAGAGGCAGAAGAGGCCCGAAAAATTTTGGGTCCAGAGAATCCTTCTCTGATCGGCCCACGCAGCAACCCTGAGGGGTGGTCCGACTGCCCCACTCTGGAGGCAGTCGGGGGGCGTTTCTCGAGGCACCTGGCAGATTGGGAGTCCATCACAACGGATCGCTGGGTGCTTCGCATCATATCCAGAGGTTACCACATTCCCCTGTATCACGTCCCCAAAATCAGAAACCTCCCCGATGTACCACCCGATCAGAGGGAGGTAGCAGCTGCAGAGTTTCGGCAGCTCCTAGAAAAAAGAGCCATCCAATCTGTCCTCCCAGGCCAGTTCGGATTCGGGTTTTACTCCAGGTTCTTTTTGGTGCCAAAAAAGACGGGGGACTTAAGGCCAAATGTTAAGTTGTCAATCTCGCCTTCATTCTTGCTGGATGGGTTCGGAGCCGATCCTCGGCTCTGACTCCACCAGTACTAAAGCTCGAGAGCTATTTCCACCGGCTCGAGGCTCCCCTATATCCCACAATGCTAGGCGGTAAATACCCAGATCTCGTTTGCCGCTTTAGCTACGAGGTGCTTGTTTCTACCGGCTCTGCAGGTTAGTGACTTTTTATAGTTCTAAAACTTCAAAACCCCTTATTTTTTTCTTAGAATAGTTTTCTTTACAGTTTATTAGTTAACTATCCCTAGTCTCCTTCAGGTTCCCCTAATTGTTTTTCCCGTTTATCCCCTGTTAATTTTCTTAGGCCTTCGGGCTCTCCTCCCTTCCCCTTAGTCATACTTATTGTGGGAGTGGTTGGATTTTTTTCCCCTTTCTTAACAGGTGTGTCTGTGTTTCACAGTTTTTGTTCGGGATGTCTAAAGACTCTTAAGGTCTCGGGCTTTAAGAAGTGTGACTCGTGCTGTCAGAAAATGTCTCTGACAGACGGTCACACTTCTTGTGTATATTGCCTGGGACCTTTGCACCTGCAGGACTCTTGTTCTGTCTGCCACGTTTTCAGTCCAAGAGTCCTGCAGGAACGCAAAAATAAATTGATACTGAGAGGCTTATTAAAGCCTGAAGGCTCCCTGACCCAGACTGTGTCAGGAAAACCTTCCAAGCCTTCCAAGGCGTCGGCTCCAGCTTCGGAGCCGTCTGCTGGTGGCTCTAAGGCTTCTTCGACATCGACTCCGTCTGGAGCCGACGTCTCTAAGACAAAAACGGTTACCTTGGCTCCGGCTGGAGCCGTGAGGTCCGAGACGCAGAAGGCTCTGATAGTTTTGTCGGAGCCATCTACTAGAAAAAGGTCTAGATCCCCATCCATTGGCTCTATCCACTCGGCCCCGGGATCTCCACTATTATCAGAGAGGAGCCATAGGTCCCACTCCTCTCGGTCCTCCAGACTGTCCGACCATGATTTAGAAAGGGTGGTGAGCAGACTTCTCAAGTCCCAGGCACTAGCCCAAATACTGCATAGCCCTACCCAACGGTCAGTGGCTATACCCATCCCTTCCTCAGTTCCTCCTCCGATTCCCATGAGCTCAGAGCCGGAGCTTCTCGGAGCCGTGACTGTCGGTGCGTCGGAGCCGATACTTCCACTTTCGGCTCTGTCGTCGGCTCCGATCTCCTCCTTGGAGGGATCTGGGCGCCGGGCTTCCCTTGTCGGCTCCGAGGGGGCGAGTGGCATTGGACCCTTGTCCGAGCCCGTTCTCCCTCTCGGAGCCTCGGCGCTGGTGAGCTCGGCCCCATCGGCCTCGGAGCCGTCCCTTTCGGTGCCGGGAGGAGTCCTCGTCTCTTCGGAGCGGGGATCTTCGGCCCCGCCTGATCAGGGCGCCTTCGAGGTCATGCGGAGCGTGCTAGACCCGGTGTCTGCTCCACGGTCGGCTCCCTCAGCTCCTCCCTCTACAGTGCCTGTGATGGTCTCTACCCACCCTCTCATCCCAGACCGTAGAGAGCCGATGTCTCAAGTTTCTCCACTGGGAATATCCTCCTCTTCCGAGGCTTCTCCTGATCCTTCAGGGGAACCCCCTCGGAAGAAACAATGCAAGAGGAAGGATATTGACTCCCCCGAGTCTATCACCTCGGATACGGACTTGGATGAGTCTGAAGGGTCCCCACGGTCCTCCTCTGAGGATGTCTCCTTTTCAGACATCCTTGAGATCCTTAAACAGAGGGGGAACTGGTCCACCCTTAACCCTTCAGAGGACGAGTCTGTCTACCTTGAGGCTTTTGGCTTTCGCCCTTCCACCTCATGGGTATCTCCTCCCTTTGACCCCCTCATGGAAGTGGTGGCAAGGAAGGCGTGGACAGCCCCTGATACGGTGGAACCTACCCCACGAAGGCCGTCCAAGTTTATTACAGCTCCTAAGGCCAAAGAATTTTTATCCAAGGGCGTCTCTGTTGATGCTATGGTGGTGGCCGCAGCCACTAAGAAGGAATTAGCTGATCCTTCGGTATCTATCCATTCTCCTAATAAGGAATCTAGGACTATGGATAGGTACGGTAAGCGGATGTTCTCCTCAGCGACCTTTGCTATGCGTTCGCTGAACTACTTGTGTCACTTCACCCGTCTTCAGAGAGATATGATCAAGGAAATGGGTGATGTTTTGCAGGATCCAACAACTGAGGGGTTTCAAGACAAAATGAACTCCCAGCTGGCAACCCTGAATTCAATCGTCAACTCCTCCATGCGGCTTCTTTCTTATGCGGCCGATGGGGCGAGTAGGGCCGCTGGCACAGGTGTAGCTTTACGACGTCACGCCTGGATGCGGCTTTGTAACTTTGTGGACCCTTTCAAGGCGTCCTTCACCAATTCCCCTTTTGATGGTACAGCGTTGTTTAGACCTCAGGTGAAGGACACGTTGACTAGGTGCGAACAGGATGGCAAGACTCTCTCTGCCGTGGGAGTCTGGTTTTCTACCCCTTCCAGACCGTATCCCAAGGGTCAGAAGGGGGGGGGAATGTGGCTCCGTAAATCACAGGGAGTCTCGCCTGATGCACGCAGTCAGTTCCCCTCTAGAGGCAGAGGGGGGAACAACAATAGACGCCGCCCTAGGGGCAGGGGGGGTCCGCAGAATCAAGGTAGCAGAGAGACTTTCTCTGACAAACCTTTTCAGCATCCCTGAGAAGCTGCCTGACTGTCCACCTTCGGAGGCAGTCTGGGGAAGATTATCACTGTATCCAGAAGCCTGGCTTTCCTTCACTCAAGACAAATGGGTACAGTCGATCATATCCGAGGGTTACAAAATTCCCTTTGTCCACATCCCATCCCAACCAAAAGGGCCCCTTCCAGATGTTCCACCCGGTCTAAGGGAACAAGCAGCGCTAGAAATATCAAAGCTGCTGTCAAAAAGAGCTATCCAGCCAGTCCCGGCAGACGAGCAAGGATTGGATCTCAGCAGACTAAACAAGTCTGTAAACAAAACAAAATTCCAGATGGTCACGCTTCAGTCCATTCTACCCTTCTTGGGTCAGGACAATTGGATGTGCTCAATAGACCTTCAGGATGCGTACTATCATATCAAGATGCACAGACGCTCCAGAAGGTTCCTCCGCTTCTGGCTGGGAGCCAGTCACTATCAGTTTAGGGCCCTGCCTTTTGGTCTCACTACAGCCCCCTGAGTGTTCACCAAATGCATGGCAGTGGTCACGGCTCACCTGAGACGACAAGGATTCCAGGTGTTTCCATATTTAGACGACTGACTCCTTACCGCTTCCACCAGGCGTCAACTTCTCATATACAGAGACTACACCATTCATACTTGTCAAGCTCTAGGCATTTCCATAAATTTCGAAAAATCTGCCTTGTTGCCTTGTCAGGCTATTACCTTTATAGGCGCCACCTTAGACACGATTCATCTTTCCGCGAAGCTAACAGAGCAAAGAGTATCAGATATCCGCAAACATGTTCACATTCTTCTTCAGTGCGACAGGATCAAAGCCAGGTTTGTCTTGAAGGTTTTAGGTCTCATGGCAGCTGCCATTACACTTCTTCCCCTAGCCCGCTTTCACATGCGGATCCCCCAGTGGATGCTGTTTTCTCAGTGGTCCTTCCAACAGCTCCCAATGTCTCACAGTATTCTGCTGACCCAATCATGCAAGAAGCATCTATCTTGGTGGATGACCTCCCCTCAAGTTCTTCAGGGCAGATCCTTCTTCCCCCCCCCCCGGTTGCCACGGTGACAATGGACGCCTCCTTGATCGGGTGGGGGGGTCATTGTCAGGGCAGGACGGTCCAGGGCACATGGCAAACTTTCGAAAGCCATCTGCACATAAATGTCCTGGAGATGAGAGCAGTACTTTTAGCGTTGCAAGCCCTTCAGCACTCTCTTCCCACCGGGACTATTGCAATTCAGACAGACAATATGTCTGCAGTATGGTACATCAACAAACAGGGCGGAACCAAGTCTTATCCCTTATGTCGAGAGGCACTCAGAGAGGCACTCAGACTTTGGCAGTGGGCGATCTCATCTCAGCGGTTTCTGATAGCAACGCACATCCCCGGGAAGTCCAACGTGATAGCGGACAAGTAGAGCAGGGCCATACTCATGCCACATGAGTGGTCTCTCAAACAGTCAGTGCTGGAAGAAATTTTTCAGAGATGGGGCCGACCTTGCTGCAATCTTTTTGCTACTCCCCAAAACAGCAAGTGTCACGATTTCTTCACCCTCTTTCCCCTACCAGGTCAACCCGCCAGGGACGCTCTAGTCCACGATTGGCCCCGGGGACTTCTGTATGCCTTTCCCCCCTTTCCACTGATCTCTCAAGTAATTCAGAAAGCTACTGCATTGAGAGTCGACATGATCCTCATTGCCCCTTACTGGCCTCGTCAGATATGGTTTCCGTTCCTTCACCGTTTTCTGTTGGAGCAGCCTTGGCATCTGGATCCACTGCCAGATCTTTTGACCCATCAATCGGGTCAGCTGCACCACACCCTCCTATCTCTCAACCTCACAGCTTGGTTGCTCCGCTTCCTACCCTAGCCAGGCTTCCTTTAATTTCCCATTCGGTCCGTAACATCTTTATAGCCTCCCACAAGTCTTCTACAAGAAGGATTTACAATAGCAAGTGGAAACGTTTTTCCTTCTGGGCAGCAACTAATAACATAGACCCTTTCACTGCACCTATCCAGTCTATACTAGACTTCCTGGCAGAACTTTTTCACTCAGGTTCTTCTTCGTCTACCATTAGAGTACAATTGGTGGCTATATCTAATTTCCATGTAGGCTTTTCAGACTCCAGCATCATGTCTCATAAACTTTGCAAAGCCTTTCTAAAAGGTATCTTTTTGCTCAAGCCCCCAATTAGAGACCCCCCACCTCAGTGGGACTTAAATTTGGTTCTAGCCTCCTTGATTCTCCCTCCCCCCCCTTCGAAACCGGCCGCTTCCTGCTCTCTGAAATTGCTTTCATGGAAAACCCTTTTTCTAGTAGCCATAACATCAGCTAGACTGGTATCTGAACTTCATGCTCTTTGCAGTTGTCCTCCATACTTAGTTTTCCACAAAGACAGGGTGTCCTTTCGGACCCAACCCTTCCTTTTTACCCAAGGTTTCTTCTGAGGCGAATCTGAATCAGACAATCGACCTTCCAGTTTTCTTCCCTAATTATTCCAACAAGGCAGAACAAAAGTTACATTTTCTAGATGTTCATCTCCAGCTTCGTTATTATTTTTTAGGACTAAACAGTTTAGGAAGTCTAACCAGCTATTCCTATCTTATGCGGAAGGGAAGATGGGCTTTCCAGTTTCCAAAGTGTCCCTTTCGAGATGGCTGGCCTCTGTAATTTCCTTCATTTATGAACTCAGACACCAAAAGCTACCATCACGACCTAGAGCTCATTCAACCAGGGCGTTAGCTGCGTCAGTAGCCTTTCAAGACAGACTGCCCATAGATTCCATCTGTCAAGCAGCTACATGGGCTTCTCCTCATACCTTTATCTCACATTATAAATTGGATATGGCCTCCAGAAACCGGGCTAACTTTGGTTCCACCGTACTCAAGAGTCTGTTCCGATGAGCCTCCCAGGATAAGGGTGCTAGGGACGCGGTCCCATCCAGCAAGAATGAAGGCGAGATTGACAACTTAACATTGAGAAGTTATGTACCTACCATAACGTTCCATGTTAGTTGTCTTCTTCTCGCCTTCTTTCTGCGTCCCCTCCATCCCCTAGCCTGGACAGACCGAGAGGATCCTTGGGATCTTTTATCTTCCACAGCGTCAACCACCTCTATTGCCCCTGTTTGATAGTTCTACAGGTAGTCTTTCTATAGAGGTGGATTTCCCTTTTCTCTGTCTCTAGGAGACCAGCACTGCTATTATTTTAGCTATCAAACGAGATCTGGGTATTTACCGCCTAGCAATGTGGGATATAGGGAAGCCTCGAGCCGGTGGAAATAGCTCTCGAGCTTTAGTATTGGCCGAGTCGGAGCCGAGGATTGGCTCCGAACCCATCCAGCAAGAAAGAAGGCGAGAAGAAAACACTAACATGGAACGTTATGGTAGGTACATAACTTCTCATTCTCGACCTTTCTTCCTCGAACCTGTTAGTAACCAAACAAAAATTCCGGATGGTCACCCTTCAATCCATCATCCCCCTTCTGTGGGAGAATGACTGGATGTGCTCAATAGACCTCAAGGATGCGTACTACCACATTTGGATGGACAGACGATCCAGGAGGTTTCTCCGCTTCTGGCTGGGAACCAGTCACTACCAGTTCAGGGTCCTTCCCTTTGGTCTCACCACAGCCCCCAGGGTGTTTACCAAAGTATTAGCAGTGATAGCGGCCCACCTGAGACTCCAGGGAATACAGGTTTTTCCATACCTGGACGACTGGCTCCTGACTGCCCCAACAAGGCATCTACTCTGCTCAGCCAGGGACTACTTTCTTCGACTTGCCCCCCAGCTGGGCATCACTATCAACATGGACAAGTCCTCTCTTGCGCCGACCCAGGTGATAGAGTTCATAGGGGCCAAAGTAGACATGAGGTACCTTCTAGCATTTCTGACTGCGGAACGACTGCAAAGCCTGAGGCTTCATGTGTGGGCCATCCTCCAATTAGAAGCTCCACCGGCGGGGTTGGTCCTGAGGGCTCTAGGCTCTATGGCGGCGGCAATCACTCTTCTGCCGTTGGCTCGTCTCAACATGAGGGTCCTGCAGTGGACCCTTCAAGTCCAGTGGTCCTTTCTACACTACTCCCTAAGCCATCCTATTCCCCTCAACGGGGCTTGCAGGAGGGCTCTCTTGTGGTGGCTCCACTCCCCGGACCTCCATACGGGACATCCCTTCTCCATTCCTCTCCCCCTCGCCACGGTGACCACGGACACCTCTTGCCTCGGGTGGGGGGGGCATTGCTCAGGCAGGATGGTCCAAGGCACGTGGAACAACACAGAGACCTCTTTGCATATCAGTGTTCTGGAGATGAGGGCGGTGCTCTTGGCGTTGCAGGCTCTTCACAACCTTCTTCCTGTAGGAACTATTGCGATACAGACGGACAACATGTCAATTGTCTGGTACATCAACAAACAGGGGGGAACCAGGTCCTATCCTCTCTGTCGAGAGGCCATGAGAGTGTGGGAATGGGCGATCTCCACCAACCGCTTTCTCATTGCAATGCACATTCCGGGACGGTCCAACATACTAGCGGACAGACTCAGCCGCACCATCCTTTCACCTTACGAGTGGTCTCTCAATCTCCAGGTAGCGAAGCGGATTTTTGCCGTGTGGGGGCAACCCTGTTGCGATCTCTTCACCTCTCCTTCAAATACGAAATGCAACAGCTACTTCGCTCTAATTCCCCCCTTTGGGGAATCCCCGAGAGACGCTCTGGTGCATGCTTGGCCTCCCGGTCTGTTTTATGCGTATCCTCCTCTACCCCTGATGCTGAAACTCATACAGAAAGCCAGTCGGTTGGGGAGCATAATGATCCTCATTGCCCCATTCTGGCCTCGTCAAATGTGGTTCCCTTACCTGTGGTCTCACCTGGTGAATCCTCCTTGGATTCTGGATCCCCTACTGGATCTAATTTCTCACCCACTAGGTCTCCTGACCCCGAATCTGGACAGCCTAAAGCTGACAGCTTGGCTGCTCCAGTTCCACTCCTAGTCAGGACTCCCGGTATCTCTTCCCCAGTTAAAGCCATACTAGTAGCGGCACACAAACCTTCCACTAGAAGAGTCTATCGCAGTAAGTGGAAGCGTTTCTCCATCTGGGCGGAGCATCATAATTTAGATCCCTTCACAGCACCATTGCCGACTGTGTTGGAGTTCCTTACAGGTCTTTTTCATCAGGGGGCTAGCTGCTCAACGGTCAAGGTTCAACTAGCAGCTATTTCGCATTACCATGTGGGACATGAATTAGGGCCTTTGATCACGGCAAAATTTGTGCAAAACCTTTCTCAGGGGTACTTTCTTGCTCAGACCCCCTATCAAAGACATTGTACCCCCTTGGAATTTATCACTAGTCTTACAGGCCTTGACAGCTCCCCCTTTTGAACCTGCCGCTTCGGTTGATCTTAAATACTTATCCTGGAAAACGGCGTTCTTGGTCGCTATTACTTCAGCGAAAAGAGTTTCCGAGCTTCAGGCCCTTTGTGCAAAACCCCCGTAATTGGCCTTCCACCAGGATAGAGTATACCTCAGGACCAATCCCTCATTTCTTCCTAAGGTGGCCTCAGAGGCGAATATCAATCAATCTATTAACCTGCCTGTCTTCTTTCCTAAGTATCAAAACAAAGGAGAATACAAATTGCATTCGTTAGATGTGCACAGACAACTGCGCTTCTACATTCATAGGACGGCTGGTCATAGACAATCTGACCAGTTGTTCATCTCCTTTGCCAAATTTAACTTAGGCAAATCTGTTTCTAAAGTCACTCTGTCACGATGGATATCACAGTGCATTCTCCTGGCTTACGAAAGTTCTGGAAGTCCCGCACCTCAGGCAGTACGTGCACATTCTACTCGTTCTATATCTACCTCTGTTGCCTTTAGGTCTAGAGTATCGTTGGATGATATTTGCTCTGCAGCCACTTGGTCCTCATCCCATACTTTTATCAACCATTATAAGCTGGATGTTATCTCCAGAGGGAGAGCATCCTTTGGCTCCGCAGTGCTCCAGAACATCCTTCCATGAAGGCCGCCCAAGATCTAGGTAGCTGGGGACTCTGTCCCAAAGGTTGCTGACAAATGAAGTTCCTACTTCAGATTAAGAAGTTATGTACTCACCATAACGTTCCATCTGAGTAGGTATCTTCATTTGTCTGCAACTATCCCCCCCTCCTTCCCCCTGACCTTCGGATTTTAGTTCTGGATGTCCCTTTGGGACGTATCTAGCCTGTTAGCTGCTTATATATGGGCAAACTTGATCTGAGGTCAATCAGGGTTAGCAGGGGGTTATGGGTAAGGGGAGGAGCTAGGAGCTCAGATCTATTAGCTGTGAAATAAGTTGCTGGCTCGGATCCGAGATCGGATCCGATACCCAAAGGTTGCAGACAAATGAAGATACCTACTCAGATGGAACGTTATGGTGAGTACATAACTTCTTATTCCCTTTAGGCATCTGTTTACTGAGGATGTGCAGTAAGTACTAATGGAGGCAAGAAAGCCTGCTACTAAAAGATCATGTATTAGCAAATGGAAAAGGTTTTCTTGTTGGTGCCAACAACATAACCAACACCCATTCACGTTTTCTTGCTCTGGGTTTGCAGTATTTGTATGAGTTACTCTCCTATGGCCTTTCTTTCCTCATCAAGGTTAATTTATCAGCTGTTTCTCATATATCCTCATGGATCCTCCTCTGTCAAGACACTTTTATGTCAAAATGTTTTTGAAAAAGTTTTGCATAAGAGGCCTCCAAGAAAACCAGTGTCCCCTCCATGGGATCTTAATTTTGTGATATTGAAGCTAACACATGCTCAGTTTGAACCAGATAATCTGGCTTGCTTGAGGTTCTTAATATAGGAAACTGTTGTATTGATTGCTCTGACCTCTGCAAGAAGAGCGTCTGAGTTTTAAACTCTTGTGGTGAGTCAGCCCTATGTCATTTTCCTTAGAGATGGTTTTTCTTTGAGAACTAATCCTTCTTTGATGCCTAAAGTGGTATCTGGGTTTATTTTAAGCCAAAGTATCCATCTCCCTGCTTTCTATCCATAACCTAAAAATGAGGGACAAAGGATACTCCATATCTTTGATGTCCACAGACAACTCAGGTGCTATCCTCACAGAACTAAATCTTTCAGATCATCTGATTTATTATTCATTTCTTGTGAAGATAAGAAGGAGGGACAACCTGTGTAAAAACTGACTATTTCTAAATGGTTGTCTGAGGCTATTACCTTTTGCTATATTCACCACAACAGAACTATTCCAGGCAGGGTCAAGGCTCACTCTACTGAGGCCTTGGCTTCGTGTATAGCTTTATCAAAATGATTGGATTCCAGAAATATTCTACAAACAGCAACTTGGTTCCTTATAAATATGTTTATAAGGTATAACTAGCTTGATTCCTTCTCTAGGTCTAGATCAGACTTTTCTAGGACCATCATGCAGGGGCTCCTGGACTCTTCCCCTTCCAACTCTCAAGTATAGTAAGCTATGGTAATTGACCTATAACAGCTAATGCTACAACAGTAGTGATCAATATGAAGAACATAGCACAGTTGTGTAAGTAAACTTTCCATGACAGTAGATGTTTGAATGAGCCCCTCCCTCCCTCCCTCCATCCCCCTTGTTTTTTGGTGTGTTGTTTATGCCAGCATGTTGACACTTATATTTTGTTGCTGTTTGCTTTGTCCTTTCAGGGCTCAGCCTTCCTGTTTGTGTTGGCATGAAAGCTGTGAAGGCCTGGCACCCAAACCCGTCTTTTTTTCAGCTCAGTTCCAACTGACGGTTTGGGCAGCTTTGGAAGCTGGCCGGCTGTTATATCCTTGGCAGGATATAACCTAAGGCTACTGCAGCAGTGGTCATTCAAGCATCTACTGTTATAGTAAGTTTACTTATACAGATTTACTTTTTTTTTTTTTACCAAATGTTGCTGTGCTGTCCTTTTGCATTTAACTTGAGACCATTTTCAGTGTACCCTCAATGTATATATTCTAGCCCCTTGCTAGACTAGTTTAGTTGCAGTGGATGAGCAGATAACAGTGCCCAACTTGCAGTGATTACCAAACTTGGTGAGCCTCTCTTATGGGATGTTAGATTTGATGTCTGCTAAGTATATGCCTAACAGGAGAGAGCCCAGTGCTTATCCTTGTGGTATCCCATTATTTCCAATTTTAAATCCACAGGGGATACCAGCAACTTTCACAATTTGCAATCTGTTAGTCTATTTGAAATTCATTGGTTAACATAATGGTTTGTCTAATTTTTTTAACAGTATGAACATGGGGGATAGTGCCAAAAGTCTTGGTCAGCTTAAGGCAAGCACTGTGCTTTGATTGACCACTGTCCACAGCCTCTATAACCTTTTCAAAGAAAGTAGGTTTAGGAGACCAGGACCTGCTCTTCACAAAACTAAACTAGACCAATTAAGTTGTCTGTGTCTAGACAAATATGTTGTAATGTGATATGTTCTACAAATTGTCATGTAAGGCTGGTGAGGCTGATGGATCTGTAATTGCCTGGAGGCATCAGGCACAACCTCTGTGGATATGCTGAAGCTAAACAGTCAAGTTAAGGCTCCAGTAATAAATACTTGCCACTTTTGAGAATGCAATCTGGTGTGTTGTCAGTTCCCATGGAAGTATAATTTTTAGTATTTGTCATGAATTTTAAGACTTCCTCCTCCTAAATTTTCAGGGATACTGGAGTCAACAATGTCGGTAGGGGAGTAAAGTTAGCACTACATTCGTCTGCTAATATAGTGGCTGTATCCTTGGGATTGCAATGTGATACTATTGATGAGGTCAGTGAATTGTTGGACATTATTCCTTAGTAATTCCACTTTTTCCATTTTAATAATTGGCTTATTTTTTGGCATAATTTGAGGGAGATTTAATATTTATTTGCATGGGAAAATATTGTTAACCAACCACATAACTTTGCCAATGGTGGTCTGCACCTGTCCCCCCTAGGCTTTTGAATATTGGCTAAAACATCATCCTCACCCATAGGCCTGCTTTTAGGCAAAACTAAATTGACAAGCCTTTCATCATAGCAAAATCTATGTAAAGAAATCTAAAGGTGTTAGTACTTTGTGCCAGGAGTCTAAACAAGAAGCTCCACTCCCTCCAAGCTCTTCTAACCTTGGAGAATGCATACATCTGTGCAGTTACTGAGACATGGTTTAAAGCCTCAGCGAGTACCCCAAGCAGTTCAAGGCTTCAGTTCCTTCCACACGTTTAGACCAGCAACTGCACAGACAGGTACTTGAGGTGGAGGTGTCTCAGTCCACATCAGTAGCAAGCATACATCAAGGTTGGTTAAACAGGATGATGCACTGGAGTTCCTCCATGTCAGGTTTGCCATAGATAAATTTCCATACCAAATCCTAGCAAGCTGTACATCACCCTTTATGTCCCATGAAGCCTATAGCTCATACTTAATCCTGTTGAGGCACTCACCATTAACCAAATGCCATAGTCATGGGGGACTTTAATTATCCATCTGCTAAGGGAGAATACTGCACGACCCTAAATTTGCAGCTGGAGCGTTTCCTAGACTTTGTATACACAAACACTAGTGCATACACCTACTAGAAATATATTGGACCTGGTACTCAAATATAGGAAAATGCTATGGCCCCCCCAGTGTTGTGTCCTCTCTGATAAGGTCAGGTCACAGAGCAGTCTCCTTCAAAATACGAATCAATTATGTAATCCCAGCAACCCTTTAACAATTAGAAACCAGTCCAAGGCAGCCTACCTCTTGTTAAGTTATAACCTGTCAAAAATTCAAACACAGGTAACACAGCAGCCTATGTGGAATTATTCACCGAAATTCTCTACAACTGTATTAGTGATTGCAGAGAGGTTGCTGTGCCTTCCAGAAGTAAACCCAAAACTACATGAAAAAACTAAATATCTTAGTGGAATCCAAAGGTAAACAGGTTGTGCAATAAAAGAAAAAAGTCATAGCTAAAATTGGAAAGTGTAACACTAAAAATGATAAAAACTCTCTCATCAAACTGAATAGACAGCTAAGAGGACTAAATAAGTCCAACAAAGTAAAATTTGAGGTAAGGATAGTGTCCCAGACCAAGGACAAACATAAGGCCTTCTATGGCTATGTCCAAAGTCTCAAAGGCAGCACATGACAGTGTGCCAAACATTTGGCAAATGGAGCCACGTTCACAGAACTGGGAGATGTAGCAAATCTTGTGGTGGACAAATTCAGCTCCAGATTTAACCCCCTCTCACCCCAACTACCCCACAGGAAATACCATCTAATATAATTTCTCCAGCTATGGATAGGGAGTGGGTCTTAGATGTGCACTCTAAACCAAAAAGAATACAGCTCCGATGGGCCCTGAGAATATCCCAGGATGCCTCCTAAGTAGCTGGAAATATAACCTATCAGGGCCACTGGAGTTACTATTCAGTCATACCCCCTGCACAGGCTTTGTACTATGCATCCCTCTGCACAAGGGTGGACTGTCAACAAATTCCAGGAATTACAGACCCATTAGTATGGCTAGTCTGGTACACAAAACCATGGAAAGAATTATAATGGAGGTAATTAACAATGACATAGGAAAACTTCAGACACTGGACCCAAACCAGTTTGGTTTTATCAAAGGGAGGTCATGCCTACTGAACTGAACTAGTACCTTCTTTGAGAAGGTCAACAAGGCAATAGATGAGGTCAAAACTGTACATGCTGCCTGTCTTGAGTTAGATGAGTAATTTGATAAAATATCCCACTCGGGCATTGTAAACAAATTCACAGAATTAGAAATAAACCCATGTGTAACTTGCTTTATAACCATCTGGCTCACACAGGACCCAGGAATTTGGGACTGGAAAGACCACCTCCACAAAGAGGCCAGTCACCAGTGGAGTCCCCCAGGGCTCTGGGCTGGATCTTCTTCTCTTGGGCATCTGTTTATATCCTTCATATTGATCACTGCTAGAGGAGCTTAAGCTATATGGTGTAATATCCTGCATAGGATATAACAGCTGGCCAGCTTCCAAAGCTTCAGGGCATCTTTCACGCGCCTGAACCATTAGTCAGCTGGAGCTGAGCTGACAAAAGACCTGTTTAGGTGAAAAGCCCTTCAGATTTTTCCTGCCATCGAAAAGTAGCTGTTCTGAGGCTTTCAAGGATCAACAGTTGGCTTATGCTGTTCCTTTGCTGGACTGATAAGTTCCTGTTGGGGGAAAAGCCTTCTATTAAAAAAAATGTTTATTAATACTTTGATGTTCAGGAAAATTATTTTAAAGCTAGGAGTTTGTGTTTTAATGGACTATCGCAAGACTGCATGGCACTTTTAAATAAGGGCACACTTTTTTTCTTGTCGATTTAAAAGTTGTTTAAAGTAAATGAAAACCATTTTTTCTGTGAAATTATAGAACACCCCCCCCCCCTTGAGACCGATAATAGATGGCAAGAATTCTATTACGGCTGCATGTGCAAATTTTTTAGATATGAATCTTAAAACATTTGTAAATTCTGAACGGCATATTTGTAAGGATTTTTTTTTTGCTTGTTTTTTTTTAAGGAACTGTTAATGAGTTGGAATTTGAGCCAGACTACAATTTAGCTACCACTGATGTAAAGGATTTATATGCTGTTATCCCCCAAGTGCAGGGGGCACAATCAGTTCTAGAATTTTTGCATGAAAAAGGTGTATCCCAATCGGATATTAATCTTTATGAAGAACTTTTTGAGATTGTTTTAAGCAATATATATTTTTTTTTTTACTTTTGAAGGGGAACTGTATTTACAAAAGAGTGGAATTGCAGTGAGTTCCCCCTGCGGAGCAGTGTGTGCCAATTTATTTATGGCAGTATGGCAGCATGGGAGCATAAATACATTTTTAATGGTATTTTCTTCATGTAATATCCAATTTTATATGTACATTATGTGGATGATTTATTTATAGTGTGGAAAGGAAGTGAGAATCAATTCAATGATTTTATGGGATATATCAATAGTACTTCCCATTTTTTGAAATTCACCCACAAATTCAGTACAGAGGGTATTTCTTATTTGGATGTAAAAGTAGAAAAAGATTATATTGCAAAGAGGTTTATATCTAGAATTTTTAGAAAGAAAACTTGCTCGAACAAGCTGCCAGAATGAACAAGTTGGAAGAGCATTTTTTACAGGAATGTAATTTTTTACTTTCCATGTTTGAAAAGAGGGGATACCCTCTACAAATTGTTACAGAATTAAAGAATGAGGTTGTTTTTAAAAGAGAAATGGGGCATTTCCGTCCCATTTTAGGATTCCACCTGGACTTGAGTAGCGAACTTAATGCTGATATTATGGTTGCTGATAGTACAGCAATGCCTACTCCATCATTGATATCTAATGTCCAGTTTATTACTCAGTTCAATATGGACTGTAGTGGTGTACGTAGAATTTTGTGTAAAAACTGGGACATTTTAATGGAGGAAGCACAGTTTAGAGAACACCTAGGACCTACTCCTAGAATAGTGTTTAGGAGAGGGAGCAATTTTAAATAATTTTTGGAAAGAACTGGCAGAACGATGTTGACTAAGAATCTACAAATGCGTAGATGTGGAAGTTGTCCTTGGTGTTCTAAAATCAATACCAGTAACATTTTTACTGGGGATGGCAGATATTATCATAGTGTGCATAAATTCGATTGTAATTCTAAGGGGATAGTTTATATAGCTAATTGCCAAGATTGCCCAAGTTTTTATATCGGTAAAACCGATCGTAGACTTAGGGACAGAATTTATGAACATGAGTATGCGATCAAGAAGGGTTTAGAGTGTAATTCTTTGGTAAAACATTGTAAGATATTCCCATGCCTTAGTTTTAAATGTATGGCTATTGACATTATTAATGTGGGACCAAGAGGTGGTCCTACTAGTTTATTGCTAGAGAAGAAGGAATTATATGGCAGTTAAAACCTAATGCTTTCAGATGGCCTGGTTTAAATGAAAAGTTCTATTTCCTGTCTCTTAAAATTGAAAGCATTGGTTAGATGAGAGTCTATGTAGAATTATGTGATGTGAAGGTGTTCTATCTCACCGTTCATTCTTACTGATGGATTTGGAGCCGATCCCTTGGCTCCGAGTTGGCCTCCTACAAAGCTCAAGGTCTTCAAATAGCTCGAGGCCAACTCCCTATCCCATGATGCACCTAGAATTACCTCAGATCTAGTTTGACGCTGCAACAGATCGGAGATTCTCGTTAGCTTGGGCCAGTAAAGGTTATTTTTTTAATATTTCTTCTTTATATTAATAACTAGATAGTTTTAGGTAGGTTTAGATAGTTTTATAAAGCTCTTATAGCTTATTAGTGTATTTAGCTGTACTGTATTTCCCTTTCCCTGGTGTGCTTTGTATTTCTAGTTGGCCTCTTGTTTTTAGGCCTAGTTTAAAGAGTTTATTACTATTTAGAGCGTGCTTAGCAGTGACCTTTTGTCACAGTTTATAAAAGACGTTAGATAAGATTTAGAGTGTGTTAGATATATTTAGATAAGTTTAGTGTGTGATATGTAGCAGCTGTCTTTTTCTTTCAGTATAGTCTGCTTAACATTTAAAACTGTGCTTTAGACAGTCTCTCTGTCACATTATTATTTAGATAATTTGTGTGTGTGTGTGTGTGTGTGTGTGTGTGTGTGTGTGTGTGTGTGTGTGTGTGTGTGTGTGTGTGTGTAAGTAAAACTTGGCCTGAATTTTCTAAAAGGCTTTTGATTGTTGACTTACTGTCGAAAACATTTTTTTTTCGTAGTTGACATTAATTCTCTGTTGGATACAATAATGGCTGACCAAGATAAGCATCCCAAGTCAGGCTTTAAAAAGTGCCCTAAATGTGGCCAAAAAATGCCTGTAACTGACAGCCATGTTAGTTGTGTGTACTGTTTTGGAGCTTTGCATTTACAGGATAGCTGCTCTATATGCCATTTCTTCTCCTCCAGAGTCCTACAGGAGAGAAAGAGGAAATTAATAGACAGAGGTTTGTTGAAACCCTCCTTCCAAGAAGCTTTGAGTGACCAAGATGGATCCAGTAAGTCCTCAGTCTTGTAAGACTTTTGAGACAAAAAAATCAAAGAAATCTTCAACTTCGGCTCCACAGACATCAGAACTGACAGTCTTATCTTTTCGGAGCCGATCCCTAGTCCTGGAACTGGTATCCGAAATTCCTAAGAGTCCTTTACTACAATCTGTACCACCTTCGGTCCGTTCATCTCGGTCCTCTGTTAGCCTTTCTGATCTGGATGTGGATGGTGTGGTGCAGAAGCTGTTACAGGCACTGACCTTTGCAAAAATGTTATCAGCTCCGACCCATCTGGCTTCGGATCTGAAGATTCTTATACCAGCTACAACTTTTCCTCCTCCGAGCCATACTGGTCCTTCGGAGCCGGAGGAGTTAGACTTGTTTATTGTGGAACCTTTGGAGCCAACGCCTCCTCCAGTGTTTTCGGCTCCATTCACTCTGACATCTTCGGTGCCGATCGAGGACTCTAGGAGGCGACACTCTCTGGTCGGGTCCAGGGAGGATAGTCGGAACCGACCCAACTCTGCCTCTTGGGACTTTGGCTTGGATGAGTTCGTCTCCTACCTCTGTCTCGGAGCCCACTGTCCAGGTAAAAGCGATATCGACTGTTTCCTTGGACCCGTTGGTTCCCTTGAATTGGAGCAGGGGGTGCCTTTGATGCCATGAGGAGAGTTATGTCTCCTAAGACATCCTCGACCTCAGGTCCGGCTTCTTCTTCCCCTAAAGCACCTGTCTGCTTTTGCTTCATAGATCCTGGCCAAGCGTAGAGACCCCGAGTCTTAGGAAGCCCCATTGGGTGGCCCTTGCTCTTTCAAAACCTCATCTGAAGCTCCCACTGATGAGGTTCCCAGGAAGAGAGTGTGTAAGAGGAAGCATCAAGACTCCCCTCAGGAGTCCCTAACATCTGATACTGACTTGGATGAATCAGAAGGGTCCCCACGGTCCCCCTCTGAGGATCTCTCATTTGCAGAGATACTTGAAATCCTTAGGCAGAGGGGTGACTGGCAGTCCACAAACCCTACTGAGGACGAGTCTGTTCTACTGAAGGCTTTCAGGTCTCAGCCCTCCACCTCTTGTGTGTCTCTGCCCTTCGATGAGCTTATGCAGCTGGTCTCATGAAGGGTGTGAGAGTCTCTGAATACTATGAAGACTGGCCCTAGGAGGCCTAAGCTCCTTCCTTCAGATAAGGACAGTGGAGCTATGGAAAGATTGGGTAAAAAATATACACTACTGCCACCTTCAGGCTACTAATTATCAAACCCATATGACCAAGTATGTCTTGGCTCTTCTTTCTCAGGTAACTAAGGCTGTGTCTGATTTTTTGGGATTTTGAGGAGAAAGCTACAGCTCCTTTCCCTGTTTGCTTTCATTTCCCAGGTCACTCATCACTCCATAAAAATGCAGTTTTGATGCTGCTGATGCCTGCTGCCTTCTGTTCTGTGATGAAGCATTATTCTTGGCTTAGCTTTCAGTCTTTGCTTGATGATGTTAAAGCCAAGTTTTGGATGTTTCTGTGGATAATAAAAATCTTTTTGGGACAGCTGTGGCTGACTTGTTCATTCCTCTCCAGGATAAGGGTAAGGTCATGCTGGAACTCAAGCATATTTATGTCTCCCATATTCCTAAATTTCAGCGTAATTACCTTTCTAATCCTTGCCTTTGTCCATAGGCAGCCTCATCATCCTTCCAAAGGTAGGACAGGGTGTAGAATTATTCCTCTTGCTAAATCTACTCAGAGTGCTACATCTCAGAAACCTTCCTTTCAGGGCAAACTTGTCTCTTAACAACTCTGTCCCTCCACCTTTCTCAGTCCCTCCCAAATTGGCAGAGATCACCTCAGATTCTTGGGTGCTGTCTATCATTCATCAGGAGTATTTCATGGTGTGGAAGTCCCCCACCCCCAGGCATTCTGCTGCCTCGTCAAGACTAGCTTTCACATTTCCCATAGATTTTTGCAGTGCCTTTTGGATCAAGGCAGCATTCAGCCTGTTCCACCTACTCAAGTGGGAAGGGGTTTTTACTCCAGAATGTTTTCAGTTCCTCAGCAGGAGTGGACTTGGAGGCCAATTATGGGGATTTCTTTACTCAACGCCTTCCTCAAGGTCCTTTCTTTCAGTATGCTGTCTATTCAGACTCTGTTTTCTGTCCTCCTTCCTCAAGCCCTCTTGGCCTGTCTTTTGTTCTCAAGGATGCCTATCTTCATATTCTTATTCACCCTCTGTTCAAGCAATTTTAACGTTTCTCTGTTTCTTCCTCTCATTTTTTAGTTCTCTACTTTGGCCTTTCTACTGCCCCAAGGGTATTCACCAAATGCCTCACTCCTGTCATAGTTTTTTTCAGGCTTCGAGGAGTAGAGCTATTACCCTGTCTAGATGACATGCTTATTTAGGTTCCTTCTCCCAGCGATCTCTTTCAAGATCTCCACTTCACCACTTTTCTTTTACAAAGTCTGGGATTCATCATCAGTCTCAAAAAGTCAGTCTTCACACCCTTCCAAGATCATATTTTTTTTTTGGTTGCTGTATTCAGATCATTCCCATTGTCCCTGATAACCTTCTTCCAGTAACTTCTTCCTCTGTCCTCTGTTTCGGCCAGGAAGTTTCTCAGTGCTGTGGGCTTTGACCTCCACCATATGCGTTATTTTGCCAGACTCCATATGAGGAAGTTACAGTGATATGTCAGATCATTCTGGCTTCAACACTGCCACTCCCTTGAGTTCCCTGTTCCTTTGCTTCCTTGTAAATCAAGCTCCAGTGGTGGATTTGACAAATGTCTCTGAATCCAGGTCTGTCCTTTCAGGCTCCATTTCCTTCCAGAGAACTGTTTACAGATGTCTTAGACCTAGGGTGGGGTGCTTCTTGTGGCCCTCTGAAAGTTCAGGGTCTCTGCCTCCTCATCACAGGTCAGACCATATCAACATAAAAGAGACGAGGGATCTGCTTCTGGCTATACAGGCTTTTTGTTCCTTTTTTTCTCCCCAGCCCTCTAAAAGTCTTCACGAATAATACTACTGTGATGTACATCAACAAGCAGAGGGCCATGAGGTCTTATCTCCTTTGCAGACTAGCACTTCAGGTTTAAGATCTGGCTGTCGATTATCAGGTGACTCTTCAGGTGGTTTACTTTCCTTCAGAACACATTCAAGTTGCAAGACTCTCTGAGTAGGTCCAGGACAGAGGCTTACAAATGGATGCTTCACAAGGATTTGTTTCTGGACATTGTCCATCAGTGGGGTATTTAGGTAGATCTTTTTGCTTTCTCTCTGAATAGACAACTTTCTCTATTCTGTTCAAGAGTACCAAGTCCTCTGGCTTGGAAAGTGGACACCCTGCCTTTTTCTTTGGAAGGAAATATTTCCGTTTCCCTTTCCTTCCCTTCATCTGCTGCCAAGAATGCTGCACAAGATCAAGCAGGACTTTCCCAAAATCTTGTTAGTGACTTATTTTTTGCCCAAACAGCACTGGTACCCCCTTTTTCATCTGGCCAGGGACGATCACAACAAATTACCTCACTGTATGGGTCTTCTCACACAAGACTGGGGATTTCTTATCCATTCTCGCCTGTCTACTCTTCAGATGACACTGTGGTTGATAGGGTTTTGATCCCCATTAGGCATGTCTTTTCTGAGTACATGCTTCAGGTTCTGCAGGAGGCCGGGAGACCCACTACCAGAAAAGCATATATGTCAGAATGGAAAACATTTTCTGTATGGTGCCACTCTTGCTATCAGGATCCCTTTTCAGTGGGGGTTCCTTGATTCTCTCTTATTGTGTAGTCTGCTCCGTGCTGGTTTGGCATATTCTTCAGTTAATGCTTACGTGTCAACACACTGCTTGTCTGCCCTTGAACTCTCCTTTGGCCTCTCAGTTTGAGGTCAAGCAATTTCTTAAAGGCATCCTTCATATTAGCCCCCTGAGAAAGCATATTCCACCTTCTTGGGACCTCCAGTTTTATACCTGAAAAATTACTCTAGCTTGGTTTAAACCTGTTAGCTCAGCTTCCTTGCAACTTTATATTTAGAAGACTGCTGTGTTGTTGGCACTTATTTCTGCCAAGTGAGTGTCTGAACTACAGGCCTTTATGGCTATTTCTCCTTTTTTAAATTTTCACACAGAAGTATCTTTTTGTACTTCTCCTTCTTTTATGCCTAAGGTGGTTAATGAATTGTCTCTTAATCAGTGTATTCAGTTTCCTTCCATTTTTCCTTCTCCACAGTTTGCCTGCTAGCTAGTAGGTTCTTCACTTCTTGGACCTGCAGAGACAGCTCAGATATTATTGGCTAAAAAACAAAGATTATTTGCAAATCTGAGAAACGTTTTGTTTCTTTTCATCCCTGGACTTTGGGTTTGGCTGTTTCCAACCATCTCCTCTTGGATCTCTAAGGCCATTTGCTTTTGCTATTCTTTTCATGGTAAATGTCTATGTTAAGTTGTCAATCTCGCCTTCATTCTTGCTGGATGGGTTTGGAGCCGAACCTCAGCTCCGACTCGGCCTATACTAAAGCTCGAGAGCTAATTTTACCGGCTCGAGGCAACCCTATATCCCATGATGCTAGGCGGTAACTACCCAGATCTCGTTTGCCGCTTACGCTAGCGAGGTGCTCTTTTTACCGGCTCACAGGTTATTGACTATTTTTCAGTAAAATCTTAGTCTTCTCCTTAGTTTTCCCCTAGTATACTAATATATAATCTTAAATAGGCTAGTTTCTTGGTTAATTTGAATTTTTAGTCCCTATTTTTATCCCTGTCATACTCCCCACCCTAGGGTAGGCCTTAGGCCCTTCCGTTTTATTCTTAATTCCCTCACAGGGATTCTTAGCTGTGTGAGTGTTCCTTTAGTATCCCTGTATCCCTATTTGTTGGAGTGTGTGTGTGTTTGTGTTTTTCTTCTATCCTTGTTGTTTTTCCTTTCGACAACAATATGTCGGAGACAAAGGTCTCAAGCTTCAAGAAGTGTGACTCGTGCTGTCAGAAGATGTCTCTGACAGACGGTCACACTTCTTGTGTTTATTGCCTGGGACCCCTGCACCTGCAGGACTCTTGCTCGGTGTGCCATGCATTCAGCCCAAGAGTCCTGCAGGAGCGCAGGAATAAGTTGATCCTAAGGGACTTATTAAAGCCCGAATGTTCCCCGGCTAAGTCCGTGCCGGGGAAGCCTTCGAAGCCACCTAAACCGTCGGCTCCGAGCTCTAAGTCTTCGGATGGTGGCTCACCTTCTGCGACATTATCGGCTCCGGCCGGAGCCGATACCTCTGTATCACAGCTGCCTGCATCGGCTCCAGCCAGAGCCGATACCTCTAAGACTCTGTCTTCAAAGTCGGCTCCGACTCCATCGGCTCCATCAACCTTGATGCTCTCCACACGCAAGAGGTCCAGATCTCCATCTCTGGAGTCTATCCATTCGGCTCCGAGGTCACCGTTACTCTCGGAGCGGAGCCATCGGAGCCATTCGTCTCGGTCTTCCAGGCTTTCCGATCATGACTTTGAGAGGGTGGTAAGCAGACTATTAAAGTCTCAGGCACTGGCCCAAATGCTTCACAGCCCGTCTCATCAGGCAGCGGCTACGTCCATACAACATACTATTCCTCCTTCGACTCTACCCCAGTGTTCGGAGCCGGAGCTCCTCGGAGCCGTGACCATTTTGACGTCGGAGCCGATACCTCCTCTTTGGCTCCGTCGTCTGCTCCGATCTCATCCATGGTGCCATCTTTGGAGGGATCCGGGCGCTTGGAGACTCTCGCCGGCTCCGAGGGGGCGAGTGGCATCGGACCCTTGTCCGACCCCGTTCTCCCTCTCGGAGCGTCGGCGTTGGTGAGTTCGGCCTCGACATCGGCTTCGGAGCCGTCCCTGTCGGTGCCAGCTGGGGTTCCTAGCTCTTCGGAGCGGGAGCTCTCTAGCCTGCCTGATAGGGGCGCCTTCGAGGTCATGAGGAGCGTACTGGCCCCAGTGCCTGCTCTCCGGTCAGCTCCATCAGCTCCTCCCACTGTAGTGCCTGCTGAGGTCTCTTCCCACTCTCTCGCCCCCGGCCATCGAGATCCAACGCCTCAGGTTTCCCCATTGGGAATATCCTCCTCTTCCGAAGTTTCTCCTGATCCATCAGGTGAACCCCCGCGTAAGAGGACATGTAAGAGGAAGCAAGTGGACTCCCCTGAGTCCGTCACATCTGATACCGACTTGGATGAGTCGGAAGGATCCCCAAGGTCCCCCTCTGAGGATGTCTCCTTCTCTGACATCCTTGAAATCCTTAAACAGAGGGGGAACTGGTCTTCCCTTAATCCTTCCAAGGACGAGTCGGTTTACCTGGAGGCTTTTGGTTCTCGACCCTCCACCTCCTGGGTGTCTCCGCCCTTCAACCCCCTTATGGAATTGGTGGCACGGAAGGCGTGGACGGCCCCTGATTCGATGGAACCTACCCCACGGAGGCCTTCTAAATTTATAACAGCCCCTTCTGATAAGCAATTTTTATCTAAAGGTGTCCCAGTTGATGCCATGGTGGTGGTGACAGCCACTACGAAGGAACTGGCTGATCCTTCAGTGCCTATCCATCCGCCTAACAAGGAATCTAGGACAATGGATAGGTACGGCAAGCGGATGTTCTCGTCAGCGACCTTTGCCATGCGGTCGCTGAACTACTTATGCCACTTCACCCGTCTTCAAAGAGACATTCTTAAAGAACTGGGCGAGGTCCTACAGGATCCATCAGCTGCTGGGTCTCAGGACAAAATTAACTCACAGCTAGGAACCCTGAATTCCATTATCAACTCCTCCATGCGGCTTATTTCATATGCAGCCGATGGAGCAGTAGAACATGAGCACAGGTGTGGCTTTGAGGCGTCACACCTGGATGCGGCTTTGCAACTTCACAGACCCCTTCAAGGCGTCTTTCACTAACTCCCCCTTTGATGGTTCAGCATTGTTTGGACCTCAAGTGAAAGATACTTTGACCAGATGCGAACAAGTTGGCAAGACTCTTTCTGCCGTAGGAGTCCGTTTTTCAACCCCATCTAGACCATATCCTAAGGGTCAAAAGGGTGGAAAAATGTGGTTCCATAAATAACAAGGAGTCACGCCTGACGCAAGAGGTCAGTTCACCCCTAGAGGCAGAGGGGAGAACAACAACAACAGACGCCGTCCAAGAGGCAGAGGGGGTCCGCAGAACCAGGGTAGCAGAGAAATCCTCTGACAAACCCTTCCAGCATCCGTGCGGTGCTGCCCGACTGTCCACCTTCGGAGGCAGTCGGGGGAAGATTATCGCTGTACCCACAAGCCTGGTTCTCCCTCACTCAAGACAAATGGGTGCAGTCGATCATATCCGAGGGTTACAAAATCCCCTTTATCCAAACCCCAACGATTCAAATGGGGTCTCTTCCAGACGTTCCACCCAGTCTAAGGGAACAAGCAGCACTAGAAATATCAAAGCTGCTAAAAAAAGAGAGCCATCCAGCCAGTCCCAGCAGACCAGCTAGGATCCGGAGTCTACTCAAAGTTCTTTTTGGTACCAAAAAAAACGGGACTGGAGGCCAATATTGGATCTCAGCAAACTAAACAAGTTTGTAAAAAGAACGAGGTTCCGGATGGTCACGCTACAGTCCATTTTACCCCTTCTGGGCAAGGACAATTGGGTGTGCTCAGTGGACCTTCAGGGATGCGTACGATCACATCAAAATGCACAGGCGCTCCAGAAGGTTTCTCCGCTTCCGGCTGGGAGCCAGTCACTACCAGATGTTCTTCATCTCACATTGCTGCAGTCCTTACATATGGGTAGTCCGCTGTCCTCGGTCGGCCCGAATACCAAAGTATTAGGCTGACGTCGGTCAAGGCGCTTAAAACTGACATCAGGACGTCAGGGTACAAAAGCGCATGACCGACGTCATTTCCTCAGTCTTTTTTGCCGCATGGTCCGATGCAGAAGCAGCGTTGCAAGTGCCATTTGGCGTTCTGAAATTTTTCGAATTCGGAGTTTCAGACCGAGTCCAAGTTGGCTAAGTACCCGTTAGAATATTTTGGTTTTCTTGCCTCAGTGTTTTACCGGATGTCAGAAAAAGTGAATAACTGTATTTCTTGTGGGAAACCGATACCGCATAGGGATTATCATTCTTTGTGTATTCCTTGTTTGGGGCCTGAGCACGACGTTGTTGGGTGTCGCTTTTGTGCTAGGTTCAATAAGCACTATTAGCGAAGGTTAGATTGTGCTAGGCTGGTCTTTGGGAAGCGGTGCAATTATAATATGCCGTCGATTCTCCGGCCGCTTCTTGAAGAAGCGCAAAGACAAAGCAGCTAAACCCAGGCAAGATGAGTCGTCCGTTCCGGACGCCGGTTCTTTAGAGGCTTCAGTGGAACCGGTGGTTCCGATGGAGACTTCTCTGGAGTCTCAGGGGGAGACTTTGATTTTGCAGGAGGTGGTCTCTCAGGAGGCAGGTCAGGCTGAAGGGGCTTCTCAAGTTACTGTAATCCCCTCCCTTCCTAGGGTGGTTAGGCCTTCTCCTTCGGTTTCCAAGGCTTCTCCCAGAGGCAGGCCAGTTTTAGCTTCTGTTGGTGTCTCTCCTAGATGTTCTTCATCTCACATTGCTGCAGTCCTTACACTTGGGTAGTCCGCTGTCCTCGGTCGGCCCGAATATCAAAGTATAAGGCTGACGTCGGTCAAGACGCATTTGACTGACATCAGGACGTCAGGGTACAAATGCGCATGACCGACGTCATATCCTCAGTCTTTTTTGCCGCATGGTCCGATGCAGAAGCAGCATTGCAAGTGCCGGTTGGCGTTCTGAGATTTTTCAAGTTTGAAGTTTCAGACCGAGTTCAAAGTTGGCTAAGTACCCCGTTGGGGAATATTTTAGTTTTTTCTTGCCTCAGTGATTTACCGGATGTCAGAAAAAGTCAATAATTGCATTTCTTGTGGGAAACAGATACGCATAGAGATTATCATACTTTGTGTATTCCTTGCTTAGGGCCTGAGCACGACGTTGTTGGCTGTCGCTCTTGTGCTAGATTTAATAAACGCACTATAAAGAGAAGGTTGGATTGTGCAAGGTTAGTCTTTGGGAAGCGGTGTAATTATAAAATGCCGTCGGATGCTCCGACGCCCGCTTCTTCGAAGAAGCGCAAGGACAAGGCAGTTAAGCCTAGGCTAGAAGAACCGTCTGTACCGGACGCCGGTTCTTTGGAGGTGTCGGTGGAGCCGGTGGCTCTGCCGGAGGTTTCTCTGTGTTCCCAGGGTGAGACCTTATTATTGCAAGATGTGGCCTCTCAGGAGGCAAGTCAGGCTGAGGGGGCTTCTCAGGTTACTATACTCCCCTCCCTTCCTAGGGTGGCTAGGCCCTCTCCTTCTGTTTCAAAGGCTTCTCCCAGGGGCAGGCCAGGTTTGGCTTCAGTTGGTGTTACCCCTAGCTCTTCAGGTACTGTGCCCAAGAAGCATATGCTTAAAATGGCAGAAGATTTGATTACTTTAATTAGGGGTTCTTTGCCCTCTCCTGATAAGAGATCTAGGTTGGAGCCTGAGCTGGGGGGTTTTGAGCAGGCTTCGGATGTTTCAGAGTCTTCGGCTGAAGACTTGCAGGAGTACTCTCCTTATTCTGATTCTGATCTGGATGATTCTACTCCTTCTGCTTCTCCTCCTGAGGATTTTTCTTTTTCAGAAACTCTTCATTCCATGAGGGAGCATTTTAAGTGGGAAGGTCAGGACTTCTCTGATTCCAGGAAAAGGCTTAGGGAATTTTTGTTTTTACCCCAGCATAGGCCTTTGGCTATACCTCCTGTTTTGGATGTAGTAGAAGATGTTTTACAGAGGCTTCTCTTAATCCTGATTCTTTGCCTCCTGCTCCTGTTAAGCCGGATAGGTATTACAGGGTGCCTGAAGCTCATAAGTATCTTTTTAAGAGTCCTAGGGCTGACCCAGAAACTGTTAGTCAGGGGCCTAAAGGTGTTAAGGCTTCTGTTGTTAAGAATCCGGTTCCTGCAGACAAAGAGGCTAGGGCCTTGGATAGATGGGGAAAGAAAGTTTATACTTCTTCCACTCTTGCTATGAGGGCTTTGAATTGCCAGTTTCACATGTTGAAATATCAGAACTATCTCCTTTCACAATTAAAGTCTAAGGTTGATGCTCTGGCAGTAGGTATTGATTGTAAAGAGTTGCAAGATTTAGTGCATGTTTCTGAACAGGTGGGTAAGCATTCTTTGCAATGTGGTTTTGATGCTGTACAGGCCTCGTCTAGGGTGGCTGCCACTGGGTCAGTTCTTCGCAGGCACGCCTGGCTAAGGGATCAAAATTTGTCTGAACATGTTAAAACAAGGATTTTAAATGCTCCTTTACAATCTGATGTGTTGTTTGGTCCTCCTGTTGAGGCAGTTTTAAAGAAAATGGAAGACAAGGCTAAGTCTATGCAGACTGTTAAAGATTTTTTGCAGGTCCAGCCTCCAAAGTTTAGTAGAAATTGGCCTACTAAGGGGTGGACGTATCCTTCTTATGATTCTCAGTCTAGGGGTAGATCTAGACGTGGTAGGGGCAGAGCTCAGGGCTCTTTCAGGCCTAGAACAGGGAGTTCTCCTGCACAGTCTTCGGGTGAGGGCAGGGGTCAGTCCTTTCGTAAGCAGACCCAATGACCTACCTTTTCGGCTGCCAGAGCCTTCTCGTCTGGCAGCACCTTTGGGAGGAAGGTTGGCACTTTTCAAAGAAAATTGGAGTTTAATTACCCAAGACAGATGGGTATTGGATATCATACACCACGGTTACAGGTTTTATTTCCATACCTTGCCTCCTTTCAAAGGCATGCCAGACATTCCTCCTCAACAAAGAATAGAGGCTCACAAGCAAGTTTCTCTGTTACTCCAAATAGGGGCCATACAGCCGGTCCCTATGCCAGAAGTGGGCCTGGGATTTTACTCTCGCCTGTTCCTAGTACCAAAGAAGGGGAACACATGGAGACCAATTTTGGATTTATCTACCCTCAACACTTATCTGGACATTCCCAAGTTCAAAATGTTGACGTTACAGCAGCTTTTACCTCTGCTGGGCAAAGATCATTGGATGGTAACTTTGGATCTCAAGGAGGCTTACCTTCATGTTCCTATCAGACTAAGTTGCAGGAAGTATCTGCGTTTTCGAGCTGGGACTTCTCACTATCAGTTCTCTGCATTGCCCTTTGGCTTATCTACTGCCCAGAGTATTCACGAAAGTTCTGGCTCCAGTGATAGCTTTCTTCAGGTTAAAAGGAATTCAGATCTATCCTTATTTGGACGACTGCCTGATTTTGGCTCAAGGAAGGGAAGAGCTTCTTCATCATTTGGAATATGTGATAGCAGTGCTAAGATGCCTGGGGTATTCTGCGTGCGAATTAACGTCCACTCTAGTACCCTCTCAGAACATGTGCTTTCTGCGTGTGAGACTGAATACAGCATCCCAGATCGCCTTTCTAAGCACGGAGAAACAAAAGAGTCTATCCCTTTACTTCCGTCAACTATCTCATCAGTCCGTGCTGACTGCAAGGACAGTCCTTCAAGCATTAGGGTTCATGGCATCTTGTATTCTGGTGCTTCCCAATGCCAAACTGCATATGAGGAAGCTACAATGGTATCTCAAAAATGTATGGACACAGCACTGCCAGGATCTGGACACTGTCATTCAAATAATACCTTGCATTCAAAAGGAATTTTTGTGGTGGGCTCAGAAATGTCACCTAAACAAGGGACTCTCTGTGACCCGGCCAGAGGCGAGTCAGATTTTAACGACAGATGCCTCAGACAAAGCTTGGGGAGCTCATCTACATGGAAAGTGGATACAAAACAAGTGGCCTGTCAGACTACAACATCTACATATCAACATGAAGGAGATGTTAGCAGTCCAGTTTGCATTAATAGCTTTCAAGGAATTACTTCTTCCAGGGCAGGTGTTGATTCTAACAGACAACACAACTGTCATGTGGTACATCAACAAGCAAGAGGGAACGCATTCTTATCGTCTATGCAGGCAAGTGATGATTTTGTGGGAGACTGCTCTCAGTTTACAGCTCAATCTTCAGGCAAGGTTTCTGCCAGGAGCACAGAACTCCTTAGCAGATGTGTTGAGCAGACGAATTATGGATCCCCACGAGTGGAAATTGGATCCTCATGTATTTCAGAAATTGACAGTGTCATGGGGAACTCCAGACATAGATCTGTTCGCTTCTCCACTAAACCATCAGCTGCCAAAGTTTTGCACAAAAAGGTTTCATCCCACAGCTTGGAAAGTGGATGCTCTTTCTTTCAATTGGAGTAATCTTCATGTGTATGCCTTTCCTCCTCTGCCTCTCCTCCCAAAGGTACTTCTAAAGGTCAGACAGGACAAGCCAAGGATGATTTTAATAGCTCCAGATTGGCCTCGACAGCACTGGTACCCATTACTGAGAAGTCTGGTACGGAAGCCTCCATGGCCTTTGCCTTCAATTCCACACCTGTTGTCACAGGAGGACAGCCATTTGCTGAATGTCAAACTTCACTCTCTGCACCTGACAGCCTGGCATATTCTGTTTTGAACCATAGAGGGTCTCAACTTCCACAACAAGTTTTGAATGTGATTTTGGAAGCTAGAAGGCCTAGTACAAGGAAAGTGTACGCAGATAAATGGAAGAGATTTTTATTTTGGAGTGCAGCAAAAGATTTTGATGTTTCTGAGCCTAATTTGAGTGTGGCTCTTCAATATCTTACTGAGTTACTGGACAAGGGTTTGTCTTTCTCTTCTATTAAGGTTCATGCTGCAGCAATTTCGGCTCACTATGATTGTGTCCCACCATTGTTTTCTCATCCTTTATTCAAGCAGTTTCTTAGAGGGTCAAAGAATATAAGACCCCACGAAGAGCTCCTACTCCTGCTTGGGATCTCAATTTTGTGTTGGAGAAACTCACTCTACAACCTTTTGAGCCTGCAGCTACTTCTGAGTTGAAATTTTTATCATGGAAGACTGCTTTTTTGTTGGCAATTACCTCTGCAAGAAGGGTTTCTGAATTGCAGGCCCTTATGGCAGTTGAGCCTTTCTTGATTTTCCATAAGGATAGGGTATCATTACGTACTAATCCTTCCTTTATGCCTAAGGTGGTTTCTAGTGTGGCTTTAAACCAAACTATTCATTTGCCTACTTTTATGCAAATCCCAAAATAAAGGGGAAAAGATTTTGCACACTTTAGATGTACACAGGCAGTTGCGTTATTATTTGGACAGAACTAAAGGGTTCAGGCAGTCTCAGCAGTTGTTTGTTTCTTTTGCTTTGAGTTCTCAGGGCAAGCCTGTGTCTAAACAAACTATTTCTAAGTGGATTGGGTTTTGCATTGCTTTCTGTTATTCCCATCATGGCAAGGAGGTTCCAGCTGGGATTAGGCCTCATTCCACTAGGGCTACTGCCACTTCAACAGCTTTGGCAACCAAGGATATTTTGGAGGCAGCTACTTGGAGTTCAGTGCATACTTTCTCTAGGCATTATCACCTGCCACTTTACTCTAAATCCAGGGCTGGTTTTGCCACTGCTGTTTTGCAGGGCATGTTGGCAGCTCCTGCTTCCTTGTAGTTAGCCATCCTCCCTTACCTCTGCTTTGGGATTCTACCCAAGTGTAAGGACTGCAGCAATGTGAGATGAAGAACATAGTACAGTTTTGTACCTACCATAAATGTAGATGTTCAAAGATCCACATTGCTGCAGTCAATTCCTCCCTCCTTCCCTCTGCAGTTAGAGGTGGTTGTGTGGGTTGGGTTGTACATATTGTGTATATTGTATATTTTGTACATATAGTTAGTGCAAGGGTGGTTGGTTGGGTGTTTGCTGTCTTTTGGTTTTGACCTTTATTTTTAGGGTCTTCTGACATCTGGGGCAAGAAAAGACTGAGGATATGACATCGGTCATGCGCATTTGTACCCTGACGTCCTGATGTCAGTCAAATGCGTCTTGACCGACGTCAGCCTTATACTTTGATATTCGGGCCGACCGAGGACAGCGGACTACCCAAGTGTAAGGACTGCAGCAATGTGGATCTTCGAACATCTACATTTATGGTAGGTACAAAACTGTACTTTCAGCAGGGTCTGTGCCTAAGAAGCACATGCCTAAAATGGCAGAAGATTTGATTACTATGATTAGAGGTTCTTTGCCCCCTCCTGATAAGAGGCCTAGGGTGGAACCAGAGTTGGGAAGTTTTGAGCAGGCTTCGGATGTTTCAGAGTCTTCAGCTGAAGACTTACAGGAGTACTCTCCTTATTCTGATTCTGATGCAGATGATTCCACTCCTTCTGCTTCTCCTCCAGAGGATTTTTCTTTTTCAGAGACACTTCATTCTATGAGGGAACATTTTAAGTGGGAAGGTCAGAACTTCTCTGATTCTAGGAAAAGGCTTAGGGAGTTTTTGCTGTTACCCCAGCATAGGCCCTTGGCTATACCCCCTGTTCTGGATGTTGTGGAAGATGTGTTTGCAGAGGCTTCACTTAATCCTGATTCTCTGCCTCCTGCTCCTGTTAAACCGGATAGGTATTACAGGGTGCCTGAGGCTCATAAATATCTTTATAAGAGTCCTAGGGCGGACCCAGAAACTATTAGTCAGGGGCCTAAGGGTGTCAAGGCCTCTGTTGTAAAAAATCCGGTTCCTCTAGATAAAGAAGCCAGAGCTTTGGATAGATGGGGAAAGAAGGTCTATACTTCTTCTACCTTAGCTATGAGGGCTTTGAATTGCCAGTTTCATATGTTGAAATATCAAAACTTTCTTCTTTCTCAATTGAAGTCTAAGGTGGATGCTCTGGCGGAAGGCATTGAGTGTAAAGAATTACAAGATTTGGTGCATGTCTCTGAACAGGTGGGTAAGCATTCATTACAGTGTGGTTTTGATGCTGTGCAGGCCTCGTCTAGGGTGGCTGCCACTGGCTCAGTTCTTCGCAGGCATGCCTGGCTGAAGGATCAGAATTTATCTGACCATGTTAAGACAAGGATTTTGGATGCTCCTTTGCAGTCTGATGTGTTGTTTGGTTCACCTGTGGAGTCAGTCTTGAAGAAAATGGAAGACAAGGCTAAGTCTATGCAGGCTGTTAAAGATTTTTTGCAAGTTCAGCCTCAAGTTTAGTAGGAATTGGCCTGCTAAGGGGTGGGCGTATCCTTCTTATGATTCTCAGTCTAGGGGTAGATCTAGACGTGGTAGGGGCAGAGCTCAGAGTTCTTTCAGGCCTAGAACTGGGAGTTCACCTGCACAATCTTCGGGTGAGGGCAGGGGCCAGTCCTTTCGTAAACAGGCCCAATGACCTACTTTTCAGCTGCCAGATCCTTCTTGCCTGGCAGCACCTTTGGGAGGAAAGTTAGCACTCTTCAAGGAAAATTGGATGTTGATTACCCAAGACAAATGGGTATTGGATATCATACACCAAGGTTACAAGTTTTATTTCCATACCTTGCCTCCTTTCAAAGGCATGCCGGACGTTCCTCCTCAGCAAAGATTAGAGGCTCGCAAACAAATTTCTCTACTACTTCAAATAGGGGCCATACAACCGGTCCCTCTGCCAGAAGTGGGCCTAGGATTTTATTCTCGCCTGTTTCTAGTACCAAAGAAAGGAAACACGTGGAGACCAATTTTGGATTTGTCTATCCTCAACACATATCTGGACATTCCCAAGTTCAAAATGTTGACGTTACAACAGCTTTTACCTCTGCTGGGCAAAGATCACTGGATGGTGACTCTGGATCTCAAGGAGGCTTACCTTCATGTTCCTATCAGGCCCAGTTGCAGGACGTATCTGCGTTTTCGGGCTGGGACTTCACATTATCAGTTCTCTGCATTGCCCTTTGGCTTATCTACTGCGCCCAGAGTGTTCACGAAGGTTCTGGCTCCAGTGGTAGCTTTCTTCAGGCTAAGAGGAATACAGATCTATCCTTATTTGGACGATTGCCTGATTCTGGCCCAAGAAAAGGACGAACTTCTTCATCATTTACAGTATGTGATGGCAGTGTTAAGATGCCTGGGGTATTCTGTGAACGAAATAAAGTCCAGTCTAGTACCCTCGCAGGACATGTGCTTTCTGGGTGTGAGACTGAATACAGCATCCCAGATGGCCTTTTTGACCCCGGACAAACAAAAGAATCTTTCTCTTTACTTCCACCAGTTGTCTCGTCAGTCCAGGCTGACTGCAAGGACAGTCCTGCAAGCCTTGGGGTTCATGGCATCTTGTATTCTGGTACTTCCCAATGCCAAACTGCATATGAGGAAGCTACAATGGTATCTCTAGAATGTATGGACACAGCACTGCCAAGATTTGGACACTGTCATTCAGATAATACCTTGCATTCAAAAGGAATTTTTGTGGTGGGCTCAGGAATGTCACCTAAACAAGGGACTCTCTGTGACCCGGCCAGAGGCGAGTCAGATTTTAACGACAGATGCCTCAGACAAAGCTTGGGGAGCTCATCTAAATGGAAAATGGATACAAGACACGTGGCCTGCCAGACTTCAACATCTACATATCAACTTGAAGGAGATGTTAGCAGTCCAATTTGCATTGATAGCTTTCAAGGATTTACTTCTTCCAGGGCAGGTGTTGATTCAAACAGACAACACAACTGTCATGTGGTACATCAACAAGCAAGGGGAACGCATTCTTATCCTCTATGCAGACAAGCAATGATTTTGTGGGAGACTGCTCTCAGTTTACAGCTAAATCTTCAGGCAAGGTTTCTGCCAGGAGCACAGAACTCCTTAGCAGATGTGTTGAGCAGACAAATTATGGATCCCCACGAGTGGAAATTGGATCCTCATGTATTTCAGAGATTGACAGTGTTATGGGGAACTCCAGACATAGATCTGTTCGCTTCTCCACTAAATTACCAGCTGCCAAAGTTTTGCACAAAAGGTTTCATCCCACAGCTTGGAAAGTGGATGCTCTCTCATTCAATTGGAGCAATCTTCACGTGTATGCCTTTCCACCTCTGCCTCTCCTCCCAAAGGTAATGCTGAAGGTCAGACAGGACAAGCCAAACATGATTTTAATAGCTCCAGATTGGCCTCGACAGCACTGGTACCCATTACTGAGAAGTCTGGTACAGGAGCCTCCATGGCCTTTGCCTTGATTCCTCACCTGCTGTCTCAGGAGAACAGTCATTTACTCAATGTCAAACTTCATTCTCTACATCTGACAGCCTGGCATATTCTGTTCTAAACCCTAGAGGGTCTCAGCTTCCACAACAAGTTTTGAATGTTATTTTGGAGGCCAGAAGGCCTAGTACAAGGAAAGTTTACGCAGATAAATGGAGGAGATTTTGTTTTGGAGTACAGCAAAGGACTTTGATGTTTCTAAACCTAATTTAAGTGTTGCTTCAATACCTTACTGAGTTATTGGACAAAGGTTTGTCCTTCTCCTCTATAAAGGTTCATGCTGCAGCAATTTCTGCTCACTATGACTGTGACCCACCATTATTTTCTCAGCCTTTGTTTAAGCAATTCCTTAGAGGGGCAAAGAATATAAGACCCCACGTAGAGCTCCTACTCCTGCTTGGGATCTCAATTTTGTGTTGGAGAAACTCACTCTACAACCTTTTGAGCCTGCAGCATCGGCAGAGTTGAAATATTTATCATGGAAGACTGCTTTTTTGTTGGCCATTACCTCTGCGAGAAGGGTTTCTGAATTACAGGCCCTTATGGCAGTTGAGCCTTTCTTGATTTTCCACAAGGATAGGGTGTCTTTGCGTACTAACCCTTCTTTTATGCCTAAAGTGGTTTCTAGTGTGGCTTTAAACCAAACTATTCATTTGCCTACTTTTTATGCAAACCCCAAAATAAAGGGGAAAGGATTTTGCACACTTTGGATATACACAGACAGTTGCGATATTATTTGAGCAGGACTAAAGGGTTCAGGCAGTCTCAGCAGTTGTTTGTTTCTTTTGCTTTGGGTTCTCAGGGCAAACCTGTTTCTAAACAAACTATTTCTAAGTGGATTGGGTTTTGTATTGCTTTCTGTTATTCCCATCATGGTAAGGAGATTCCAGCTGGGATTAGGCCTCATTCCACTAGGGCTACTGCCACTTCTACAGCTTTTTTGAGGGGGGTGGCTACTAAAGATATTTTGGAAGCAGCTACTTGGAGTTCAGTGCATACTTTCTCTAAGCATTACCACCTTCCACTTTACTCTAAATCTAGGGCTGGATTTGCCACTGCAATTTTACAGGGCATGTTGGCAGCTCCTAATGCTGTATAGTTTTGCCATCCTCCCTTACCTCTGCTTTGGGATTCTACCCATATGTAAGGACTGCAGCAATGTGAGATGAAGAACCTAGTACAGTTTTGTACCTACCATAAATGTAGATGTTCGAAGATCCACATTGCTGCAGTCCAATTTACCCTCCCTCCTTCCCCTCTGTTGTTGAAGGTGGTGGTGTGGTTTGTGTTGTACATATTGTAAATATGGTTAGTGCACGGGTGGTTGGTTAGGTTTTGCTGGTTTTTGGCTTTGGCCTGTCTTGTTAGGGCCTTCTGACATCTGGGGCAAGAAAAGACTGAGGAAATGACGTCGGTCATGCGCTTTTGTACCCTGACGTCCTGATGTCAGTTTTAAGCGCCTTGACCGACGTCAGCCTAATACTTTGGTATTCGGGCCGACCGAGGACAGCGGACTACCCATATGTAAGGACTGCAGCAATGTGGATCTTCGAACATCTACATTTATGGTAGGTACAAAACTGTACTTTCAGAGCCCTGCCCTTTGGTCTCACTACAGCTCCCCCGAGTGTTCACCAAATGTATGGCAGCGGTTACGGCTCACCTGAGACATCAAGGATTCCAGGTGTTTCCATATCTAGACGACTGGCTCCTCACTGCCACCACCAGGCGTCAACTTCTAACCAGAGATTACACCATCCACATTTACAAAGAGCTAGGTATCTCTCTAAATTTCAAAAAGTCTGCCTTGCCGCCTTGTCAGTCTATTACCTTCATAGGCGCCACCTTGGACACCGTTCAGCTCTCAGCAAAGTTAACAGAGCAGAAGGTCTTAGATATTCAAAGTCATGTTCATGTCCTTCAGAACGACAAAATTCAGGCCAGGTATGTTCTGAAAGTATTAGGTCTCATGGCGGCAGCCATCACGCTTCTTCCCCTTGCCCGCTTTTACATGCGGCTTCTTCAATGGATGCTTTTCTCCCAGTGGTCCTTCCAACAGCTCCCTATGACACACAAGATCTTAATAACTCTATCTTGCAGAAAACATCTATCTTGGTGGATGGTCTCCCCTCAAGTCCATCAAGGCAGACCTTTTACTCCCCCCCCCCCGGTCGCCACAGTCACAACGGACGCCTCCCTGATTGGGTGGGGGGGGCATTTTCAGGGCAGGACAGTCCATGGCACATGGCAACCCTTCGATTGCCACTTGCACATAAACGTCCTGGAGATGAGAGCAGTGCTTTTGATGTTGCAAGCCCTCCAAGACTCTCTTCCCCTGGGGACTATTGCAGTTCAGACGGAAAATATGTCCATAGTATGGTATATCAACAAGCAGGACGGAACCAAGTCCTATCCCCTGTGTCGAGAAGCACTCAGACTCTGGCAATGGGCGATCTCTTCTCAGCGGTTTCTGATAGCAATGCACATCCCCGGGAAGTCCAACGTCATAGCGGACAGGCTGAGCAGAGCTATTCTCATGCCTCACGAGTGGTCTCTCAAGCAATCGGTGACGGACAAAATATTTCGGAAGTGGGGGTTTCCTTGCTGTGATCTTTTTGCAACACCACAAAACAGCAAGTGCCTCAACTTCTTCACTCTCTTCCCCCTTCCAGGCCATCCCCCCCAGAGATGCTCTAGTCCACGATTGGCCTCGGGGACTTCTTTACGCCTTTCCCACCTTTCCATTAATCACACAGACAATTCAGAAAGCTACCGCCTTGAGGGCCAAGATGATCCTCATTGCCCCTTATTGGCCTCGACAGATATGGTTCCCTTTCCTGCATCGCTATCTTTTGGAGCAGCCTTGGCATCTGGATCCAGTGCCAGATCTTTTGGCCCATCAATCAGGGCAGCTGCACCAATCCCTCCAATCTCTCAACCTCACAGCTTGGTTGCTCCACTTCTGTCCCTAGCCAGGCTTCCAATGATTTCAAATTCTGTCCGGGATATTATTGTAGCTTCCCTTAAGTCTTCCACCAGAAGGATCCATGCTAGTAAATGGCAACGTTTTTCCTTTTGGGCAAAGGCTAGGAACATAGATCCCTTCACTGCTCTGATACACTCGGTCTTGGATTTCCTAGCCGAAATCTTTCATTCAGGATCTTCTTCCTCCACAGTAAAAGTTCAGCTAGCAGCCATTTCAAGTTTTCACATAGGCTTGTCGGATTCCAGCATCATGTCCCATAAGCTTTGCAAGGCATTCCTCAGCGGTATCTTTTTACTCAGGCCTCCAATCAAAGACCCCCCCCCCACCACAGTGGGATTTAAACTTAGTTTTAGCATCCTTGATTCTCCCTCCTTTTGAACCTGCGGCCTCCTGTTCCTTGAAGTTACTTTCCTGGAAGACACTATTCCTAGTCACCATTACATCTGCTAGGAGAGTATCTGAACTTCATGCCCTCTGCATTCGCCCTCCGTATTTAGTGTTCCATAAAGACAGAGTTTCTCTAAGAACTACCCCGTCTTTTTTACCCAAGGTGGCTTCTCAGACAAATTTAAATCAATCTATTGATCTTCCAGTTTTCTTTCCTAATTATTCAAACAAGGTGGAGCAAAAACTACATTATCTGGACGTTCATCGTCAGCTCTGCTACTATCTGGACAGAACTAAACAATTCAGGAAATCTGATCAATTCTTTTTATCTTATGCAGAAAGTAAAAAGGGTCTTCCGGTATCCATAGTAACCCTGTCTAGGTGGCTGTCTTCTGTGATTACCTGTATTTATCAACTCAGAGGTAAAGAATTGCCTTCTAGGCCAAGAGCCCATTCAACCAGAGCATTGGCGACATCTACAGCCTTTCAAGCTAGATTATCAATAGACACTATCTGTGCGGCAGCCACATGGGCCTCTCCTCATACCTTCGTTACACATTACAAATTGGACATGGCCTCCAGAAACAGGGCAAATTTTGGTTCCACCGTTCTCAAGAGTCTGTTCCAATGAGCCACCCAGGATGAAGGTGCTAGGGACGTGGTCCCATACAGCAAGAATGAAGCCGAGATTGACAACTTGACATTGAGAAGTTATGTACCTACCATAACGTTCCATGTTAGTTGTCTTCTCTCGCCGCCTTTCTTGCGTCCCGCCCACCATCCCCCTAGCCTGGACAGACTGAGAGGTTTTTCCCTTCTTCCAAGGGTCCTTATCTTGCACTATTCCAAGCTCGGACAGTTGGTCCTGGGGTAGATACAGCTTCAGGTAGTGATATTTGGGGAGTTCTCCTTTCTCCTCCTCCACCTCAGAGGGGAGACTGAATTGGCTATTGTTTCTCAGCTACCAAACGAGATCTGGGTAGTTACCGCCTAGCATCATGGGATATAGGGTTGCCTCGAGCCGGTAAAATTAGCTCTCGAGCTTTAGTATAGGCCGAGTCGGAGCCGAGGTTTGGCTCCGAACCCATCCAGCAAGAAAGAAGGCGAGAGAAGACAACTAACATGGAACGTTATGGTAGGTACATAACTTCTCATTTTGTCTGTAAAGGCACATTCTGTCAGGGTGATTGCTTCTTCTGGTGTCTTTGTCAAGGGTTTGGACACCACTCCCATCCTTGAGGCTGCTACTTGGTCCTCTTTTTATACTTTTACTAACCATTATAAATTGGATGTTGTTTCTAGGGCCAGGGCAGATTTTGCCAATGCTATCCTGCATGGGTTTGTAAATGGATCTTCTGTGCCTTCCTCCTCCCAGTCTTTGTCTTAGCTCTTGTGCTCTCCCTTCAGTGAAGAATAATGCAACCTTGATATGGGAGGACATAGTGCAGTCAGGTAAAATCTTACAATAACAGTAGATGCCCTAAATTTCACTGTTGAAGTGTTCAGTTCCTCCCTTTTACCACCCTCTGTTTTGGGTTTTGCTTTGTGTCGTTAGCTTCCTTTCCAAAGGGCTGTCACTTTTTTCCTTTTTGAACTTTTTTTTTTTTCTGGATGTGCATGTTCTCCTTTGTCCCTGAGGTTTTGTTCCTCCTGGGACAATTCATTTCTGAGTATTTGCGTCAATACATTACCTTTATGCCCTACACAGGGAACATATATATGACGTACATTGTAAGATCTAAAGGTTTTGGTGTACTGGATGGAAGTTGGACTATCCTTGGCAAGAGATCCCTTCAGTGAAGAATACTGCAACATTGAAGAGAATGCATCTATTGTTATGGTAAGATTTTACACAAATGTACTTTCCAGCCAAAAAAGCCAAGGCACCACAAGGAAATGGTGGGATGAGAATTCCACCAAATCTAAAAGAGAGGTTCCTTTCCCAAAAAGGATAACTCCCCCTCCTATCTATGGCTACCCTGAGGCATGGCATCTGTCTTTCCCAAGTCCCCCTCTGGGTGCCCAGTCTTGAAACTTAGCTCTCAACAAGGCATCTTGGACATCATTAGTTTCTGACAAATGGGTGCTCAGTGGCAGAGGGTTACAAGTGGCAGTGGAAGAAACATCTGCCTCAGTTCAAATGAATGCCCCCACATCTGCCGGACCAAACCTTGTTATGCCCTCCTATACTCCAGCAAATGCTGGACTTGGGGCTCATAGAAATGGTCCTTTCTACAGAAAGAATGAAAGGTTTCTACTCTAGAAATGTTTTTGGTTCCCAAAAAGAGCTATCATTGAGACCTATCCTGTCTGAATACCTTTGTCAAGGTCCAAAAGTTCCAGCTGTTCACCCTGAAGACAGTGCTTCTTCCTTTGCCAGACTAGTGCTTCATGGTGACCCTGACCTTAATTTATGCATTTCACCATATTCCCATTGCTCTTTGCTTCAGGTGATAGTTGAGATTTGTTGTGTCTGGTTCGCACTATCAGATCTCTGCATTGCCCTTTGGCCTGTCCACTGTTCCTCTTGTGTTTACAAAATGCTTTGCTCCAGTAGCGGCTCACTGACAGTATCTTGGCATTTACATCTGTCCTTACTTGCATAACTTGCTGATCTTTGCAGAGTCTGTATTCAGGTGCTTGGAATCGCTAGAGAAGGTCTGAACCTTACTCCTCTACCTAGGGTTCAAGTTGAATCTTTGGAAGTCATGCTCGACACTCTCACAAGGGCTTGTTTTCCTAGAGTGCTTAATTAACTCCAACAAATGAATGGCAAGGTCCTGTCTTACTGGATGGTATTTCAGGAATTCTCCAGGAGGAACTTAAGCTCGGCAAGACAGTTCTTAAAAATAGTAGGACTTGTGGTGTCCTTGATTTTCATGGTAACCACTGGCTCATCTCCACATGAGGAAAATTTAGTAGTATGCCTGGAATTTATGGAACTAGCACCTACATCACATGGAATCTCAGCTACCAGTGCTGTCCATTAGATGAGAGTTACAGTGATGGAAACCATGACTGAGCATCACTCCAAGACTTCCCCTCTTCCCTCCTGTTCTGGCGCAGTCTGTCCAAAGAGATACGTCTGACTTCACCTGGGGAGCTGCATCAATGGCAGTGCAAGTGCTGGCCACTTGGGGGCACAGGAACACACAGAAGCACATCACTATCAAGAAAATGTTAGCAGTGATCCATGCCTTGAAAGTCTTTCACAAACTATGGAGTCTGGATTCTTTGCTGGTTGTTATGGACAACACCTCAGTGATGTAGTACCTCAACAACCTAGTTGGTATAAGGTCATGCCCACTTTGTCAGTGGGAAGGAAGTGATGACCTGAGAAATGGCTTTACAGCATTCCCTGACTCTTCAGGTATCGTACTTAACATCAGAGCAAAATGTCATGGTAGACTGATCAGATCCTGGACAGACCCGCATGATTGGCAGCTCAAATCAGTGGTATTTCAAAATCCAGCCCAGATGTGGGTAACGTCTCAAATAGATGTGTTTGCATTCTTTCAAAACAGATAACTAGAGAAATTCTGTTCCAGACGTCTGTGCAGCCATGCTTGGAGGACAAAGTCTAGTTTCTGTGGATGGGAATGTTCATGTATGCATTTCCACAACTTCTACTGATTCACAAGGTACTACAGAAAGAAATTCAAAAAATCATTGTGGTGACCCTCCACTGGCCCAGGCAATCTTGGTTCTCTTTTCTAATGGTATCGGCCAAGGTCAGTTACCACAGACTTCCTCACACCCTGGATTTGTTCACACAGTCTCAGGGGCAACTGCTAAACTCCAGTTTGAAGAAACTACAGGTAGCAGCCTGGATGATTTAGACAACTCCATTTAGATGCTTGTTTCATGAGGACATGCAGCAGATTTTAAAGGAGACCAGAAAACCTGCTATTAGAAAGTCTTATATTTACAAGTGAATGATGTTTTGGTTCCCTAAGTGGTGACTAAATGGGAGTTAAGAGTCCCTTGATGTTAACTTCCTTCTTGTGTGAACTAATTCAGGATGGCTTATCATATACTCTTAACGTGTATTTAACAGTCATCACTTGTCTGCCAAAGGCTCACCCTCTTTTTTTCTCCTTTTTTGTTAAAACAGTTCATGAAAAGCATATTGCAGATGAGACCTCCACTCAATTACCTCCTCCATGGGATCGCTGCTGCTTTTTGGACAAACTGACCTTGCCACTTTTCAAACCTGCCATTCAGGCTGACCTGAAATTCTTAATGTGGAAAACTGTTTTGCTTATTGCTGTGACATCTGCAAGGTAAGTCTCTGAGCTGCAAACTCTCATGGTGGGAGAACCTTACCTGATTTTTCACAGGGATAGGGTTGTGTTGTCTACTAACCCCTCTTTCACGCTGAAAGTGGTCTCAGAATTCACCCTCCATCAGGCTGTTAACCTTTCTGTGTTCTTCTCCCTAAGAATAAGGGTGGGAGGATACTTCATTTCTTGGTTGTACATTGGCAACTTTGCTGCTACCTTGGAAAAACAAAACCCTTTAGGAAGGCTGAAAGGCATTTTATTTCCCACATTGGGACAAAGAAGGGTCAACCTGTCTTTAAGCGAACCATTGCATGTTGGTTGTCCCCTGGTACTGTTTATTATACCCAACATGATCAGGTGACTCTAGGCAAGGTAAAGGCGGATTCCACCAGAGCCTTTTCTTTTAAGTGGTGTATTGGAAAGGAGTGGACTCTAGATGCATTCTAGAGACAGCAGCTTGGTCCTCTGTCCATACCTTTTTGAAGCACTAAAAGCTGGATGCCTTTTCTAAATCCTGAACAGGCTTTGCTTTGACCATTTTCCAGGGTATCTTGGACCCTTATCTTTCTTCCTCCCAGGCTAGATAAGCTTTGGGAATCTAGCCTTGTGCCAGTAAGCAGTGTGGTTGTTGAACATAGTGCTGTTGCACAAGTCCTACTTACCTGTAGCAGTAGATGTTTGTAGAACACACTGCCTTACTGGCAGTACCCACCCACCATCACCCTTTTTTGGATGCGTATAGTTTGGGGTTACAGTTGCTGTTGGTTATGCTTGTGACGATAGGAGGTACTGCCAGCAGAGCTAGCTGGAATTTTGTAAATAATCAGCTACTTGGGCAGGGACACAAAGCACTGGTTGGACAGAGAGAGTGTTGGAGGATTTGGATTGGAACCCCGGCTAAGGACTCAACTCTATAGCTGTGCCAGTAGGGAGTGTTATTGGGGATCTGGAGAAAGAGAGAGGAACCAGCCCCGGACCGACTGTGTTCCCTGTGTGCTCTTAAGGGAAATTGTGCTTGATGCAGAGAGCTACAGCTGGAGATAACTGTTTGTGTACCTGCCATTCTCCCAGTGAACTTCCCCCAGTGGTGAGGATTGCGGCTCCTTGATTACTGGTCCAGAGGTGGAGGGGTGTCACAGTGCTTAGTGGCCTTTTTTAGTGTGTGTGTGTGTGTGTGTGTGTGTGTGTGTGTGTGTGTGTGTGTGTGTGTGTGTGTGTGTGTGTGTGTGTGTGTGTGTGTGTGCGTGTGCGTCTGTGTGCATCTCCGTGTGTGTGTGTGTGTGTGTGTGTGTGTGTGTGTCTCTTTGGTTTGGAACAGTAGATGTTCATATCTTTGCATTCTCCTCGTCTGTTCCATCTAGACCCTAGAAAACAGAATGTTCTGCCTATGGGTCTGAAAGGCAGTCCATGTACTCAGGTGATTGTTCCAGTTTACCTTTAAAATGTTGAAAGCATATACTCTAATGTACACATCACAGAAACGTTTCTGAGAAACCTGTACCACTGAATCTTCCGAACGTCGAAAAAACATTGAACGTTGACATTTCTGACTGCATCGCACCTTCAAACAAGTGCTAACATGGGTCAAAAAGGGGGCGAGAGCTTGTTCTGAACATCAGCATTCAAGGTTTTGAGAAGGTGTAGTATGGTGTTCGCTGAAGCGGTTTTGATTTCAAGGTCAGCATTTTTGAAGGCACACCGATTGGTCCGTCACACTCTGAGTCGGACAGGAGCTGGAGCTCTGACCTTTGTTAGACTGCAAGACATAGGGTAGCAGGGCACTACTACCCATATGCCAGTAAGGTAGAGTGTTCTACGACATCTGCTGTTGCAGGGTAAGTAGGACTTACTGTACTTCTTTTTTTATATTGTGTTAAGTAAATGATCCCTACTCTGTTTGGTAGATGCTGTGAGATCTTTTACATGCATCTGAGCTACCACCAACTCAAGTAGATGGGACCTCATTTTAATGTCTCAGCTGAAGGATGACACACTCAGGAGTTTAGCACTCTCTTATACTGCACTTGTGTTTTGAATCAATCTCCCCAGTGTAGGAATATAATCCACACCCTTCTGCACCAAAAGCGAGTGTGCTATTTGTTGTGACACTAACACTTCACTGCACACTTCCAGCATTTGAGATCTAGATGAGGAAACATTCTCTCAAGTCTGCTTGAGGTATAAAAATTTCTATGCATTTGCTTCCAAACAAAAATCCTACGCCTTCCGAACTTAGCTGCATACTTGGGACTCTTTTATAGATGTCCTCCCATTGTTCTTTTGTTAACTGCCTTTCCAGTTTTTGCAAACCTCCTCTGATCAATTCTTATAATCACTATACAATATTTTATATACCCTACTAATTATATGTTTTTTAACAACAGGTAATATTTATGCTTGACTAAAAACTCTGAGATAGCTGTTTTTTCACTTAGCACTTCCCTGTCCCTTTCTCTCTGCCTTTTCTCTTGATATCAAGCCCTGATAGCGAAGGTAGTCTCTAACCTGAAGTCCAAAATTCTATGTGGCCTCATCAAGCTCTTACCTTTCCCTCTCTAGTTGTTTGCTCCTAATACCTTGGTGCCTTTTCCAGTTTTCTTCAGTAAATTCCTGCCCCCTGTTGCCTAGTTACTTTATACCTGCACTCATCTCTATTGACAGTATATCCTTTCTCCATTCCCATACTGACTTGGTTGTTACTTCCTGCTATTTTATGAATATAGTATTCTGTTTATTTTTTGTTCTCCTTATGGAACTGCTTCCAAAATTCTACTATTTCCCTGTTTCTCAAACATCCTCCACGTTTCATCATCATTCTTTTCATTTCTATTTATAACCTTTTGCTTATTTTATGTATGCTCAAGTTGGGTAATCCTAAACCCACCTCCTTCTTTTGGAAGGATCAACTCTTCCCACTTAACCCTTGCCGTCTTCCTCTCCCAAATGAATTCCTTCAACTTTTTATTAATTATCATGCACAAGTTATCTGGATGATTAAAAAAAAATGTCTGACCTGCATGTAAAACTGAAGGGACTAAAAACATTTTCACTACCTTCATCCTAGTAGCCATATCCATAAGCAAGAGATTACAGTCTGATTTGTATTATCTTTTTTTACGATCTTTTCGCATGTCCTTAGCTGCTATTTATCCATGCACCTAAATACTTAAATATTATTACGTCCCCAAAAATGTGGGTATTGCTGAAACAATTCATGTGTAGGTGCATAGTTTACTGCTGTAGGATTTGTTTTACATTAACATTATATCCTGAAAAAAAACTTGCTACTGTCTCAAAATGTTACACAATATCGAAATCCCTTTTTTTGTTTTTATTCAAGGTCAAAATATCTTTTGCAAATAAAGTTAACTTTTCTTGATCACCATACCAGTTATATCCTTGAATTTGCAAGTCCTTTATCTTCTTTGACAGTGGCCCTAAGTATAAGGCAAATAAAAGAGGGGGCACCTCTGCCTGGTTCCTCTTTTCAAACACAGTTCATCAAACTGAAACCTTCCAACCCCGTATACTCTCCTAATTAACCCTATTATTCTACCAGTGAATGCCAGTGCCTCCATCCCCCAATCATAAAATCCAAGCTGATTCTATTGAGATGCTTTCTTTGCACCAAGACCTGTCAACAACAGTGGCATTTTCTTGCATTCTACTTTTTTTCCTGGATCATTTTTGTGCTATTAATGTTGTCAAATGTTTGCCTCCCCTCCAGAAAACCACATTGATCTGTAGCTGTCAATTTTGGCAACACCTTTGCCATTCTCTCAGCTGGTTTAGATATGAACACTATAATCATGGTAAAAAATTCACATGGGTCTTTACTTTCTTTGTGTAATACAACCAGGTCATCTTCCTTCCAAGATGCTGATACTTCCCCTCCCTTTAAAATACTGTTAAACAAAACTTTCTAGATCATCAACTTCCATAGGAAGATTGTCTGTTTCTTGAGCTTCCCTGTTGATTATACATCACTGTTTTTTTCTTCTCTTCTTAACTGTTAATTGGTTAGACTAATCTTCCTCTAACTTTGTCATTATTAAGTATTTCATAAATACTTCCATGTGTGCCTTGTCTTGGTTTCCTCATTCCTCTGCTTTACACAAATTTTCATAACAGTTCTGAAGTCTATCTAACAGTTCTGTTGGATGTGTGGTTATTTTTTATATTGTCTAAACACTTCAACACTCTGAAGTTGCTCCTGTACCTCCTTTTGTTCTCTGAAATTCCCCTTATCCAACAGTACTTAAGCTTTTGGCAGCCCGTCTGAGTAATTCCTATTACTTCTTTCCCTTATCCTTCTTTTTTATTTCTACACTATTTTTAAACTCTTATTTTCATGTTATCCCACTCACTAGCTGTTCCTCCTAAAGAAATGTCCATATTTATTAATAATGCTCAAATAACTTGCACTGCCCATTCCTTAAATTCTTGTCTTCTTAACAAGTAAGTAGGAAAATGCTAGTGTCTCATTTTTTACTGCATTATCCTCTTTTATATCCTCATCCGCGGTGGTGGTGCTGCGGTAGCGTTGTCGCCTCACAGTAAGACACTGTCCGGTTCGATACTAAGCTAGAGCGTCTTCTGCGTGGAGACATGCGTGAATGGGCATACCTTCGTTGAAGATTGTGCGTCAGGGCTGGTAACTCGGCACGTAAAAATCGACTACCAATCATTAGCGGACCGGAGTTCAGCTGTGGCGACCCCTAACCGGGAAAAGCAGAAAGACACAACAACATCCTCTTTTATATCTTAGATTGTTTTGGTGCAAGATCTGAAATAGTTTATTGGATGTCTTTCGAAGCTTTCATTTAAATACACATGCTTCTATAAAATAGAATTGCATCCATTCTAGTAAGGTCATTATACCTTGGGGAATACTGTGCAGTTTCTGTCTGAGATCCTGCTATTGAATTCACATCTTCATGCCAAACACTTTAATATTTCTTCAGAAATCTACCCTCTTTTGTTGTATTTTCCCTGCAAGAATCCCCCTGATACAGCCTTAGTGTTGCAAATCTAGTTCCAGTCCTCACAAATAAATAATATTCTCCACTGAAAGCTGATTATTTCTCCCAACATTTTCTTAAGTTCCATGCTAGCAGTTTTTTGGTGGAACATATATACATGCCAGCAGAATTCTCCACCCTTGCTGTAGCCCCTTACTACCATAAGTCTACCATTGTTGCTTTTTTCTCTTCTGTCATTATGGAAGTCCCTCTAGCAATCAATGTTATTTCTCTGTTTTTCCATTTCTGATGATGTGAGGTATTGTCAGCTATGCCATGACAAGTAGGATAGTGGATGTGTAACATACTCCAGCACAACTAGCTGGAATTTAATAAAGAATTATATGTTAGTTGAATATCAAACTAATTTGTACAGATGTTTGTGTTGCAAATGGATTTGTACAGATGCTTGTGTTAAAAATGTACCAACAGTGGGTCCTTTATATATATGTTAACAGACAGTACCGGAAGAGAAGAAGTTAAGCACAGCTCCAGGTAACTTTGGAAAATAATAAGAAATTTAATTACTGGATCTGTGCCATAAAGATGTTCTCACAGTTTTGAATGAAGACAGAGACACAGTGTCTGTAAGAACCATGGTTTACTAGTCTCTGTAGGAGGAGTGGAAGTTTGTAATTGTTTTATGACTTCCAGAAGCTGCACCAGATCTGAGTAATGCTCTTGCGTGTCCATTATTGACATGTAGGTGTTAATCCTGGCAGTTTATAGTAATGGGGGGGTTGCATGGGAACCAGAAGTCAGATGACCAGATGTATTTGATGCTATTCTGTACAGAAATAATGTTCTAATATTAGGTGAGACAGAAGTCTCAGGGCAATCTATTTCTTGGAACCTCACATAGAGGGATCCCTCACCTACTTCATTTTGCCTGGCTCTATTAAATAGGTAGGAACAGTAATTCTCTAGATCAGTCAGGAAAATATACTGAGAATAGTTAAGTATTGATGTAATGGGATCCTATCTCGCCTACATTCATGACAGATGGGTTTGGAGCCCATCCATTGGCTCCGACTCGGCAACTTATATACTAGCACGAAGTCTCTCATTGGCTGGGCTACACCCTATCCCAGGATGCACTACACCTGCTTCCCCAGATCTCGTTTGCCGCTTTACAAGCTGGACGTGGTCTCGACTTGGCTGGAGCTAAGTGATTGTTTTTGTACCTTTATTGGTCCTTGACCTTGAGGTTTTTTGTTAAATATTAACCAAACAGCTGTTTTAACAGCTTTCTTTATTATATTTGTGATTTTGAGTGCTTGAGTCGTCTGGTGTTTATTCCTGTTTTCAGTCGGGCAAGGCCCGTTTTAGTTAGAGGGCCTTTGCCCTATCCTTGTGTATTTTTTGTGTACTTTTCAATTCCCTTTGTGGTTATTTGCTTTTCGGGCCAAGCCCGTTTAAATTAGAGGGCTTTGGGCCGTTGTTCTTGTGTGCCTGTTGCTTGTGAGGTAAATTTTGCGCCAGTGTGTCTCGCGCTTTCCAGTTGGCGCCTTTTGTCATTATTTGCTTACTTTGTGGTAAATTTTTTTTGTGGTAGTACCTGTACTATGTCGAAAGAACAAAAGTCAGGGTTTAAAAAATGCACTCGGTGCAGTTACAAAATGTCCTTAACAGACAGTCATTCTATTTGTGTATATTGTTTGGGGCCGAAACATCTACAAGAGACTTGTAGCGTATGTCACGCTTTTTCAGCTAGAGTTCTTCAAGAACGAAAGAACAAGCTCATTCTAAAAGGGCTTATTAAACCCTCCTTTGAGGAAGCTTTGAATCCTCCTGTTGCTTCCAAAAAGAAAAGATCGTCGGCTCCGACAAGTCCGTCGGAGCCGACTTCTAAAAAGAAAAAGTTGACCTCTTCTTCCTCGGCTCCACTGACTTCGGAGCCGAGGGTCGAAGAGTCTGCCTCGATACCTCCTACTTCGGTTCCATTGTCTTCGGAGCCGCAAGCTGGAGTATCGAGAGGTGAATCACCTCCATCGGCTCCAATGGCTTCGGAGCCGGTGGAAGTGTCCAGCTCAGACTCTTCCCCCTCGGCTCCGAAGAAGGCTTCTTCGGCGCCGATGGTGGTCCATGAGTTGGTGGTGTCGGCGCCGACAGTATTGGAGCCGTTTCGGAGCCGGTCTCCTTCGGAGCCGAGAGGAAAGTCTTCTCGAGTGTCTACCTCCTCTAAATCCTCGAGACTATCAGATTCGGACCTGGATAGGGTTTTACAGAGGCTCTTCCAATCTCCAGTGTTTGCTAAAATGGTCTCGGCTCCAGCACAGTTTGCTTCGGAGCCGATCCCCCCCCCCTACACATTTGATTCCTCCTCCAAACTCCTCTGAGTTGTTGGAGCCGGTGGTGGTGGAGCAAGGTGGAGCCATACGGTCGGAGCAGAGACCCCTATCAGGCTTTTCGGCTCCGACTATGCTTCCTACCCTGTCCTCCGGTTCAGGGTTTGGTACTGCGACCTCTACAACCGGGCCCGAGGGGAATACTTTGGGATTAGGTGCTTCGGTGCCTAGTCTTCCTCTCGGAGCATCGGCTGCTGGAATTCCCAGTGCCATCGTGGCCTCTAGACCAGTGACTTCCTCGGATTCTGGAGGTCCGGCCTTTGAGGCCATGAGGAGCGCGCTGGCCATGCCTTTGCCGGTTCAACTAGACTCTGCCTCACCGTCCCTAGATTTGGAGACTGGTGCCTCTGTTGCGTTGCAGCCCCCCGGCAGCGGTGCCCCAGGGCCTGAGGATACCCCAATCGGGGGTTCCCTTCTTCCGGGTGGTCCGTCCGAAACTGCTTCGGACGAACCCCCACGGAAGAAATTGTGTAAGAGGAAGCACGTAGACTCCCAAGATGAGTCTATTACATCGGATACTGACCTCGATGACGGAAGGGTCCCCAAATCATCTTCGGATGATATCTCCTTCTCAGATATCTTGGAGATTCTGAGACAGAGAGGTGACTGGCAAGCCAAAACCCCTTCAGCTGAGGAGTCAGTCTTCCTCAAGGCCTTTGGGGCCCAGCCCTCCGCCTCCTGGGTGTCTCCGCCTTGATGAACTCCTTGATTTGGTTTCTCGAAGGGTGTGGGAACACCCTGATTCCGTGGGACCGGTGCCTACCAGCCCCAATAAATTCTTCCCAGCTCCCCAAAAGAATTTCTCACAAAGGGTGTACCGGTAGATGCTTTGGTGGTGGCTTCTGCCACACAGCAGGACGTGGCAGAGGCTTCGACGTCTATTCATCCTCCTAATAAGGATTCTAGGAGTATGGATAGGTATGGGAAGCGTACCCTGTCCTCAGCGGCCTTTACCTTACGGTCGCTGAATTATTTATGTCATTTTACGAGGCTCCAAAGGGATCTTCTCAAAGAGCTAAATGACTCCCTTGTTGGTAATCTACCTGAAGCGCTGGCCTCGACTGTTGGCGCACAGATGAATACTCTTTTTTCTATTGTTAACTCGCCCATGCGGCTCATCTCGTATGCGGCCGATGGAGCGAGTAGAGCAGCGGGAACAGGCGTTGCCCTTAGGAGACAAGCCTGGTTACGCTTGTGTTCGTTTACGGAGGCCTTCAAGTCTTCCTTCACGACGCCTTTGATGGGTCATCTTTGTTTGGACCCAAGGTGAAGGACACACTAACTCAGTGCGAGCAGGAGGGCAAGACTTTGACTGCCGTTGGGGCCCGTTATTCCGCTCCTTCCAGGCCTTATCCCAAGGAAATGTGGTTTAAAAATTCCCAAAAGTCTTTCTCTACTCCACCCAGTGATTCCCCCTCCAGAGGCAGGGGTTTGGAAGACGCCGCCCCAGAGGTGGCAGAGGCCCCCGTAACTCTGGAGACCGCGATTCCTTTTGTGGTTCTTCATGCAACCAGCGTTCCTGAGTTGTTGCCCGACTGTGCAACTCCGGAGCCAGTCGGGGTCGCTGCGGCGCACCCACAAGCTTGGGAATCCATAACAAGCGACCAGTGGGTGCTTCGCATTATTACCGGAGGATATATCATCCCCTTCAACAAACCCCCCCCTTTCTTTAAGGGAAATCCCGGACGTACCACCCAGTCAGCGGGATCAGGCAGCATTAGAAATTTCAAAGCTGCTAGAAAAAAGAGCCATCCAGCCTGTCCCCATCGACCAGATCGGATCAGGAACTTACTCAAAATTATTTTGGTACCAAAAAGACAGGGGACTTCAGGCCCATTTTGGACCTCAGTTCATTGAATCGTTTCGTCAAGAAGTCCAAATTCCGAATGGTCACTCTTCAATCTATTCTTCCTTTGCTGGAAAAAGATGCATGGATGTGCTCAATAGATCTCCAGGACGCTTACTATCATATTCCCATAGCTCAAGAGTCCAGGAGACATTTACGCTTCCGCCTCGGAGCCAGTCATTTCCAGTTCCGAGCACTGCCCTTTGGTCTCACCACAGCCCCCAGGGTGTTCACCAAGTGTCTGGCAGTGGTAACTGCTCACCTGAGAAGTATGGGATTCCAGGTGTTTCCTTACCTAGACGACTGGCTCCTTACAGCCACCTCCAAGCATCTACTTCTCCAAGCGCTCAGAGCCACGTTCACCTTGGGCCGTTTCTTGGGGATCACATTCAATTTGCAAAAATCTGTACTACAGCCTTCTCAGCGTATTACTTTCATAGGCGCAGACTTAGACACAAAAAGAATGCGCGCCTTTTTACCGGCAGCAAGAATTCAGATCTTACAAGATCAAACCAAATCCTGCCTTCACTTACAAAGAGCCCCGGCCCATCGGATTCTACAACTGTTGGGCTCGATGGCGTCGACTATACTTCTAGTTCCCTTGGCCAGACTTCACATGCGAATCTTACAATGGCTACTGTCGGTTCAATGGTCTTATCAGGAACTGCCCTTGAACCACTTAATCATAATCACGGAAAGTTGCCGTCAAGATCTGCGTTGGTGGCTTCTACAGTCAAATCTCGACCAGGGGCGATCCTTTATTCCTCAACGTCCCGTTGCCACTGTGACCACGGACGCCTCCCAGGTAGGGTGGGGGGGTCATTACCTGGACAGGTCGGTCCAAGGCACATGGCAGATCCAGGAAACGCATTTGCATATCAATGTCCTGGAGATGAGAGCGGTACTATTGGTACTCCAAGCTCTCCATCACGCTCTCCCACAGGGCCCAATTGCTATCCTATCCGACAACATGTCGGTAGTATGGTACATAAACAAGCAAGGTGGTACCAGGTCTTACCCACTATGCAGAGAAGCCATGAGACTTTGGCACTGGGTGGTAGCTACCAACCGCTTTCTAATGGCAACGCACATACCGGGGAAGTCCAATGTGATTGCGGACAGATTAAGCAGGACCATTCTCTTGCCCCACGAGTGGTCCCTCAATCAGAGTATAGCTGCGAAAATCTTCGACAGATGGGGTCTTCCTTGCTGCGACCTGTTTGCCAGCCCTCACAATGCGAAATGCAGAGAGTTCTTCACACTGTTCCCTTCTCAGGGACAGATTCCCAGGGACGCTCTGACTCACATTTGGCCCCCCGGTCTTCTACGCCTTCCTCCGTTCCCCTCCTACCGAGGGTGATACAGAAGGCCATTTACATGGAGAGCGAGATGATTCTGATTGCCCGCACTGGCCTCGTCAAGTTTGGTTCCCTTTCCTACAGAGGCATGCGATAGAAGGTCCATGGTTTCTGGATCCGTGCCAGACCTGTTGACTCATCAGTCAGGACGGCCTCATCCGTCTCTCAGGTCCCTGAAGTTGGCAGCATGGTTACTCCACTTCCATCCTTAGTCCGAGATAATGCTCTCGCCGGATGTGGTCCACATTCTGTCTTCTTCCCATAAACCTTCCACCATCAAACTTTATTCCAGTAAATGGAAAAGGTTTGCCTTCTGGGCTCAAGAACGAGGTATAGATCCTCTCACTGCTCCAGTATCGGAGGTTCTGAATTTTCTGGCCTTCCTTTTTCAGTCGGGCTCTTCAGTTTCTACCATTAAGGTTCAGCTAGCGGCAATCTTTAATTTTCATGCTTCTTTTGAACCTTCATTGATGTCTCACAAACTTTGTAAGGCGTTCCTTAAAGGGGCTTGGCTCCTTAGGCCTCCTTTATCTCATCCTGTTCCTCCTTGGGATTTGAATATGGTTCTTGCTGCCCTAACTGCCCGTCCTTTCGAACCAGCTGCTACTTGTGATTTAAAATTTCTGTCTTGGAAAACGGCCTTTTTAGTAGCCATAACATCTGCTAGGCGAGTTTCAGAACTTCAAGCTCTTTGTTCTGATCCTCCCTATTTGATTTTTCACAAACATAGAGTTTCATTGAAATTGAACCCTGCATTTATTCCTAAGGTGGCCTCCTCTTTCTGTTTGCAACAAACCATAGAACTCCCTGTTTTTTTCCCAGAATTCTCCAATAATGCAGAATATACTTTGCATCAATTGGACGTACATAGACAGTTAAGTTTTTATTTGAATAGAACCGCTCAAACGCGAAAATCAAGTCAATTGTTTGTTTCTTTTGCAGCGAACAAATTGGGTCAACCAGTATCAAAAGCCTCCATATCAAAATGGATTAAAGATTGTATCACTTTTGTTTATTCACAGGCCAATAAAGACCTTCCCTTTCCAGTCAAGGCTCATTCTACCAGGGCAATGGCTACTTCGGTAGCTTTTCACTCCAAGTTATCCATAGATGATATTTGTGCTGCGGCAACCTGGACTTCTCCGCACACTTTTATTTCTCATTACAAGTTGGATGTGGTTTCTCGAGGCAGAGCTTCCTTTGGTTCCATGGTTCTCAGGAGTGTGTTCCAATGAGCCACCGGGATGTAGGTGCTAGGGACGCTGTCCCATCTGTCATGAATGTAGGCGAGATAGGATCCCATTACATCTTTTAGTTATGTACTTACCATAACTTTGGATGTATGGGATCCATCTCGCCTACATTCATAAGTACCCACCCTCCTTCCCCCTGCCATTTGGATTTAGAGGAGCTGTAGTCACTTTTTCTTGGCGTTCTTTCTTGAAGAACTTTAGTTGGTTATAGTGACTTATAGTGTCTCTGTGTTTACATGAGTGTATGAAAGCGAACAAACAAGATCTGGGGAAGCAGGTGTAGTGCATCCTGGGATAGGGTGTAGCCCAGCCAATGAGAGACTTCGTGCTAGTATATAAGTTGCCGAGTCGGAGCCGATGGATCGGCTCCGAACCCATCTGTCCCATCTGTCATGAATGTAGGCGAGATGGATCCCATACATCCAAAGTTATGGTAAGTACATAACTAAAAGTTTCTCGAGGCAGAGCTTCCTTTGGTTCCACGGTTCTCAGGAGTGTGTTCCAATGAGCCACCCGGGATGTAGGTGCTAGGGACGCTGTCCCATCTGTCATGAATGTAGGCGAGATAGGATCCCATTACATCTTTTAGTTATGTACTTACCATAACTTTGGATGTATGGGATCCATCTCGCCTACATTCATAAGTACCCACCCTCCTTCCCCCTGCCATTTGGATTTAGAGGAGCTGTAGTCACTTTTTCTTGGCGTTCTTTCTTGAAGAACTTTAGTTGGTTATAGTGACTTATAGTGTCTCTGTGTTTACATGAGTGTATGAAAGCGAACAAACAAGATCTGGGGAAGCAGGTGTAGTGCATCCTGGGATAGGGTGTAGCCCAGCCAATGAGAGACTTCGTGCTAGTATATAAGTTGCCGAGTCGGAGCCGATGGATCGGCTCCGAACCCATCTGTCATGAATGTAGGCGAGATGGATCCCATACATCCAAAGTTATGGTAAGTACATAACTAAAAGTTTTTCTGTAACTATGTGTATCTTTCCAGCTGTGTTATTTTCAATATTTCCTATGATTGAAACCCTGGTGTTTACTGTAAATAGATACTTCATATTTTCATGTTCATTTATTATTTGTTATTAAATGTATTTAAACTTCTCATTGTGGCTGGTCATTTAGAGAATATTTTAACCTTTGAGAGTACTTGTATCTATTGGTGACACTGTGGCCACCCCTGAAGCCTGGCTGTTTGGTCAACTTTGCCATTTGTATTAATATTAATTTCACTCAGTATAACTGGGTACCCTTGCAAGAGCCTTAGGTAGTTGGCATTTGTAGTGTCTGGTAGCAGTGATAGCTACTTTATAGTCTGGGCAGAAGGGGACACAGCGGGTAAATCTGTGCCATCCTTTCCCATGCATGTGTGTGAAAATCAGATCTCAGTGTGCCAGTGCCACCTACTTGGAGCAGGGAAACAAAGCACAGGTTTCACAAAGAGAGTGCTAGAGGACTTGACTTTGGACAGTCAGCTGAGGACTAAACCTGCTAGTGGGAAGCCTTATTGGGGCCCTAGAGGGAGACAGATATAAAGAAATCCTGACCCCAGGCTGACTGTGTTCTCTATGTGCTCTTAAGGGAAATTGTGCTTGGTGCAGAGAGGTCTACATCTGGAAATACTGAGTATATCCATTTGTATTCCAAGTGAACAGCCCTCTCCAGTGTCAGTGGTGAGGATTCAGGCTTCTTGATTACTGGCCCAGAGTGGGGACATCACACCGTTATTCTTGACATTTTGCTGAATGCCCATCCTGAAATCCTTTCATTTCAAATTCATATGCTTATTTCTATTCAGGTTCGTCTCCTGCAGCATTGCGATTTGCACTATACCTTCATTGGTGTAACTCAATACTCTCTGCTTTTTATCTATACCTGTAAGGCAATCCACATTCCATGAAAATGTGGAGATAGTAATCATTATGAGCGAAGGCCAATCAGCTTAGTTTCTGCTACTCCTCTCTCTCTTTCCACTAAAAAAAAAAAAAAAAATTCTAAGCTTGTTTCCTGCCTTTCCTGTGGGTAGTCTAGCCTGGATATAGATTTGCTGTGTCCAGGACTATTTGTAGGCTTATGGACCCCCAAGCATTTCTGTGTTGGAGGGAAGGCTTCTAGCTTAATTTTGTTTGTTAGAACTGGGCAGTTTTTTGTTTCAGCACTCAAGTCTGTTTCTTTGAGCTCAGCACTTGTTCAGAACTTATTGTAAGCACTAAATAAGCTACAAATTACTACAGTACTCAACTTTCCTCACTGTCTAGAGGAAAACAGTTTCTAGTACTTAACAAATAAGCACCTATCCAGGCATGTCTAAGGGTCAGCTCCCGGTGTTTTCTCTTGTCTACCTGATGAATCTGGGCATCTTGGGGTAATGCAGTAATTGCCTCATGTACACAGACAACCCTCTCCTCCTACCACCCAACACTACAACCTGTGAGAGATGCACTTATATAGCCAAACTGGAAGCAAAGCTCTCTTCACCCAAGACTGGACTAGACAGTCAAGAGGAGAAGGTAAACACTTGCACCACACCACACTCAGCACATAGTCCCTCAAAACCTACACCACCGGAGGGGCGTGGCCAAGGATGAACATAGGATAGCAGCAGATTTCTTCAGCTCCACCAATTTCATTACACTGACAGGAATTAATTACTTAAAAAATTAATTTTTGAAGTAATTTTCTTTCTAAATACGTTTATTTTATATAGTTCTTGAACTATATCTAAAAAAGAAAGGAAATCTTAACAATATTCCTGTCAGAAATCATTGTGGAAATTTTCCTGTCAGTTTATCAGTCTGAAATGAGTTCCAGTAAGACAAATTCTCAAGACTCCAGCATCAAGAAAGAACTTCAGTCTCTGATAATTATAATCCAGCAACTTACTGATAAAATGGATACTAAAATAGACACCTTCATAGAAAAAACTACAAAACAAATAGACCTGTTACATACAGACCTGCAACAACAGAAGAACCAGATGACAGGCATAGAAGAAGCTGTGAATGACATGGAAAATAGAATCCAAGAAGAGGAAATCAACATTGAGTTTCTGCTGAAACAAAGTACACATTTACAAACAAAGCTGGATGACCTGGAAAATAGATCTAGGCGCAATAACATTAGGATTTTTGGACTGCCAGAAAATATTGAAGGTAACAATATTACTACTTTTTTAACAACTTGGCTCCCTAAAACTTTAGACTTACCAGAAGCATTCTCTTTTGGTATCGAAAGAGCACATAGATCTATAGCTAATACTAACTCTAACAAAAAATATCCTAGATCAGTTATAGTTAGATTTCTATCATCTTTTGATAAAGAGATGGTTCTTAAATCTGCTTGGGCTAAAGCTCCTGTTAAGATTAATGAGACAACTGTGCGTTTTGACAATGACTATTCCTCCATGGTAATAGCTAAAAGAAAAGTTTTTCTGCCACTAATAAAGGAGCTTAAAAAAGCACAGTTTAAAACATACCTTCTGTTTCCTGCCAAGCTTAAAATCTTCCTTCCTGATGGTCCTAAGGTTTTCGATGATTTAGACTCTGCTTTACTGTTTGTCAAAGAAAAAAGGATTTTGGATAAAATAGAAGAAATGGAATGGGCTAGTTCTTCATTAAAGAGATTGGCAACTGAAGCTTCATGGAAGACTTCAGAGAAGAAGAAGAGACTAAAAAACAAATGATTTGTTATATGTTTTTTTCTCTCTCATCATTTTAGTTCATTATTAATCTTTTTGAATATAGTTCCTGCATTTCCAGAAAGCCACAAATATTTTGGAAAAGATTTAATCAAAGTTATTCTCTATGTGCAAAGAAATGTTTTGTTTCATAACCAGTCAAAATACCTGAAGATTTAATGGCAAGCTGTGATTTAATTTGTTTCTCTTTCTGAAAAGAAGTAAGGTTAGTAATTTGATACATTTTTTTTATCTTTACCTTTTTTTCCTTCTCCTTTTATTATTTTCTTTGTTTAAACAATGACATTCTATTTAGATTATGTAGTGGGTAAAGGGTGGGGAGGGCAGGAGAGAACAGTAATGAAAATATCATTAATAGAATAATAACATATTTATTCCTTGTAAAAGTTTTTATAAGTTCTTCAAATGCTATTTCTAATTATACTTTCTTGATTATACTGCTTATGCCTGTTTGTAAATAATCTGTTATGCTTTAACTAATAATAATCAGAACTAAATAAGAGTAAATAATATGTTTTATTTTTAACTCTATTAATATAAACAGTAAGTAACATTCCATTGTATATACTTCTTACAGCTTTCTCTTACATTTTTTATTTCTGCCTCACTCCCTTTTATTTTCTACCCTCTTTTTCTTTTCTTTATTAATATATAGAAATGCTTTTGATTGTGTGGGCACAGTGAATAATAGGATTTGTATGAAAATTGAGTTGGGAGAAGAATGTTGAGTTTTATTGCTTGTTGGTAATTTTGGGCTTAATTTCACTTGCATAGAGGCTGTAATGATCTGTGGAATACATTGTGAAGGTTTTGTCATGTTTAGATGCATTTACACTGCTAAATGAATGTTTGTCACTAGTTTTTAATAAGTTTCCCACCAAAATGTTAAGAGAGACAATCTGAGATGTGGGCTGTCTCATGCACAGTGTTCATGAGTTACTTCAGAAGCTTCAGCTCACAGAATTCTCACAGAGAAACTGAAAGCAGTTAGTATAACCTTTGACATAGTTATCACACTGACACACCACAGATTCAGGAAAATACTCTGTTCATAAAATATGTCAGTTATAATGTTTTGTTTCATAACCAGTCAAAATATCTGAAGATTTAATGGCAAGCTGTGATTCAATTTGTTTCTCTTTCTGAAAAGAAGTAAGAGGCTGTAATGGTCTGTGGAATACATTGTGAAGGTTTTGTCATGTTTACATGCATTTACACTACTAAATGAATGTTTGTCATTAGTTTTTAATAAGTTTCCCGCCAAAATGTTGACAGACAATCTGAGATGTGGGCTGTCTCATGCACAGTGTCCATGAACTACTTCAAAAGCTTCAACTCACAGAATTCTCACAGAGAAACTGAAAGCAGTTAGTATAACCTTTGACATAGTTATCACACTGACACACCACAGATTCAGGAAAAATACTCTATTCATAAAATATGCCAGTTATAATGAGTCTAAATGATGTAATTTCTTGTAGTAAGTAAATGTCTTATTTTAGAAGGCATAGAAAATGAAACATTTATTTAAATGTTTTTGAAAATCTACTTAACAGCAGCATAATAATCTGTGTTAAAAATTTGTGTTCCAAACATATACTTTACTATAACTCATTTAATTCATCTGATTGACAAGCATAAATAATCTTATAACTCTATTCTGGAAGAAATGTCATGTGATATATTTTAAAGCAGTAGGTTAGCATGATTGTAAAATCTGGTTACTAAAATGTGTTTGCTGTGCATTATTTTCTATAAATCAGACAGATTTATTCTAGGGACAGCAAGTAGGATAGTGTGTGTGTGTGTGTGTGTGTGTGTGTGTGTGTGTGTGTGTGTGTGTGTGTGTGTGTGTGTGTGTGTGTGTGTGTGTGTGTATGTGTGTGTGTAAGTGTGATGGCTTTTTTTTTTTATATAATAATGCAAGTGTTTCTGAGAATCTGCATAACTATCCAATATGATTTATAATAATTTCTATGAATACAATATTTTACTCTATTGACAAAATGAATGTTTGCCACAAGTTTTAATAAGTTTCCCGCCAAAATGTTAAGGGAGACAATCTGGGATGTGGGCTCTCATGCACAGTGTCCATGAACTACTTCAAAAGCTTCAACTCACAGAATTCTCACAGAGAAACTGAAAGCAGTTAGTATAACCTCTGACCTAGTTATCATACTGACACACCACAGATTCAGGAAAAATACTCTATTCATAAAATGTCAGTTATAATGAGTTTAAATGATGTAGTTTCTTGTAGTAAGTAAATGTCTTATTTTAGAAGGCATAGAAAATGAAACATTTATTTAAATGTTTTTGAAAATCTACTTAACAGCAGCATAATAATCTGTGTTAAAACTTCTGTTCCAAACATATACTTTATTTAATTCATTTAATTAATCTGATTGACAAGCATAAACAATTTTATAATTCTATTCTGGAAGAAATATCATGTGATATATTTTAAAGCAGTAGGTTAGCATGATTGTAAAATCTGGTTACTAAAATGTGTTTGCTGTGCATTATTTTCTATAAATCAGACAGATTTATTCTAGGGACAGCAAGTAGGATAGTGCTCAACAAGGACATAACTCAGTGAGATCATATATATATATATATATATATATATATGTATGTGTGTGTGTATGTATGTGTGTGTGTGTATGTGTGTGATGGCTTTTTTTTTTTTTAATAATGCAAGTGTTTCTGAGAATTTGCATAACTATGCAATATGATTTATAATAATTTTTATGAATACAATATTTTACTCTATTGACAGTAATGAGTTTAAGTAAATGCTCATATACAAACAATTCAAGATTTTTTTTGGAAGCTGTTAATAGTATTCACATGACAGAAAATAGATGCATCTTAATATATGTAATGTCTGAATCATATTAGCCAAAGTTTTTGATTTAAATTAATGTTAGAACCTAATTTTCTCTCCTCTTGATTTCTAACATCAAGATTATTTGAATGCTATTTGAATACAAGTGTTATATATTACATAGATCTATATAGTAGTATGAACAGTTTTTAAAAAAAAAGTTTATTTTAGTTTATATGATGCTGTTTTACCAAATGTGTAGTTTTGTCTTGATAGATAATTGAATTGAAAACTGTTAACCTCAGTTAAATATAACTAGTATTAAATTGATAAGGTGGTAGCTGAGGTACTGCTGCTTAGGGTAGGGGGTTAACTTGAGTAGTAAATACTACTCTAAGTTGGAGTTTTCCAGGCTGGATGCAAGGTTTAATCCTTACATTATTTTCACTTGTTCATTGTTATATGTATATAGTTTTGACATCCACAATATATTTTGTACACTCATTGTCACTACAAACAAAATTGAATCCTATACAAAATCCCATAAGAGATTTAATAAATACAGCTATATTTAAAGGTACACCTAAAAGAGGAGATGTAACATTATTTATCTTGTTATTTGTTATTTCGATCATAAGATTCTTGAGTTTTAAAAATGCCAAATGACATCTTTAAAAGGAATTTCTTTAAACATTAATGGATTGAATAATCCGTGTAAAAGGGCAAGCCTAATAAGATACATTAATTTACACAAGGCCAATCTAGTCTTCCTGCAAGAAACCCATCTCTTGAAAAAAGATATTGATAAACTAGCCACTAATAAGTATACAGTATTGGTTAGTTCAGAGCACACTCAGAAAAAGAGGAGTGGCTATTTTATGGAATAAAAGTATGCCCATTCCTAAAACCATTAAGTCTTTTCAGGATGACAAAGGAATGCTTTGTATGGTTACAATACAAATTAATGGGAAGACTTACACTTTAATTAATGTATATTGGATACCTGGAATTGGTATTAATACAGTGAAACATCATATTGATAAGATCATATCATTCTCTATAGGGATATTATTTTAGCTGGTGATTTTAATTGTATACTACATGAAAGTGATACTACCACTATAAGGAAAAGAAGAATTACATCTAATGCAAAACATTTAAATGATTTTGCTAATTCTTATCATTTGAATGATATTAATAATCAGATAGATTTAAAATCATTACCATACACCTTTTTTCTAACAGATACAAAACTTATTCAAAAATAGATAGGGTCTTTATTTCTAACCAGATGGTAACAGATTTAATTAATTCCAAAATCATTTCATGTCCTATATCTGATCATAACTCAATTGTTTTTGAATTCATGATAAAAAATACTCATAATGTTCAGATCAAAAGGATACCAGCATACTTAACTCAGCTAAAAGACTATAAAGAATATATACTTTCAGAAGTACAACATTTTCTAGACATAAATAATACTCCTGAAGTCTCCATTGTCTATGTTTGGGATGCCTTAAAATCATATCTATATGGACAAAGTATCAGATGGTATAATAATAAAAGGAAATCTTGGGATAAGGAATTGTTAGATATTCAAAGTAAATTAGACTCTTATAAACATAATAATAAAGAAAATATTATGGACAAGAAAGTTATTGAAGAAATAAACTAAATGAGAAATACAAAGAAATTTTAACTCATAAAGTTAAAATAACTTTAGAGAAATACAAGTTTTGTCTTATTCAATAAGCCCCAAATACTTACATAGACTTAAAAATAAAACAAAAAGATTGAATAAACAAAACCATATCAAAGAAATCTTTTCTCTAAGGAAAAAGAAGAATGTTTCTAGTATACCAGAAATACTGGATGAATTTAGAAATCACTTTCACAAGATTAACCATAACAACATTAACATGGAACCTAAAGATAAAATAAAGGAGTTTATAACCACAAACATGAATAAAAAGCTTAATAAACAACAGATTAAACTATTGGACAAGAGTATTTCATATACAGAAGTTATTACACAAATAAATAAGCTTAAATCAAACAAAGCACCGGGTAATGATGGTATTATACCAGAGATATATAAAATCCTTTCTAAAACTACATATTCATTAATACATAAGGTTTTTATTTTGGCCCAAACTGAGTTAATAACCCCCCCATCTTGGCAATATACATTTATTTCACCAATTTTAAAACCTATTAAAGATCCAACTAGATGTTCTTCATATCGACCCATCTCATTACTTAATGTTGATTATAAAATGTTTGAGTATTTTTGCTGATAGATTGAAGACAATCATCCCCGGCATTATAGATATAGATCAGACGGGCTTCATTGTAAATAGAAATACTTTTGATAATATAAGAAGAACTTTAACATTAATTGATTTTGCAAATAGGAAAAAGAAAGATTTAACACTTATTAGTCTTGATATAGGTTCAGCATTTGATTCAGTAAGTTGGGACTATCTGTTTACCTTACTGAAATGCACAAACTTCTCTGATGCATTTGTAAATTTAATTGAGCATTTATACAAAGGAACGCTGGCTTATATTAAGGTAGGAACATATGTTTCACAAAAAATACCCATTCTTAAAGGTACAAAGCAAGGATGTCCACTTTCTCCACTATTACTCACTTTAGTAATGGAGCCTTGGGCTAATTTGATTAGAAACAGTACTGACATAGAGGGTTTTGAAATAGACGAAAATACAACATCAAAAATTCAACTTTTTGCAGATGATGTTCTAATTACATCAGCAGGATCCAATTCTTCTATGCAGTCTTTATTTGATAAAATGATGAATTTTAAAAGTATTTCTGGTTTAATATTCAATGAAGAAAAACTAAAATACTACCTATATATACACGAAAAATATTCTCATTAGTGATTTTACTAAATATGTACCCAATTCAGGTCAGATAACTTATTTAGGTATAATACTATCTAAAGATATTAAATCTATTATATATAATAACTATAATACCTGTTTTCTTAGTATACAAAATCTTTTTAATACCTGGAATAATATGTTTTTTACTATGGAGGAGAGACTTACAATTATTAAAATGATAATATTCCCCAAGATTTTATACTTAATACAATCAATAATACTTTCACCTACAAAAATAATTATCAAGAAACTGAATACACTAATGTTAAATTTCTTATGGGCACCTAATAGACCTAGGATTGCATTAAAGAAACATACTAATAGCTGGTCTCAAGGGGTATTTCTTTTCCAGACTTTAATTTATATATTATCTCTTCTATTATAAAAGTTATTACTTTATTAATAGATCAGTCATATATCGCAAAATGGAAAGATTATTGGGAGCTAATTAGTATGCACTTCATGAAAATCTCCTTAACACATAAAAATATGATTGTAAATAACTCCATGTTGTGGTTGCTAAAGGAATTTTGTACTTCACCTATTACACCTAAACATATGGTTTGTTACCCATTAAATATTATTATTAGTTATCGTAACTTTATATTCATGCACCCTAAGTATAGGGAATGGAATTTTATTGTATTCCCTATAATGTATACTCAGGGTATGCTTATGTCATCTACTTCTGAAGGAGCTCATTTGGCTATAGATAATGATCTAAAGTACTGGTATCAGCTGATATCTGATAATAAAGTTAAAAATCTAGATTTCTTAAAACAAGAATTTGATCTAAGAGAAACTTGCTGGTTAGAGGTTCAGATCATTAGACAACATCTCATTGATAGAATAGATCTAATGTCTATAACAGTTAAAGAATCTATTCCAAAACTGATTGATTACTTGATATTAAATTTACAGCATAAAGTTTCTGATAAAGGTAAACTTTCATATATACATAAAATTATCAGACAAGAAACTTTTACAGTGTAGATTCATACTGGAATTATTTCACCTCTATTAATGGGGACCCACCAACTCAACAAGATAAACAATATATATTGGAATCTGCTTATAGAACTACATCTTCCATTGTCTGGAGACTTTATACATGGAAATTTTTACATAGATCTTTTATACACCTTTGATGATGAATAAAATAAATAATAAAGATAATCTATGTAAGAGATGTAATGTAGAAATTAATGCTGACTGGGCTCATATGTTTTATGACTGTATGAAGTTGAAAGAATACTGGAAGTCAATTAATGAATTTTGCAGGCTCTTTTACAGATAATTTCATTATTTCTAAGTCTCTTATATTATTCAACACACCTGTACCTCAATGTGTTAAAAGATTAAGCTTCCCTTGTTATGGTCTATCCTAGCAGTGGCCAGGAAAATAATAACTAGAAATTGGATTTCAGATACACCTCCTTCGTTCAATGAATTTAAAAATGTTATGAATATAATGTGCCATATGGAAATAAGCACAATTAGAATGAGAACAACTAGAAAAACATCATATTATATTGTATGGGATAATTTACAAAATTTGTTAAAAAATTCTAATTTCAATAGCACGGTATTTTAGTTTAATTAATTGATCTGATTGTAGTGGATGTCTTTGTAAATACTTTAGTTGTTTTGTTGAATATTATAATAATACCTATTTTTAATTACTTGTATAAAATTGTTATGATATCTCTCTTATATGTTAAAACAATAAACCTGTTTTGAAAAAAAAAAAAAAACCTACACCACCAAAACACATACATAGAAACACAAAACACACACCTACATTCGCGGAGGCTCTCAGTAAAAACCTGCCCAAGCAACAGGGACCTCCAAAGCAGAAACACAAGCAACCTCCACCCCCCAACATAACCCAAATGACACACAGCCCACAAACTCAGTGTGCCACTCAACCACAGCCCATAAGGCATAACAATGTACCCAACACTCTAGTCATAGGTGACTCTATAGTCAGACACACTGATGTTCCACTTACCAGGCTAAACAAGTAGAAAGTTACTGTCAGCTGCCTGTCGGGTGCCAGGATCCGCCACATGACTCATGCACTCAGGTCACTCCACAACAAGTACAAATATGACTCTGTCATTGTCCATGTTGGTGTGAATGACCCGAGACGTACCTACTTGGACTACATGAAAAGGGACATAGAGGAGCTGTCCGATCTTGTAGCCCAGGCAGGTATGACCCTAGCCCTGAGTAGCATCCTGCCATCACCCAGAATGATACAACAGTACAAGGACAAAATGATTGACTTCAACAATTGGCTAAGCTTCTGGTGTCATTCTAAAGGGATGCAGTATCTGTCTGCCTGGGATGACTTGATCGACAAGCCACGATGCTTTGCCAGAGATGGCCTGCACCTGTCACCCCTGGGATTCTGGATACTGGCTAAGGCTCTAGCCACCCCCTATAGTGCCTTTTTTAGGCAAGGTTCAAATGACAAATTCACCACCCTAACAGGTACAGGCAAGAAGAATCTGAGGGTATTGCTACTTAATGCTAGAAGTCTAAACCTCAAAATGCACTCTCTCGAGGCACTCCTTAAAATGGAGAACATCGACATCTGTGCAGTGACAGAGACCTGGTTCAAGGCTCCAGAGAGTACCCCTGCAGTACCAGGCTATAATTCATACCACACCTTTCGGCCACCTAATCTGGACCGAAACGCTAAAGGCGGAGGCGTGTCCATATTCATTAAGGATATCCACACCTCCAGGCTAGTTGCTCAGCATAATGCATCCGAGATTATCCAAGTGCAACTAACTGGGCAAGACCACAATCCAAATTGTAGCTTGCTACAGATCCTCCACCATGCCCCAGGATTCCCACTCCTCATTTCTTAATACACTGGAAAATATTAGGGTACAACCTAACACCCTAATAATAGGCGATTTCAACTACCCTACCATTAACTGGGCAAACTACTCATGTACCAACTTTTGTGCTCAACGTTTTCTGGAATTCATAAATTCCAATGCCATGGATCAACTTATCCACACCCCCACAAGGGGCAGCAATAAAAATATAAACAACTCCAGAGAGACTATCATGATTTCTTATCCAGACAGATTTTTGTCTAGCCGAGAACACAATATCAGACCAATGAACAAGAAATTTCATCTGTTGCTATTAATAAACAACCACATATGAATGATATCGCCACCTTAAATATTATATCCACTGACATTGCCCCTTTAAGTTCAACATCGGCTGAAAAGATTGCGGCATTGAATAATCTTAAATGACGTCAACAGAAGGAGACACGCAAGCTGAGAATATGGTAGCAGTGAATACGCCACCTCCGAATCAAGGTCTAAGAAGTTCGGATTTTATGACTAACATAGGTGGAACAAGACCTAAAGTAAGTTCAGCTACTATTCGTAGTGTTTTTTTACCACTTCCAGTACAGTACCGTACACAAGCCCGGATGAGATCGAACAGAAGAGGCAGACGAAAAAGAAAGTTCTCGGAAGAAACAACAGAGGTAAGGAGAAGACAAAGGAACTGAATGAATTAGTGTTTAATCTTTCAAGCCATGTATTAACTGATAATGAGAGGAGCCTTTTGAACAAAGGCCTCTCGTTTATTCCATCACAAAGTAGCAACCTTGCAGAAGTTTTAATTGACTTACGCTTATTTGCGAGAACTGTGTCTTTGAAACTTTACTATAAGGATATTCATGAAGCAGATATCAGTATTGAACGTTGTTTTAGGAAAAAAGTGTGTTTGTACCTGAATTTCCATTTAACATTGATTGTTTTACACGATTATGTGAGAAGGATTTTTATAAGTATTTTTCAGATTCTACACTTGGAAATAAGAATGTTTTTTATAATCTAGATGTTGATGAACGGTGTTCGTTGTCAGCTTTATCTCAAGATCCCAGCCTAACTATAAAACCAGCAGATAAGGGAGGAGGATTGGTATTAATGGACACCACCTTTTATACAGGCTTAATGTCTACTATGCTAAATGATACAGAAAAATATGAGCTGATAGATAATAAGAGACTAGTTAAAATAATAAACATGGTCTATGATACATTATATGATCTACTTATGTGTAGACAGATAAAAGATTTGTATGATTATTTTTTAATAGAAGAACCTTTAGTTCCACTTTAAAAGGGACTTCCTAAGATGCATAAAGGTATCTTTCCCCCTCCTATACGCCCCATAGTGGCAGGTGAAAAATGGGTCACAGAGAACATTTCACGCTATTTGGAGTTTAAACTAGGACCAATAGTTAGAAGTTTACCCACAATAGTGAAAGACACCTACCAGTTGCTAAATGACTTACATCTCTTAGTAGAAAATGATAGTATGCCATCTTCCTTTTTATTGGCATCGCTAGATGTTAAAAATTTATTCACAGCCATTCCTAATGATTATGGGATTGAGGCTGTGAGAGAACTGTTGCACAGTAATGACACTTTAGATAAGGACCTACAATTGCTCATATGTACTTAGTTAGGTATGGTATTAAATAACAACTTGTTTTCTTTTCAAGATGATCTATATATACAGACATGGGGGGTTGCGATGGGCACCCCCTGTGCTAATTCTTATGCAAATCTGGTTATGTATCACTGGGAGTCTGAATATTTATTCAACAGCAGCTTTATGGATAATATTATTCTATATAGACGTTTTGTTGATGATATACTTATTATTTGGAAGGGTGACCATATGTCACTGGAACAATTGGTTGACTATCTTGAGTCTACGACTGATTTCCTAATGTTCACCTTAGAATCATTACCTAGTAGGATAGATTTTCTGGATATTACCATCTCTAGAGATGTAGAAGGTCTGCTATCTACTACACTGTACAGGAAACCATGTTGGAGAAATGCATTATTGCAATTCAACAGCATGCATCCACGGTTTATTTTTCCTAGCATTGTTAAGAATCAGTTCATGAGAATTTCCAAGTTATGTGATAACATTATGGAAAGAAATACACAGTTTAATACCCTGAGTGATTTATTTTTGCACAGGGGTTATCCATTTGATATGATAGAAAATATGAGATATGATACGCTCATTATGAGTGATTCAAGTGTCAATACTACTAACACTACAGATGACCATCATAATACTATTGTTAATAAAAGACAATTTAACAATAGGTCTACCTCTAAGATATACTCTAGTCATACTAATAGGAAAGTATCTTTTGTTACTAGATACACAAATTATATCAAATATATTACAGATATCATAAAGAAAAATTGGGATGTGATGTTTATAGATCGAGATACCAGCAATATAGTGGGTATTAAACCCACATTTAGTTATAGGAACAGTAAGAACCTTAAGAGGCTATGATGTATTGAAAAAGTCAAGATAAATCCTATGGTTAGGAATGGACAATTCCAGACCTATGGTACTTTTCCATGTATTAGATGTAATATGTGTAAGTTCATTACCAGTGAATATCAATTCATTGTTCCTGAGTTAAATCATACATACAGCCTTCATTTTTATGCTACATGTAACACCATGAACTTGGTATATTTAGCCACCTGTATCAAATGTAATGCATACTATGTGGGGCTCACTTCAAGAAGACTAAAAGATCGCATCTATAATCATACTTATGATATAAGAAAGATGAATCTAACAAATGCTTTAGCTAAACACGCAAGTTTGTATCATGCCCATACCTTTAAATTTAGGGTCTTACAAATAATGAAATCCGTTAAGAAAGGTGGTGATAGTCAGAATTATTTAGAGAAGGCTGAATTAGAATGGATTTTGAAATTGAGATCTCATATTGAACCTGGATTAAATTGTGCTGTTAGTATAAAACCTGTATTAGTTGCGCGTAGATAACTATCTAGTGCATACACATTTTCTGTACAAATTATCGTTAGTTAAATGTAGATAACCATTCCAGTTTATATGTTTATATACCTACATATGTACTTTATTCTGTATGATATTTATATAAATTAGTCATATAACAATCATATTATTTGTCACACAGTTTGTAGTAATTAATTACCATGATATCTTATAGTATTGAATATTTTTATATGATACATAAATTCTCAGCGTTCTTAATTGTTTTATTTCATTTATATTTATTTTTATATATGCTTCACATGTTTATGAATACATATATATTAATGTATATGCTTTTGTGCATATATATTTTTATATATTTTTATATTTATATATACTTCCATTTGGCTTTAAGGAACTTAAATGATTAATTGAATGATTGAGAAAGACAAGTAGCTCATTAACTGGATGTGGGTTATATATAAAAGCAGATGTATTTAGCTTTATTTTAAAACCTGAGGAAGCGTACTTGGATGTACGTGAAAGCGCTTGTTTGATATATACCTCGAATAAATTTTGTTTGCTTATCATCGTGGAGGTCTCTACTTGTTTTATCCTGTGAAGGGGCAGCAATATCCTAGACCTGGTTATTACCAACATGGGCAACCGGTGCTCCACACCAGAGGTCAATTCTTCGTTGGTCAGATCCGACCACAGGCTAATCACCATAGACATCCACATCTCTCCCCCACCCCCCATTAGGGAAACCACAGTAAAAAAAAAAGTGGCAAACTTCATGACTTCATGACACCCATGCTGACTGACAATAGAGGTATGACTGCTGAATCCTACACAAATGCATAAGCACTTACACAAGTGCATGGATCATGCAATCCCTAACAGAATCAAGATGCTATCCTCCAAAAAAAGGAAGCCAATCTGGTGGTCCCCTGCCATAAACAAACTCTACAACAGAAGAAAGAAACTGTTGCAAAAAAGAGTAAAATCCCATGATTGGAGAAACTCCTTGGTCAGCCTCAGTAAGAAGCTGAGATCCGTCATAAAATCCTCCAAAGCTAGTTATGAAAACAAAATCGCCACTGACTCTAAAGACAACCACAAAGCATTCTATAGCTATGTCAAGAATCTCAATGGCAACACTCAGACCTGCTCTGAGTTACAGCACAATGGCACTAAATATACAGAACCAACTGATATTGCCAACATCCTGGCAGATGAGTTCAGTGCTAACTTTACCCCTCTGTCATCCCCTAAAGGGCCCATCTCTATACCAGAAGAATGCAAAGTTCCTGTAATCACGGCTGCACAGGTAAAAAACACGCTATCCAAAGCCAAGAACACAGCATCCATGGGACCTAACGACATCCCAGGCTGTGTTCTACATGAACTACAGAACGAACTGGCACCCCACCTAAGTACCATGTTCAATCATAGCCTCACCTCAGGCTATGTGCCCACTGAATGGCGCACAGTGACATTTATCCCACTCCACAAAGGGGGAGCCACCACAAACCCCGGAAACTACTGCCCCATTAGCCTAACGAGCCTGGTCTGCAAGGCTATGGAACATATCATCATGGTTCATAGGTTGGTACTAGGCTATCAGCCCTAGGGCCTATACAAGCCTAGCCATAACAATTCCCTGGCTATTTCTTCCCACACTATTTACTTCCCTGAACCCCTGTCTAGCAGGGCAACTGACATGATCCCCGGGGTGAATTTCCTTTCTCCCATCCAATCATCGAGGTTCCTTTTGAAGAGGGCCAGAGAGGCACTCTGCTTGACATGCATGGGCAATCTATTCCAGAGTCTGGGGAGTCTCTGGGTCAGGAACCTATCCCTCCAGCATGTTTTGTTTATTGTGATGACAAGGTTTAGATCCTTGGAGCGTGTGGCTCTGAGTGATTGGGATTTCTTTAAGTGTAGCATGTCCAACAGCTCTGGGTTTGACATGGCCTTGTATGTTAAGCAGAGATCGCCTCTGAGTAGACGATATGCGGCAGAGTGTAGCTGGAGTTTTTTAAGGCGGTTAGCATAGGGCATCTGCTTTAGGCCTGTGATTCTTTTAGTGAGGTATTTCTGCGGCCTTTCCAGTTGTTGCAGATGTCTTGAGAGGTACATACCAAACTGGACATTGTATTCTATAATGGGTCTAATGAGGGATGAGTACAGTGGGACAATGACCTCCTTTTTTCTGGATGAAAAGCCCTTAGTGATGAGGTGTGCCACATAGAAGGATTTCCTGACTGTTGTGGCGATGTGGTTATCGAAGGTGAGACCACTGTCCACCTGTGTCCCTAAGTCTCTTATCACACTTTCGGTGTTTAGTGTACTGCCACCTATATGGTAATTCACAGATGCATGTTTTTACCCAAAGGGGATAACAATACATTTCTTGGCATTGAGCTTGAGCCCATGGCTCTGGCACCAAGCATCTGTTTCTGTAAGGCCCTTTTGTAGAGTATCCACATCATTTGGGGATTCAATAATGGCTGACAGTTTGCAGTCATCTGCAAACTTTGTTAGCCAGAGTCCCTTAGTGTTGGCCTGTACTTCAGAGAAGTAGATGCCAAACAAGAGCGGTCCCAGGACTGAACCCTGAGGTACTCCACTTGTCTGGAGCTGGATTTGGAGTCGGCTACTTTTACAGTGTGGGTTCTTTCAGTAAGCCAGTTAGCAACCCATTGGGTGACGTAGAGATTAATGCCCAGTTTTGTAAGTTTATCTATGATTCCACAGTGGGGGATGGTGTCAAAGGCCTTGGCAAGGTCTAGATAGGCTGTGTGGACCACCTTACCCTTGTCCATGGCTCTGGAGACTGATTCGAAGAAGTCAATCAGGTTCAGGAGACAAGAGCAGCCCTTCACGAACCCAAACTGGGTGGGGTCCAGTGTTCGAAGGTTGCCAAAGTCTTTGTTTATAAGTTCCATGATAATACGCTCCATGGCCTTGCAGATAAGGCTTGTCAGACTGATGGGACAATAGTTTCCGGGATCCAAGGTGGATAACCCCTTGTGGAGTGGGATAACTGTAGCTGTGCGCCACTCAGTGGGCACGAAACCTGAGGTGAGGCTATGATTAAACATGACACTAAGGTGATGTGACAGTTCATTTTGTAGTTCATGTAGTACACAGCCCGAGATGTCATCTGGTCCCATGGATGCTGTATTCTTAGCTTTGGAGAGTGCGTTTTTTACCTGTGTGGCCATTATTACCGGAATTTGGCAATCTTCCGGTATTGAGATGGGCCATTTTGGGGGTGAGAGGGGGGTGAAGTTGGCACTGAATCGGTCTGCCAGGATATTGGCAATATCCTTGGGATCAGTATATTTAATGCCATTATGTTTTAGCTCAGAGCAGATCTGAGCATTGCCATTTAGATTCTTGACATAGTTATAGAATGCCTTGTGGTTGTCTTTGGAATCCTTGGCAATTTTATTTTCGTAACTAGCTTTGGAGGATTTTATGAGGGATCTCAGTTTCTTACTGAGGCTGGTAAGGGAGTTTTTTGCATCCTGGGATTTTCCTCTTTTCTGCAACAGTTTCTTCCTTTTGTTGTAAAATTTGTTTATGGCAGGGGACCACCAGATTGGCTTCCTTTTTTTGGATGAGAGCACCTTGGTTCTATTTGGGATGGCACGATTCATGCATGAGTGGATGTGCTCGTACAGTGCCTTAATGTAGGCTTCAGCAGTTGAACTTTCAGTTCCCATCTGCATCGGTGTCATGAAGTTTGTCACTTCTGACTTGAGTAGTATGAAGTTAGCTTTGGAGAAGTTTTTTATGGAGGTTTCCTTACTGGGGATTGGGGGTGGGATGTGGATGTTAAGGGTGATTAGCTTATGGTCAGACCTGACGAGGGGGTGACCATAGGTGTGGAGCATCGATTTCCCATGTTGGTAATGACCAGGTCTAGAATAATGTACCCCCTGGCGGGACTATGGATTAGTTGATCCAGGGCGTTGGAATCTATGAATTCCAAGAACTGTTGGGCAAAGGTGTTGGTACAGGAGTAGTTTTCCCGGTTAATGGCAGGGTAGTTAAAATCACCCAGTATTAGGGTGTTTGGTTCTATCTTAATATTTTCCAGTATGTTTAGAAAGGTGTAGTGAGAATCTTGGGGTATGGTGGGGGATCTGTAGCAAGCTACAATTTGGATTGCAGTCTTACCTAGTGTCAGTTGCACCTGGAGAATTTCAGACGCATTGTGTTGGGCAACTAGCCTGGTGGTGTGAATATCCTTGGTGAATATTGACACTCCTCCACCTTTAGTGTTTCGGTCCTGGTTTGGTGGCCGAAAAGTGTGGTAAGAGTTGTAGCCTGGTATTGCAGGGGTGCTGTCTGGAGCCTTGAACCAGGTCTCAGTTACTGCACAGATATTGATGTTCTCCATTTTTAGGAGTGCCTCGAGAGAGTGCATTTTGAGGTTTAGACTTCTAGCATTGAGTAGCATTACCTTCAGATTTTGCATGCTTGTACCTGTTAAGGTGGTGGTTTTGTCCTTTGAACTTTGCCTAAAAAAGGCACTATAGGGGTTGCAAGAGCCTTAGCCAGTAACCTGAATCCTAGGGGCGACAAGTGCAGACCATCTCTGGCAAAGCATCATGGTCTGTCAATCATGTCGTCCCAGGCAGACAGATACTGGATCCCCTTTGAATGACACCAGAAGCTTAGCCAATTGTTGAAGTCAATCATTTTGTCCTTATATTGTGGTATCATTCTGGTCGAAGGCAGGATGCTGCTCAGGGCTAGGGTCATACCTGCCTGGGCCACATGATCAGAGAGCTCTTCCATGTCTCTTTTCATGTAGTCCAGGGAGGTACGTCTCAAGTCATTCACTCCAACATGGACAATGACAGAGTCGTATTTGTACTACTTGTGGAGTGACTTGAGTGCATGCGTTATGTGGCAGATCCTGGCACCCGACAGGCAGCTGACTGTAATTTTCTCCTTGTTTAACCTAGTGAGAGGAACATCAGTGTGCCGGACTATAGAGTCACCTATGACTAAAGTGTTAGGTACATTGTCTTGCCTTAGGGGCTGTTGCTGGGTGGCACACTGGTGTTGTGAACTATGTGACACTTGGGTTGTGATTTGTGTTTGTTTGCGTTTCAGCTTCAGAGGTCCTTGTTGCTTGGGCAGGTTACAGTTAGGGGCCTCTGCATATGTGGATTTAGTGTTGCTATGTGTGGGTGTTGGTGGTGTGGGTTTAGAAGGGCTATGTTTTGCTTGAGGTGTAGTGTGGGTGTTAACCTTCTCCTCTTGACTGTCTAGCACAATCTTGGGTGGAGAGAGCTTTGCTTCCATTTTGGCTATGTAAGTGCATCTCTCACAGGTTGTAGTGTTGGGTGGTAGGAGGAGAGGGTTGTCTGTGTACATGAGGCAATTGCTGCATTGCTCCAGTATGCCCAGATTCACCAGGTGGACATGAGAAATCACCAGAAGCTGACCCTTGGACATGCCTGGTTTGGTGCTTTTTTTTTTTTTTTTGTAAAGTACAGGAGATGTTTTCCCTTACTATAGGCTGTTTAGTGCCTACTATTAATTTCTCCTTATTAACAAGGAGAGTTGAGTGCTTGTATCAGTTTAAGGCTTCCTAGTGCTTTCCAGCAGGTATTAGAGAAAGTGCTAGTCACAGGGATGCTTAAAGGTAAGATGAAAAAAAAAATGCACACTGCAGTGTGCACTAGAGAAGTTAAATGTGAAAGTGGGTAACTTAAGTTTTATCTGTTTAAAAAGTTAAGGTTTAGTGGAGAGTTACTATTTTTAAAACAGCAAGATGGATTGAAAGGGGTGGTCACTTTTGTATTCTGGTACTATGGAATACAGTAGGATGGCCAATAAATTTAAATTGTTGAAGGGGAGGGATTTCAAAAATGATGATTTTGTGATTACTCACACAATCCAGTGAAAGTAGAGAGGAAATGAGATATATGGTCAGATTAACATAAGAGGCAGGCAACTAGAAAGACAGTGGTATTTAACAAGACAACTGTGACTGGGTGTGAGGGTGGGGAAAAAATTCTGCCTGACTCAGAAGAGAGAGAGCTGTGGTCTCTTTTGAAGTTTTAATATGCTGTTAAAGCAGAATGCAAGTAAAACACAAGGTAAAGAAAACAAACCACAGTATTCAAAATATAGATAGGCAATAAATTAATACAAAAAATAAAAGCAAACTAACCTTTCCTTCACAGCAAAGTGTAGCAGAGTCTGGATGAGCCTTTCTGGTAAAGCTCTGAAATGTTTTATTTTACCCCTTAAATAGAAGGTTTAGTTCCTAGCTCCACCCCCTCAGTTAACAAATGATTAACCTTAAGTGACCTCTTCTATCTTATGAATGAGTCCTTAATTGATCAGTTCTAATTTCTGCCTGACTCAAGAGAGAGCGCTGTGGTCTCTTTTGAAGTTTTAATATGCTGTTAAAGCAGAATGCAAGTAAAACACAAGGTAAAGAAAACAAACCACAGTATTCAAAATATAGAAAGGCAATAAATTAATACAAAATACAAAAAATAAAAGCAAACTAACCTTTCCTTCACAGCAAAGTGTAGCAGAGTCTAGATGAGCCTTTCTGGTAAAGCTTATAAACATATAAACAATGACATTGGTAATCTCCAAACGCAGGACCCCACCCAGTTCGGGTTTGTAAAAGGCAGATCATGTCTCCTAAACCTGATAGACTTCTTTGAAGCAGTCACCAAAGCCGTAGATGAGGGTAAGGTGGTTCACACAGCCTATCTAGATCTCGCCAAGACTTTCAACACCATCCCCCACTCTGGAATTATAGATAAACTCACTAAACTAGGTATAAATCCCTATGTCACAAGATGGGTTGCCAACTGGCTCACTGACAGAACCCACACTGTGAAAGTAGCAGACTCCAAATCCAACTTCAGACCAGTGACAAGTGGAGTACCACAGGGTTCAGTCCTGGGTCCTCTCCTGTTTGGTATCTACTTCTCTGAATTACAGGCCAACACAGAAGGTCTTTGGCTAATGAAGTTCACAGATGACTGCAAACTAGGAGCCATAATCAAAACTCCAAAAGATGTGGACATCCTACAAAAGGGCCTTGCTGAGACAGATGCCTAGTGTCAAAGCCATGGCCTCAAGCTCAATGCCAAAAAGTGTATTGTCATCCCTTCTGGTAAAAACTCAGTACCCATGAACTACCACATAGGTGGTAGTCTACTTTACACCGAAAGTGTGATGAGACCTTGGGGCACAGGTGGACAGTAGTCTCTCCTTTGATAATCACTTTGCCACAGTAGTCAGGAAATCCTTCTACATGGCACACCTCATCACAAAAGGTTTCTCATCCAGGAAAAAAGAGGTCATTGTTCCCCTCTACTCTTCACTCATTAGACCCATTATAGAGTACTATGCCCCTTTTGGTATGTACCTCACAAGACATCTACAACAACTGGAAAGGCCACAGAAATACCTCACAAAGAGGATTACCGGCCTCAAAGAGATGCCCTATGCAGACTGTCTCAAAAAACTGCAGCTTTACTCCGTTGCATATCGCCTACTCAGAGGCGATCTCTGCCTAACACACAAAGCTATGTCAAACCCAGAGCTTTTAGACATGCTCCATTTAAAGAAATCCCAATCCCTACGAGCTACACGCTCTAGGGACCTAAACCTTGTCACCACAATAAACAGAACATGCTGGAGAGATAGATTCCTGTCCTAGAGACTTCCCATACTCTGGAACAAACTACCTATCTATATCAAACAAAGCTCCTCATTAGCACTCTTCAAGAAAAATCTTGATGATTGGATGGGAGATAGGAAATTCACCCCAGGGATCACTTCTGTGGCTCTGCTCGACAGTGGCACAGGAAAATAATTTTCTTGGGTGGCGAAAGCCAGGGTACTTTTGGCTAGGCTTATATAGGCCCTACGGCCAATAGCCTAGTACCTACCTATGAACACAAAGACTCATAGGTTTATACTAGGCTAAGGATCAAAAGGGTCTTTACAAGCCCAGCTGTGCAACTAAACCCAGTTTTGCCCAGAGATCTTTGGATGTCTGTATGGTAGGGTATGTTAGTAAAGAGGTAGGTAATGGTTATATGAGGGTTTATGTTCGTTGGGGAGTAATTTACTTAGTCTCGACCTTTGTCCATCAGAGACATGGGGGCCAGATCAGGGGTGAAATTGCGATTTTCCATCCAGTGATCAAGGTTCCTTTTAAATAGTATCAGGGATGAACTCTGCTTTGTGTAGATGGGGAGTTTATTCCATAGTTTGTGAACTTGTAACACTTACCGGTCTCTGTCTCTCCAGGATGTTCTGTTAATGTTGCAAGCAAAGTTCAGGTTCTTGGATCTACTGTCTCTGGTGCTGTTTGTTTTGCAGATGTGCAAGAGATCCATCAGAGCTGGATCTCAGGGCACCTTACATGCTAAGCATAGATCAGCTGTCAGTAACTTGACAGAGATAGGGTTATAAAGTGATCTGTGTAGAACAAGGTATTCATAACCTGGATTCTTTTGGTGAGAAACCTTTGAGAGCATTCTAACTGTTGCTAATGCCTGGTTAGGTACATGACAAAGGAGGCATCATACTTTGACGGGTCCGATAAGAGCTGAGTAGACTGGTACTGTAACTTCCTTGGGACTGGATGCTGGACCCATGCTTATGAGTGGGGTGACGTGGAATGATTTTCTTACTATCTTGGCTATGTGTTGGTCAAAGGTCAGATTGCTGTTTACATACATTTTCCAGATCCCTGACTATCAAGTCTTCTCTTAGGGGTGTTTTATTGATGGACTAATTAGCTTTGGTGGATGATTTCCCAAGGGGCACTATATTGCATTTATTTGCATTGAGGTTTTGTCCATTGCTTTGGCACTGATCATTTGTTTGTGTTACACCCTGTTTGTAGGATGTTGCTGTCATGCGTGGGGAATCTATGATGGCTTTCAATTTACAGTCATTTGCAAACTTGGTGAGCCTGAGGCCTTTGACATTTGCCTTTACTTCTGAGAAGTAAGTACCAGACAGGAGCCCTGGGGTTTTCTGGATGTGACCGGTCTCCTGGTGGAGGTGGTCTAACCGATTCTGACTTCTTAGGTCCTTTCTGTGAGCTTGTCAGCAATCTTAAGAAGTTATGTAGGGATTTATTCCTAGTTCTGAGAGTTTTTCAACAGTATCTGAGTGGGATATTGTCTTAACTCCTTGCCCAGGTCAAGATAGGTGGTATTCACTCTTTTCCCCTCATCCATAGCCTTGGTGACCCTCTCAAAGAAGCCTTCCAGATTGAATAGGCAAGATCTTCCCTTAACAAAGGCAAACTGGAGATGTATTTGTTGATCATTTCCATGATAATTCATTCCATGGCTTTACCTACAAAACTTGTCAGATTGGTGGGTCTGTAGTCCTCCGAATTGTTTGATAATCCACCCTTATGAAGAGGAATGACCATTGCAGCCTTCCATTCACCTGGCACGTAACCAGTTTTGAGGGTGTAGTTGAAGAGTGCCTCAAGTGGTCCTGCTAGGTCATGTTTAAGTTATTTTGGAGGCAACTGGGAATATTGTTAGGATCCATTGAAACAGTGTGTTTTTGGCCTTAGTGAGCACCACCAGGACCTGCTTCCTGTTGATAGCTGGGGGGGGGGGGGTATACTAGAAGAGATTTCACAGGGGGAGTGTGGATGAAGTTAGAACTAAATTAATCAGCCAGTAGATTTACTATGTAACCCAGGTCAATGAAGGTTGTGCCATTTACCTCCAGTTCTGCACACTGCTGAGTGTTACCTTTAAGGTTCCTGACATAGCTGAAGAAGGCCTTGTGATTGTCGTTAGCCTGGAAGACTATCCTAACCTCTTAATTGGCCATGTTGGACTTCATTAGACCTCTTAGTTTCTTGTTTAGTTGAATCAGAGAGCTCGTTTCTCAGAGTTGCTGTTTCTGATTTTGACATATATTAAGCATTATTATTTTGAGTAGGTATTTTCACGTTTTGACTTGCATGCACACACATTAATGATTGTTAGGCTGCTCTTTTATATAGCTGTTTCTTCTGATCTTCATTTGAATTTATTTTACATTTTTTCAAGACATTTTGCTTCATTGAAAACACTCATAGCTATCCCCTTTTAACTGCATACAAACACATAAACCGTATACAGTTTCAACAAATTAAATGTATTCTTTATTTTCCCAGGTAGGAGCAGTTGCCCCATATTTATGGCTATTCCCACTGGCATTATCTAATCTAAAATTAAGGGTACTCAAGCTAAAATGGCTAATAGCCTGTGTTCCCAATTACTCTGATTGCTGTCTGTTTTTTTCTTATGGAAAATAGATTCCATGCTTTCAGTAAACATCAACTTTTACCTCCTCTAAAGTGTTCTGGCTACCTTTAAATAACTAAATAAACTAAACTGGGTACTATTCTGTAAACTTTATTGTATATTAAGTCTACTGGGGAGGCTCCTACTTTTTATTTATTTCCCATGATTGCAGACTGTACTTTTCACTGAACTGTTTGCCACTGCACCTTTAAACATTACAGTTCTCTCAACAGAGATTGCTCAGAACTCTGAAGATTAATTACTTGCACCTCCAGACAGCTCCTCTCCGAGTAAAAGAAGTCAGCCACTAGAGAAAAAAAAACAGATCTGAAGTAGGAACTTCATTTGTCAGCAACCTTTGGGATACGGATCCGATCTCGGATCCGAGCCGGCAACTTTTACCACAGCATAGATCCGAGCTCCTAGCTCCTCCCTTTACCCATAATCCCCTGCCAACCCTAACTGACCTCAGATCTAGTTTGCCGCGCTTCAAGCCTACAAGCTGGATTTCGAGCTCCTGGCAGTTCAAAGTATTTGTGAGAGAAAAACTTGAAATTTTTTGTACCTTCTCTTGTGTGATTGTGTAAGTTTGTTTAGGTTCCCTCTTAGAGATTTTTTTTTGTAAAATTTTTCCTCCCTACCCTCGCTGGTTCATATTGTGTGTTTGTAGTGTGTGTAGGGGCCTAGTGAGTGTGTTTTTCCTTTCAACATGTCGGAGGCCCCTAAAGCCATCTTTTCAAAATGCACCGAGTGTGGCCATAAGCTTTCACCGGTGGATGGCCACACCCGGTGCGTTAGGTGCCTTGGGGTCGAACACCTCTCTTCGGGATGCACGATTTGTGCAGCGTTCAACCCCAGGGCACTTAAGGACCGGAGGTCGAAGCTGATTCTGGCAGGCCTTTTGCCCCCGGACTCGGCTCCTGCCTCCGGTTCTTTGGTGGCCGCTACCCAGCCCTCGGTGGTAGCCATCTCTGCCTCCCTCCCTCCCATCGGGACTCAACTTCCCGTTTTGGCTCCGGAGGAGAGGGAGGCCGGAAAAACCAAAAGGAAGGAGAAGCACCATAAGCGGCGGGCTGAGGACTCTTCCTCGGCCCTGTCCGCCAAGCAGGCTTCTCCATCCAGGGTTTCTGGATCGCCTCCTCCTCGGCTTCGGTCCCCTTGTTTTTCACCGGGACCTGGGGAGGAGGCAACCCGGTCCCCGTCGAGGTCATCGAGGCGTCACTCTAGGTCTGCCTCGGTGGCCTCGTCGAGGTCCACATTTAGTATGTCAGATGCAGACATGGATCGGATGATGAGTTCATCCAGGCCCAGCTGCAGATGGGAGTGCTCTTGCCTCCCCCCCTCTGGGGGGAAGCTCGACCCCATTTTTTGCACCAATTGCTCCTTCTCCGTCCCGCTTCCCGGGTTCAGAGCATTCGGAGCCAAGCCGCGTCGGATCCGGGGGTGTGTCAGAGCCGACAGTACTAGTTACTTCGGCTCCGACTGGTCCCTCGAGTTTGTCGGATCCGACCTCTCGGAGCCGTGGGCGGAGCTTCGGATCCGAGGGACTTTGTGTGACTTCGGCTCCGTCCCGGTTGGAGCACACGGTTCCTTCGGATCCGAGGGTCTCTGCCCCGGATCCGGTCCCCGCTTCGGATCCGAGTGGGAGCCGACTCTCAGAGCCTATCGGGAGTAGCTCCCCCTCGGCTTTCGCGGTGGTGAAGAGGGCACTGTTGAGTGCATCCAGACCCCCGGTCCTGGCTTCGGCTCCTCCCTGCACTCCCTCTCAGCTGGTCCATGCTCCCATCACCCGGCCTTCAGGACAGCCTGCTTCAGCGTATCTGGGTGTTCCTGCGGAACGGGATATTGCTGGTGAGTCTTCCTCGGACAGCCCCCCCAAAGAGATCCCTCACAAAGCCAAGTGTAAGAGGAGGCACATGGACTCCCCTGAGTCCCTTACCGAAGATACGGACTTAGATGAAGGGGAAGGCTCCCCAAGGTCACCCCCCGAGGATGTCTCCTTTGGAGACATCATGGAGATGCTCAGGATTAGGGAGGGGTGGTCTGCCCCCAAGGCTTCCTCCGATGAGTCCGTATTCCTAGAGGCGTTCGGAGCAGGGCCATCTACCTCTCGGGTGTCCCCTCCCCCCGACCCCCTGGTGGACCTTATTTCCACCAGGGCTTGGAAGGAGCCGGACACTGTAGAGCCAGTCCCCAAGCACCCAGATAGAATCCTGAGTCCCCCTGCTGAAAGAACCCACTGGAGCAGAGGTCCCCCCGTGGATGCCATGTTGGTGGCAGCGGCCACCAAGAGAGAGCTGGCTCAGGAGAACTCTGCGGTCCACCCGCCGAGTAAGGACTCTCGAGCGATGGACCGCCTGGGGAAGCGGGTCTTTAGTTCAGCAACCTTTTCCATGAGAGCCCTGAACTATATGGCACACGTCATCCGGATGCAGCGGGATCTAATAAAAGAATACGCTGCATCCCCCCCAGAGTCCATGTCGGAAGGAGACAAGCAACTGTACTCCTCCCGAATGTCTACTCTACGTTCAGTTTCTAACACCTCTATGCGGCTCTTGTCACACGCCACTGAAGGAGCCGCTAGAGCCGGCGGAGCCGGCCTGGTAATCAGCCGTCAGGCCTGGCTCCGACACTGTGACTTCTCAGAACCCTTTAAGGCGTCATTCGCAAATGCCCCCTTTGATGGTTCTGCACTTTTTGGCAAAACCGTTCGCGACACTTCAGTCCAGAGCGAGAAAGACGGGAAGACATTGTCTGCCGTCGGAGTCCGCTTCTCTGCTCCCCAGAGGTCCTTTTCTAAGAACCAAAAGGGTTAGAAGAAGATGTGGTTCCGAAAATCGCATCAGTCCCAGTCTGCTCCGGACAGCCAGTCCTCTCGTGGCAGAGGAGGACAGGGAGGACGCCGCCCAAGAGGCAGAGGGGGTCCCAGAAACTTTGGGTCCAGAGAACCATTCTCTGAGAGGCCCACGCAGAACCCCTGAGGGGTTGCCCGGCTGCTCCACTCTGGAGGCAGTCGGGGGGGCGTCTTTCGAAGCACCTAGCAATGTGGGAGTCCATAACAACAGATCGCTGGGTGCTTCACATCATATCCAGAAGTTACCAAATTCCCTTTATTGTAACCCCCAAAACCAAAAGCCTCCCCGACGTGCCACCCAATCAAAGGGAGGCAGCTGCTACAGAAATTCAGCAGCTTTTGCAAAAAAGAGCCATCCAACCCGTCCCCCCAGATCAGTTCGGATCGGGGTTTTACTCCAGGTTCTTTCTGGTGTCAAAAAAGACGGGGGACTTGAGACCCATTCTCGATCTCTCTCTCCTGAACCTGGCAGTACCCAAAGAAAAGTTCCGAATCGTCACCTTACAATCTATTCTTCCCCTATTACGGGAGAACGATTGGATGTGCTCCATAGACCTCAAGGATGCGTACTACCACATCCTAGTGGACAGACGCTCCAGGAGGTTCCTCCACTTCCGGCTGGGAGCCAGTCACTTTCAGTTCAGGGCCCTTCCCTTCGGTCTCACCTCAGCCCCCAGGGTGTTCACCAAAGTCTTGGCGGTCATAGCGGCCCACCTGAGGCTTCAGGGAATTCAGGTCTTTCCATACCTGGACGACTGGCTCCTCATCGCCCCAACAAGGCATCTGCTCTGTTCAGGCAGGGATTATTTCCTCGACCTTGCTCCACGTCTAGGGTTAACTATCAACATGACCAAATCCTCTCTAGTCCCCTCACAGGTAATAGATTTCATAGGGGCGAGATTGGATTCCAGGATAATGCTTGCCTTCCTGACTCCCGATCGGCTTCAGAACCTGAGGTTGCATGTCAAGGCCATTCTCATACTTCCTGCTCCACCTGCGGAATTGATCCTGAGGGCTCTAGGGTCCATGGCGGCAGCTATTCCTCTACTGCCCCTAGCCCGCCTGAATTTGAGGGTCCTGCAGTGGACCCTCCAAGTACAATGGTCCCTGTCTCGCAAACCCCTGTCCCATCCTATTCTCCTAAGCAGGGCTTGCAGAGGGTCGCTCATGTGGTGGCTCCGGTCCCCGAGTCTCCACACGGGACGACCATTCTCGATGCCTTCCCCCGTCGCCACAGTGACCACGGACGCCTCTCGCCTGGGGTGGGGGGGCACTATTCAGGCAGAACGGTCCAAGGCACGTGGAACGACACACAGACCTCTTTGCATATCAGTGTCCTAGATATGAGGGCGGTGCTTTTGACGTTGCAGGCACTTCACAGCCTTCTACCGATTGGGACAATTGCAGTACAAACGGGCAACATGTCAGTTGTCTGGTACATCAACAAACAGGGGGGAACCAGGTCTTATCCCCTTTGTCGCGAGGCCATAAGAGTGTGGGAATGGGCGATCTCCACCAACTGCTTTCTTATTGCAACGCACATTCCGGGACGGTCCAACATCCTAGCAGACAGGCTCAGTCGTTCGATTCTGACTCCATACGAATGGTCTCTCAATCCTCTAGTAGCGAAACAAATATTTGCCCTATGGAGGCAACCCTGTTGCGATCTTTTTGCCTCTCCTTCAAATACCAAATGCAACAGTTACTTTGCTCTAATCCCCCCTCAGGGGGAGTCCCCGAGAGACTCTCTAGTACATGCTTGGCCTCTCGGCCTCCTTTACGTTTATCCTCCTTTGCCCATGATGGTGAAACTCCTACAGAAAGCCAGTCGGCTGGGGAACAAAATGATCCTCATTGCCCCATTCTGGCCTCGTCAAACATGGTTCCCGTACCTGTGGTCTCACCTAATTCATCCACCATGGATTCTGGATCCACTCCCGGATCTCATTACCCACCCTCTGGGTCTCCCGGCCCCCAACCTGGTCAACCTCAAGCTGACTGCTTGGTTGCTCCAGTTCCACTCCTGATTAGGACTCCCGGAATCTCCTCACCAGTCAAAGCCATCCTAGTAGCAGCACATAAACCTTCCATCAGAAGAGTCTACCGAAGCAAGTGGAAACGTTTCTCCATCTGGGCGGAGCACCATCACTTGGATCCTTTCACGGCGCCTCTCACGTCGGTTTTGGATTTCTTAACTACCCTTTTTCATCAAGGGGCTAGCTGCTCTACAGTCAAGGAACAACTAGCAGCGATTTCACATTATCATGTAGGGCATGAATCGGGCCCTCTAATGACTTCCAAACTTTGTAAAGCTTTCCTCAAGGGTACCTTCCTTCTCAGACCTCCGGTCAAGGAGGTAGTACCCCCATGGGATTTGTCTTTGGTTCTCCAAGCCTTGACTAGCCCCCCTTTCGAGCCGGCGGCCATGGTTGATCTTAAATATCTCTCTTGGAAGACGGCCTTCTTAGTGGCCATTACTTCAGCTAAAAGGGTCTCTGAACTTCAGGCTCTATGTGTTAAACCGCCGTATTTATCCTTCCATCCAGATAGAGTTTACCTCAGGATCAATCCGTCCTTTCTGCCTAAGGTGTCTTCGAAAGCTAATATTAATCAATCTATTAATCTTCCCGTGTTCTTTCCCCATTACCAGAACAAAGGAGAATATAAACTGCATTCCTTGGATGTGCACAGACAATTAAGTTTTTATACTCATCGAACTGCTGGTCATAGACAATCTGACCAGTTGTTTGTCTCCTTTGCCAAAACAAGTTTAGGCAAGTCAATTTCTAAAGTGACACTATCACGGTGGATAGCTAGTTGTATCCTCTTAGCATATCAGAGTTCGGGAAGGCCTGCACCTCAGGGAGTCCGAGCCGATTCTACTAGGGCCGTCGCTGCTTCGGTGGCTTTTAAATCTAGGGTTCCCTTAGATGATATTTGTTCCGCAGCCACTTGGGCCTCATCTCATACCTTTATCAGCCATTACAAACTGGATGTTGTCTCCAGAGGTAGGGCGTCCTTTGGCTCTGCAGTGCTCCGGAATGTTCTTCCATAAAGGCCACCCAGGATTCAGGTAGCTGGGGACTCTGTCCCAAAGGTTGCTGACAAATGAAGTTCCTACTTCAGATTAAGAAGTCTTGGATAAGCCCCTTCGGGGCACAGTAACATTGCTTATATCGGGCAAACTTGATCTGAGGTCATTTAGGGTTGGCAGGGGATTATGGGTAAAGGGAGGAGCTAGGAGCTCGGATCTATGCTGTGGTAAAAGTTGCCGGCTCGGATCCGAGATCGGATCCGTATCCCAAAGGTTGCAGACAAATGAAGATACCTACTCAGATGGAACGTTATGGTGAGTACATAACTTCTTATTAACTTTGTACAGGCATGGACGGATCTTTGTAAATTTCACTCAGAACACAGTTTACATACTTTCCCCTATCTAACTGCCTGCACCTGCAAACTTATTTCTCAGTAATAGCATTTGCTAATTGGGGAAAATAGCTAATAGCTTTGCAGATGCAAATAATTTACTGTTTTCCATGCCTTTCATCATTTTGATTTTTTTTTTTCAAGCTTATTTGTTTAAAATTGTTTATATCTGAAACCAAGGATATTAATCTAGGCATCCAGCCCTGTAAAACGAAAGGGAAATAAATATCTTAATTGTACATAAAATCAATACACTTTCACTGCCCACCACGGTAGCCCAGAATCTTAACATTATGATCTGATGTTGACAATTTTCATTCTTTCTTAATGTATGGGTTTGTATCTGCCTTGGCCATTGCTTAAAGCTGATGGCAACCTAAAAATCTTGAGCTTCCCCTTACACATAATGCACCAGTCCTGTTTCCTCAGATCTTGTTTCCGATTTTACTAGAAAAGACAATATTTACTATGCTTAAACAAAAGGGGTGTAGCAAGCAATTGCATGTATTCATTTTAGAAAGAGAGTATATCTGGAGCTCAATATAAAGGACAGTAATGTTCCTCTAAGAACTCATTCTTCCAAAAGTTCATATATAAAAAATGAATAGGGGTTGGTGAGCGGGAAGTTGAGGAAGAATGAAAATGGACAACACAGATGGAACATTATGGTAAGTACATAACTTCTTTATTTGATGTTGTTAGTTTTCATTCTCTCCTCAACTGATGGGGACTCTACTACCTAAATTCCAGGTTAGACTCTAAGAAAGGATATTCCTGAGCACAGTTAAACCAAATGATGCTCCTTCACTGGAGATCAGATCAAATTTGTAATGAGTAACAAAGGTATGAGGAGTGGCCCACATTGCTGCTGAACATATGTCATCCATGGACAGCCTAGAGAAGAAAAACTGTCAAAGTTGCCATTGATCTGATTGAGCAAACCCTTACCGGTTGTGGTAAGGCAATGCCCAGGTTTTTTATAAATGAATGAAACACAATCAGTTATCCATCTGGATAAAGTTACTTTGGAAACTGTTTTACCCAATTCAAGTTTGCAAAGGAAACAAATAACTGGTCTGTTTTTCTTATGTCTTTTGTTCTTTGTAAGTAAAAACGTAATTGTTTGTGAACATCTAATAAATGCAACATATATTCTCCTGCGTTAGTAACTTTGGGGAAGAAAACTGACAAATGAATACACTGATAGATATTACATTCTGACACCACCTTGGGAAGAAAGGCTGTGCTGGTTTGTAACGTAACTCTATCCTTGTGAAAAATCAAGTAAGGAGGTTTTAAAGATAATGCTTAAATTTGTGAAATTCGTCTGGCAGATGTAATGACTACTAGAAAAAAATGTTTTCCAAGTTAGATATTTAAGGTCACACTCCCCTGCTGGTTCAGATGGAGAATGTATAAGTGCCTGCAGTACCAGGTTGAGGTCCCATGGGGGAGTGGGGTCTTTAAATGGAGACCTTAAAAGTAGAATGCCTTGAATGAAAGCTCTACACAACTTGAGACACTACAGAAGAACCCTTAAATCCAACATGCAAGTTAGATATGGCTGCCAGCTAAACTTTAATGGTTTTGAAACTAGCTCCTTCTTTAAAAGATAGGGCCAAAAACTCGAGTATGTCATGTATAGGAGCTGAAAAAGGCGTAATATGATTTTGACAAGCCCAGTACACATACCTTTTACACTTACTGGAATAGAGTTTATGGACTGAGGGGTAGTGGGAAGCTAAAAGTGTATGCTGGACAGGAGAAGAGAGCATAGGTTGTCTGATTTTCAGTGGAACTGGAGAAGCCAGGCTATCAGCTTGAGACTTTGATATGCCTGGATGGATCATACCTGTCGGATGAGACAGGAGGTTTGGAGTCAGATCAAGAATCCAAAGTTGATGAAGTAAGTGAGACCAAATGAAAGAGAACCAAATCTGTCGAGGCCAGTAAGATGCGATGAAGAAGGCTTTGGTGTTCAACATGACAGCTTTCTGTAGGAATTTTGGAATTAGCGGAATTGGTGGATAGGCATTTAGTAGACCAGTCATGAAGTAAAGCATCCCTTGGTGATGCCACTGTGGGAGGATTACGGCAAAGTATCTGCTGCATTTGTTGTTTAGGGGAGAAGTAAAAAGATCGCAGCAAGGCTGGCCCCATTGATGAAATATCACCCTAGTCATTTTCATGTTGAGAGACCACTCATGAGGTAGGAGAATGCACCTGCTCAGTTTGTCGGTTGTTACACTGGAGTTCCCCGGAATATGCTTTGCGAAAGTGGTTGGAAGAGATGGCCCATTACCGCACTCTGAAGGCTTCGCAACACAAGGGATAAGATGTGGTCCCTCCCTGTTTCTTGATGTACCAAACTACTGACATATTGTCCTGTTGAATTGCAATCGTCCCCAGTGAGAGAGAGCATCTTGCAAGGCCTGCAAAGCTAACAGCACTGCTCTTGTCTGTAGAACATTGATATGCAAGTTGGTCTCTTTGGGGGACCAGGTGTCTTGGACTGTTTTTCCCCAGAAAAAAATTCACCCCCACCCCAACTTGGAAGCATCCGTTGTCACTATGGCCTTGAGCTGCAGGGGAATGAGCAGATAGTCTTGCAGAATTTGATCTGACTGAATCCACCACTTATGATCTCTCTTGCATGTCTGAGTGTTTCGAATCAGAGTTGCATGGGTTGGTAAATATCAACCATTGTGATGCTAGCATCCACTGTAGAATCCTCATATAAAATCTGGCTAAAGGTATTAGTGTTATAGCCGCTGACACTGACCCTAGAGCTTGAAGGACCAAGCGGGCTGAAATCTTGGTACTGCGTATTTTTCCTGACTTGTGATCTTATAATTTCGAGACTCAATGGAAGCAGTGAAGCTATCATAGACTTGTGTTGAACGATGGGCCTATGAATTCCAGATTTTGAGTTGGCTCCATTTGAGACTTGGCGTAGTTTATGGTTATCCCCAGATGAGAACCAGTCTGGAGAACTTGATCTTTTGCCCTTATCAACAGAAGCCCTGGACCGTGTGGTACTGAGCCTGTTGTCCAGGTATGGAAACACCTGGAATTCCTGCAGTCTCAAAATGAGCTGCTATTACTGCCATGCATTTGGTGAACACTCTCGGGGTTGTGGTGAGACCAAAGGGCAGAGCTCTGAACAGCTCCCAGCCGGAAGCGTAAATACCTTCTGGATGGTCTATTTATCTTTATGTGGTAGTGCATGTCCTGAAGATCTGTCGAGCATATCCAGTCGTCCTTGTCCAGAAAAGGGAGAATGGACTGAACCATTACCATCTGAAACTTGGAGTGTCAAACTGACTTGTTCAAGTTGCCAAGATTCAGAATTGGTCTCCAGTCCCCTGTTTTCTTTGGCACTAAAATGAATCTTGTGTAAGTTCTGGATTCTGTCTGTTCTGGTGGAACCTCTTGGATGACTCTCAGCAGCTTTCATATTTGTATTGCTGATTCTTCCCTCTGACTGGGTGGTACATTGGGTCTTTTTTGTAAGACAGGAGGTAGAAAGGAAAAGGGTATTATATAACCTCTGGAAATAATCCTCTGCACTCAAGTATCTTCTTTTAAGTATAGCCAGGCTCTTTGGTGCAGGGATAATTGGCCGTTGATTGCCTCCAGTGGTAAGCAATCTGGCCTCCTTTCAGGAACGCTGGTAAGGCTGGTCAAAGAAAGAATCTCTGGACCCCTGGTTTTGCGGGCCAGCTCTGCCACAAGGGCATTGTTATCCATAGGAGTTCCCCTCATCTACCCCTGGGGGAATTTCCTCCACGTGCATCTTGGAAAGGACCCTGGGATTTCTTAAACCACATCTTTTGACCACCTCTGATTACTATAAAAGGATCTCTGAGGGGTGGAAAAACATATGCCCACTGCAGACAGGGTCTTTCCATCCTTCTCACACCTGGAATAATGTGTCCTTCACTTCTGGGCCAAACAAAGACATGCTGTCAAAGGGAACATTGACAAATGAAGACTTGAAGGGCTCCACAAAATCATATAAGCACATTCAGGTGTGTCTGCTAATGGAAATGCCTGAACCCCCTGCCCTAGAGGTTCCTTCAGCTATATGCAAAATGAGCCTCAAGGAGGAATTCAAGTAGATTGAAGGGTAGCCATCTGAGAAGTCACAGATGATTGGACCTCTGCAGAAACAGATCTTGACAGGGTATCTGAGAGTTCCTTAATCAAATCCCTCTATAAATGTGTAAAATGTGCCAAATAATTCAGCGACCTTAAGGCGAAGGTTGCTGAAGCAGAAACATGTTTCCCAAAGCAGTCCATCACCCTGAACTCCTTGCTAGGGGGTGAAAAGTGGAAATTTTGTCTGAGAGTTCCTTTTTGGTGGCCGCCACCATGACCATGGCATCAACAGACACCCCTTTACTCCAAAGCTGTTTAGGTGAAGGTGGTGCCATCATTTTGTCTGGTCTCCTATGTATAGGCTCTACTGTGTCTGGTTCCTGCCATGTCCACTGAGAGACCAGTTCAATATCCTCGTTCGGCAGGTGAAGTCACCCAGGAAGTAGATGGGTCAGTAGCGAAAGCCGCCAGGAATACCGACTCCTCAGATGAAGAGTTACTGGGCATCCAACCATCTCTCTGTTTTAGGATTTCAAGAATGTCTCTAAAGGAGACATCTTCAAGAGGTGACCGTGAGGACCCTTCACCTTCATCGAACTCCATATCCTCCGTGACTGACTGGGGGATGCTCAGGGGAAATATCGGAAGATATAGAAATACCTGCTGGGAAGCCTGGGATTCCTGGACTGACTGTCACTGTGCAAAAAGTGATGCGACTCCGATCGCAGAGACATCAGGGTTGAAAAAGGGGTAGGAACCATTTGTTCTGTTCAGGCTGATAATATCTTCACAACCCTGAAGGCGGATTGCCATGGAGCAAGAGAAAACTTTGGATCTGAAAGAACAAGCTTTTGGACTGTTGACCCTCTCTGCTTCGAAAGCAATCCCTTGCGATGGAAGCCAGAGTCAAGTTATCCAAAGCAGAGGCACAGAGATGGCGCCAACAATTTTGGAATTAACTCAAGCACTTCAGGTCTGACAGGTAAGCTTTGGCTCTGAGAGGTCTCCAAATCCGACACAATAGAAGCACTTGCGGTACTCTTCAGATTCAAAAATATAGTAGACTTCAGATCCGAATCAGAATGAGTCAGACAGTTCAGATCCAAGGGCTCTGTAACAGCTAAAGGTATCAAAGGAGGAAGGTGCAGTGGGAGTGTGGTAGAATCACAGACCTCCTGACCCAAAGGGGTAGAAGCCGGTAAGCCACCCATCTGACATTATGCCAAGAGAATCTTCTGCACCACTCTTTCTACATCATCTTCAATCAGACCTCTGGAAGAATGAGTGGAAACAATAGAGGGGGACCTTGGTTTGTGATGCTCCAAAAAAGGCGAGGGCAGCCTTGAGGGCACTGGATCCACAGAAGGAAAATATCTTGTGCTTGGAAAATAAATGAAGCTAGATCCTGTAGGGCTGGAATTGGTTGTACCTGGTAGTTTTCTCATCAGATCCGAAGAGATTGGGTCCCTCACTTTAATCATTTTCTTCTTCAAATCCAAGGGTAAGGTGAGATCAAGTTTAGATCTCTTTCTAGGTTTCGGATCCTAGGATGAGGTCAGATCAACTCAGAATTTTTTTGTGGATTTCTCCAAAACCTGGGAGGATGAAGTGGAAGGTCTCAGAGAAGAAGACTTAGAATTTCTGCTTTTAGGAGATTGAGCCCCAAATATTGCTTCTGTGAAAGCTGAAAGCAACAAGCCTTTCAAAACCAATTTGTTTTTCCTCTCAACTAATGCTCTGGGGTTAAAGCCAGATAAATCTCACAATCTTCTTGCAAATGTAAACATCCAAGACAGTAAACACAAAGTGTGGGCATCAGACAAATTAAGTTTCTACCCACACTTAACACATTTTTTTTAAACCTGCAGGGTCTTTTTCCGCCATAATCACAAGTAACAGAAACGACCAGTCAGAATTACCACAGAACTAAAGGAACTAAACTTTCTCTCCTCTTTTTTTCTCTCTCTCTGTATTTTATATAAAAGCTAAAAAAAAAAAGGAATACTAGCAATGGGGGGGTCTATATTATGTGATCAAAGAATCGCTTCTTTGAGCACATAATAATCGACACATATACAGTGAATGTTGTAAACTGCGAACGGCCACGTCCTCGAGTTTTTTCCTCAGGAAAAAATTTAGTTGGCAGTTATTGGGAATCACTGTAGAAACTCGTAAAACAACAAACCAATAATAGCAAAAAAGCTTCGGTTAGTTATTGGGAATTTCCCTTTTCTTCAATATAGAGCGATCTCGGAGTTGGTATATTTAGTTGGGTGTGGGTGGCAAAGCCCCCACTCGATTACCATTTTAAAGTTTTTTTTTATTTTACGGCCACATGAATTTCTCCCCAAGGAAAAAATTAGAAGACGTGCCCATTCACGGTTTACAGCATTCATTGTATATGTGTCGATTATTATGTGTTTGAAGAAGAGATTCTTCGATGACATAATATAGACCCCAGCAGTGGTATACAAGAGCTACATTTAGTAAAGATAACAGTAATACTTACAAGGCATTTCACTAAAGAATTTCACAATGTACACACTTTCTGAGATTTTAAATGAAAGAAAAAGTTAGTAAACAGATTTTTAAAGTCAGTAAGTCAGCAACAGGGTAAGAGACAAGAAAAAACATTTAAATTAGCAGAAAAGCATAGTAATCAAAAATAATAGACTTGTCTTATAATTGCTCAAGAGCTAAGGTGAACCATATCTTTCTTAAGTGGCAAATGAGATCTGAGGTAACTTAGGGGTTGGTGCATTATAGGTAAGGGGAAGCTCTAGAGTTTTAGGTTGCCACAAGCTTTAGCAACAGCACAGATAGATCCAAGCATCAGATCCAAACCCATCAGTTGAAGACAGAATGAAAATTGACAACATCAGATGTCTTATTACAGAGAAATGGAAAGATTTTGGATCTGAGCTGTTCGGACCAAAGCATTTACAGCCTTTTTCAGATCCTACGCTTTTGAGTCCGATAGACAAACGTTTTGACTCCAGAGAAGCTAGGAAGTTTTTTGAATACAAAGCTCTGAGGGTCCTCGTCGGATCCTAATTTCTCCTTTGATCCGACAGGTTTGGCTGTTACTTCTACATTGGATCTTTAAGTTTTTGGATTTGACAGACAAAACTCTTCCAGAGAAATTGAAAGATTTCAGATCCAAAGACTTTAGAGCTTCCTTTGCATCCAAAGCCTTTGGCTCCAACAGGCGAGTTTTAACTGCAGAGAAAACTAGAAAGACTTTAAATCCAAAGCCCTAGTGCTTCTTTTGGATCCTAAGTCCTCCTCGGATCTGGCAGGTTTGCTTTTACTTCTTCATTGGATCCTAAGCCTTCAGATCTGAAGGGCAAAAATTTTTTTCCCGCAGAATTTAGAATATTTCAGATTGAAACTCTTAGGGTGCAAAACCTTTAGAGCCTTCTTCAGATCTTAATTCCTACTCTGATCTGACTAGCTTGGTTCCTGTGGTGATTAGTTTCTTACCTTCCAATTTTCCTTTCCTTCTCAACTTTTTCAGGATGTGGATAAGATTATGTGAAATTTCTTGTAGCTTATAAGGGTCTTGTCAATTCCACCCTCTCATGGATTTGTGTGTGTCTAATTTACCCCTTTTTTCCTGTCTGTACAATGGTACCCACGAGATGTTTGGAATTAGATCAAAGAAAGGTACCCTCATTCAATCTTTCGATATCCCTGACTGTTTCTATTTAGATACCCTCGGATCAGAGTGGATCTGCGACACCAGGTCTAAGGGTTTGGTTTGTTCCCTACCTTTTACATCCATCCCTTCCATTTTGAGTCTCGACCACAAAATATATTTTTCCTTCTGAGGATTGGATCTGGAGGAGGCCCCTACCTTCCTTCCTTGGAAGTTCTGGTTCTGAGTAAGAAGGGAGGAGTTTTTCCCTGGTTATGTCACTTTTCTGTAATGTGTTACCCAGGACCTATCTTGGATCCTACCCATTTGTACCACCAACACAGCAGTTCAGTCCTAAAGTACATTGTAAGAGACTGCAAACAGATGTGATTAAAGGACTATCTAATTCACTTCCTGGAATCAGAACTGCTGAGGCTCAGTCTTCAGTAGTCTTTCTCAGGCCACCCTAGGACAATATCCAATTCATCCATGAGCCTTATCTTGCATACTGCAGAAGGCGTGTCTAGGACTGCGGGTTCAGGCATTTCCATCAGGAGACATGCCTGAATCTGCCTCAGTAATTTTGTGCCTTCTTTCAAGTCACCTTTTATCAGGGCTTCCTTTGACAGTTCTCCTTGGTTTGGCCCCACAGGTAAGGACAGAACGAACCTATCCACACAAAAGGTGTGCATACCTTTTTCCGTCCCATCAACTGATTTTTTTCTCAGGAGTCAACCAGGAGGTCGATGTATGTGTTGCAGGAAGTCTTAGTGTCCTTTACAGGACACATGTGGAGATAGTTCCCCCTGAGGCAGATGGAGCAGTAGTGGCTGAAAGCACCCCAGTGGCAGAGGACTCCAGCAATCTGAGGGTCAAGAGATGATGCTTCTCTTAGACCCTGCCAACGCTCCTGAAAGGAGATCTCAGTATCTTCCTCTGCAGACAGTTGGGGTCTCTTATCTCTACATCAGGAAGCATGGCTAAACCTAACAAAGGACACTTCCGGAGAATCATTGGCAGAGATTATATCATCCCCTTTTTCCCTTCCACCCGTTACCCAAGAAGCAGCAATACTAGAATTCCAGTGCAGCTTAGAATCGTCCAAAAGATCCCTCCAGACCAGCTGAGTCTATAAGTGACTCAAAATTCTTCTAGTGCCTAAATAAAATAGGATACTGGAGACTGATTTTAAGTCTTGGTGTGTTGAACAATTCTGTTCAGTACACTAAGTCCTAATTAGTCTTGGTTCAATCCAATTTCCCCTTTTTCAGCAGGACAACTGGATGGGATCAGCTGACCTTCAGGGTTCGTACTATAACATAAAATGAACAGATGATCCAGGAGGTAGATACATTTTACACTGGGAGCCAGTCTTTACCAGTTCAGAGTCCTGCCCTTTGACCTCACTACAGCCCCCAGGGTGTTCACAAAGTGTATTGCAGTACTGGCATCTCGCTTGACATTGCAAGGATCCTGCATGTTTCCATTTTGGGACGATGGGCTCATTACAGCTTTGATCAAGCCTTTAATTGTACAAGCTTGAGATCAAGTGCAGTAGACTTGTCCACAATTGGGGAATAACAATCACAACAAGTCACAATTCTAAACGACTAGATGTTAGAGTTTATAGGAACGATGTTCAACGCGGTGTCTATGCTGCCATCTGTACCCCTTTATAGAGTACAAACAATAAGGTCAAGAAAATAGTTTATAGTTCCAAAATATCAGCATGATTGATTCCACAAGTTCTAGGATCAGTGTCAACAGCAATAGTCTTACTTCCTTTACCAAGATATTATTTGAAGATCTACAATAAATGCTATGAACACAATAATAAATTATCTCTCGACCTATGTTGATAAAGATAATAACTCAGGCGAAGGTTATTTTTCCGGGTGGATGCAGTCAAAACCTCTGTTGCTAGGCCATCATTTCTTCTTTCTCTGTCCAAGGCCACAGTGACCATAGATGCTTCCCAGATTGGATGGAGTGGACATTTCCTGGGGAATACAGTCCAGGGCACTAAGTCCCCTGAGGAGGTCAACTTATGTATACTGAAGGTGTGGCAATGGGCAATTTCTTCCAACCACTTTGTAATTGTAGCCCATTTTCTGAGGAAGTTCAATGTGATGGTGGCCAACCTGAGCAGGTCCATCTTATTTCCTCACAGCTTGTCTCTCAGCAACAAAGTGACGGACATGGTTGGTTTATTTATTTATGTGTTTGTTTATTCATTCACTTATCATAAGGACAATTTTCATTCTGTGCCCAGGAGTACAGACTTGAGGCAAATGAATATTGCACATTTAAATAGAAGAAACAGTTTATGCAAACTAAATATGTACAAGAAAAACAAAGTAGAAGAATATAAAATGTGATAGGCATTTACAATACATCTTAAAAAAGATTAGCTCAGAGCGGAACCACGTTGGAGGACAAGCCATCCATCTCTATTTTGTTCCTTACTGACCTCAACAAAGATGGTTCTCCTACCTTTGACCTCTGTTTCTGTACTCCCCTTCAATTTTAGATCTGACTCCAGAACTCCTGTCTTACCTGACAGGCATGATTCCTGCGCACATCTCTAGCCTAAAACTGACTGCGTGGTTTCTCTGATTACATTGATAGCCAGGCAACCTATGTTTTTTTCACCTGTCTGTTCCATTCTGTTATCTTCCCATAACAACTCTCTATAAAAAGTCTCTACAGAAATTTATTGAGACTTTCTTCTGAGTTGAACAGTATCAAATAGGACCTTTCCCAACTCCAGTACATTCTTTCCTTGAATTTCTAGTGAGTACGAGGGTGCTAGTTTATCGAATGTCTAACTTCTACACGCAAGCTTTTCCAAATGTCCATGTGGGGTTTCATAATTCTTCCCTTGCTTCCTCTAAACTTTGCAAAGCATTTTTTAATGGTTCTCTTCTACTTGGACCTCCTTACAAAGTTCCCATACCACCATGGGATTTGAAGTTGGTACGGCAAACCTTGACACAGTCTTCCTTTCAAACTACAGCCAAATGTAATCTAAAATTCTTAACCTGCAACACTATCCTTTTAGTTACATTTCTTCTGGAAAATGTCAGAACTTCGAGCATTATATTCTAAGTCCCCATCTTTGATTTTCCACATGGATAGGGACACTTTACATACTATTGCTTCCTTCCTGCTTAGGGTGCTGTCAGAATCCAGTATTAACCAACCAGTTAACCTGCCATTATTGATTCCCAGACTTTGCAAATAAATGAGAGTATATTCTGCACTTACTGGATGTTTATAGATAATGTTTCTATTTCCACAGAACTAACAAATTAGGAAGACTGATCAATTCTTGGCTTCCTTGACACATCACAAAGTGGGCAAATTGGTTACAAACATAACTGTAATCAAGCGGTTGACAAATTATATTTTGTCTGCACCAAACTGAATCTCCCCATGACAAAACAATACAGGCTCATTCAGCTACTACTATGACCACTTCCACTACATTCCAAGCCAGACTACGCATGGACTTTAGTTATGGGACCACTACTTGGTCACAACCTTTTCCAGTCATTACAAACTGGAGCTAGTCTCGAGGGGAAGAGAGTCTTTTGGCTCAGCCATGCTCAGGAATATCCTTCATTAAAATCTGCCCAGGAATTTAGGTAGCTGGGGACTCTGTCCCATACAGTGAGGAAGAATGAAAACTAACAACATCAGATAAAGAAGTTATGTACTTACCATAGCATTCCGTCTGTTGTCAGTTTTCATTCTTCCTCAACTCTCCACCCTCTGTCCTCCTCCATTTGTCAGAAGTGAATTCTGGAGGAATAAAATTCTTGGGGCACCATATGTCCCTTGTGTTGAATTCTAATTATGACAATTTTTTATGGTCTTCATGTCAAGCTGCAAACAAGATCTGAGGGATGTTAGGGGCGGTGCATTATGGCTAGGGAAACAGCTCCAGAGTTTGCTGGTGGCGATGAGCTAAAATAATGGCCAAGTTGGATCAGAGTATTGGATGCAAACCCATACAATGAGGAAGAATGAAAATGGACAACACAGTTGGAACGTTATGGTAAGTACATTACTTTTTTTTCCCTAAACATCTTTATTAAATTTTCACATATGACAAAGGCAGTTTTACGTTTATATAAATGAAAAACGTACAAAATGATACAACTTTAGTTGCAAACACTTTATATCACAGACACCATTGAAACAACTGTAGGTACAAACATTATACATCACTTATAAACCATCCAGTTATTGTCAGTTAAGCATTATATGGCTCATTCAAATCCTGCCTCTTAAACCTCATTCCTGCTTTGCATATATTGTTCCCACAAGTCCCATTTTTTCCAATGCAGTTTGCTCCTTCCCTTTTGTTGTTCTTTCGGCTTTTCCCAGTTAGGGGTCACCATAGTGTTACTCCGGTCTGCTAATGATTGGCAGTAGATTTTTATGGTGCCAAGGTGCCAGCTCGACACCCAACCTTCAGCGAAGGCATGCCCATTCTATGCATGTCTTTCGAACGTGGGGAGGACATGCAGACTCAACACAAAAGGCGCTCCAGCCGTGAATCGAACGGGAGAACCTCTTGCTGTGAGGCAACAACGCTACCGCTGCATTTCCAGTTGTTTTATCTCTGTTACTATATTCACTACTTTTAGTAAAGTTGGTCTAGACTTTGATTTCCAGTTTCTAGTAATTTCTTTTTGACAGCCACCATAATTAGACTCTGTCTAGGCAATTCTGATTCTGTAGCATAACGCAGAAAAATCATCTCTCCAGTCAGTCCAGTCTGCCCAGTCTGCCCACCCAGCATGTCTGACAGGAGCAGTCCACAGGGAATCGGTAAAGTCTGCCAGCTCATTACACTCCCAAAAAATATATTCCCAGCTACCTCTTTCTTGCCTGTCACACCTCCAACATTTGCTACCCAACTGATAAAAAATTCTTTGGAGTCTACTTGGGGTATAAAAATACCTATGTAAACACATCCAGGCAAAGATCCTAAATCTTCTAGACTTTGTTGCATATTTGGGAGATAGACATATATCCCCCATTGTCTGTCTGTGAATTGCTTATCCAATCTCTCTCTTCCCAAACCTTTCTAAGCGTCTCTGATTGAGTCTTACAATTATCATGCAATATTTTATATGCTTTACTAATTATTCCTTTTCTAATGGCATTGTCTGTTCTAGATTCTATTAAAAACTCTACCAGTTTCATTTAGGAGCCCCCTATTTCTTTCTCTTTGCCTATACTCAGATATCAGTCCTTGATAGGGAGGGCAATCTCTAACCAACAGTCCAAATAAATTCTTGGCCTCTTCCCATTCTATTACCTTTCCCTTTGTAGTTATTTGCTTCCAGTACCTTGGTTCCCTTGTCAGTTTTCTCCAGTAAATTCAAGTCCCTTCTTGCCTATTATCTGTATCCCTGACCACAGTCATCCATGTTGGCAAAATCTTTTTTATCCATTCTCATGCTGGTTTGGTTCTTAAAATGCTATACTCTGTATGATTTTGATTGTTCTCCTTAAAAGTCTGCATCCAAAATCCCAATCTCCCTACTTATATCTTGAGCTTCCTCCCTGTATCAGCATCATTCCTTTCCACTTTGAATTATAGTTTTCTGCTTGTGCTGTGTATAAAAAAAGCCTTAACTGTGCTGCTGTAAAATACCCCCTCAAATTAGGTAATGCTAGTCCGCCTTACCTATTGTTAGTATAATTTTATCTCACTTGACCCTTGCTGTCTTCCGTTCCCAGATAGAATCCTTCAGCTGTTTTTAATTGCTATCCACAACTTCTCTTTTGGTTGATAAAAGCATGCCTGACCTGTGTATAAGACAAAAGGGACTAAAAACATTTTAATGGCTTGTATTTTAGTATCCATATCCATGTAACAAAACTTCCAGTTTCTCAATTTTTATCTTCTGTTTAGTCTCTTCCCACATATCCTTAGCTGTCACCACAGAGCCATTTTTAATCCATACTCCTAAATACTTCATTTTATCATGTCCCCATAAATGTGGATATTGTTGGACCAATTCGTGTGTGGGTACATCATTTACTGCTATTGCCTTTGTTTTAGCACATTAATTTTGTATCCCAAGAAGATTTGAAACTGTCTTAAGATTTTCTTCAGCACTCTAATGTCCCTTTCTGGTTTTGTCATGTATAAAATAATATCTGCAAATAAAGCCAGCTTTTCCGGACTACCATACCAGTTATATCCTTGAATTTCGGAGTCCCTTATTTTTTTTTTGCCAGTGGTTCTAAATATAATGCAAACAACAAAGGGGGAAGCAGACAACCCTGCCTGGTTCCCCTACTCAAGCAGAAGTTATTGGATAGGACCCCACCCACTTTAACCACTGATCCCTCATATATTCTTCTAATCAAACTTATAATTGTATCAGGGAAAGCAAATGCTTCCATTGCCTTGCACATGAAGTCCCAGTCTACTCTGTCAGATGCTTTCTCTGCATCGACCCACCAATAAAAGTGGTACTTTCTTACATTCTGCTTCCCTCTGGATCATCAGTGTTCTGTTAATATTGTCAAATGTTTTCTTTCCCTCCACAAAACCACACTGATCCATATCTATTAATTTTGGTATAACTTTTGCCATTCTTTTTGCCATTATAAACATAAACACTTTATAAACATGGATTAGTATTGAAATGGGCCTATATGAAGCTAGATCCGATGGATCTTTACCCTCTTTAGGTATTACCATTAACACTGCCTTCTTCCAGGGTGCTGGTACCTCTCCTCCTCTTAAAATACTGTTAAACAAAACCTTCCAGATTTTTATCAGTTTTTCCCTCATAACTTCCAAACTTCCACAGGAATACCAACTGTTCCTGTGGATTTTCCTGTAGATTGGTTATACATAGCCATTTTATTTCATCCCTTCCTATTCTAACCGTTAGTAATTGAGCCTCATCTTCCTCTAACTTTGCCATATTTCATTCTTCCATAAACATTTCCATCTGTACCTTTTTCTTGATTTCCATATTTCTCTGCATTATACAAATTTTCATAACATTTCCAAAATATTTTTAGTACTTCTACAGGGTCTTGTGCTATTTTCCTTGTTATAGGCTCCCTAAGCTTGGTGACTGCCCTTTCCACTTTCTGTTGTCTGAGTTGCTGTGCCAAAAGTTTTTGTGCTCTAAAAGTCTTATCAAAAAACAGTTGCTTAGCAGCAATCTTTCTAAACTCTTGTATATTATCAAGGTAATCCCTTATTTTCTGTCTAGGATTCTGCAGTTGCTCCTTTTCTTGTTCTGTGAGATTTTCCCCAATTTGCAATACTTTAATATTTGCCAATCCCTCTAAATAATTATCACTGTTTAACTTTATCTCCCTTTTTTTATTTCTAACCTAGTTTCAAAGTCCACTTTAATTTTATTCCACTCCTTAGTTATGTTTTCAGAAGATAAGTCTATCTTCTCTAGTAGCTCCTGAATTAATTTCACAACCCATTCCTTAAATTCTTCTCTTTTCAGCCGATAGGTGGGAAAGTGCTAGTGTCTCATTTTTATTTAATTACCTTGCGTTTTTATTTTGGTTATTATTGATGCATGATTTGAAATAGTTATTGGGTGCATTTCAAGACCTTCAATTAAAAGCACATGTTCCCGTGAGATATAAAGTCCATCTAGCGTAGCCCAGTTTTTGTATCTTGGTGAGTAATAAGTAAATTCACTCCAAACTCCTAGTACTGAATTCACATCTTCCATGCCAAACATTTTCATAAATTTCTTCAGAAATCTACCCTCCCTTGTTATATATTCCCTTCTAGGCCCCCAGACACATCTTCACCGTTGCAAACCAAATTCCAGTCTCCACCTATAAGTAATATTTCTTACTGAAAGCTGATTATTTCTGACAGAATTTTCTTAAGCTTCATTATAGCAGTTTTAGGGGGGATATAAATGCTTGCCAGTGTAATCCTCCTCCCTAACCAGTAGCCCTGTACTATGCATCTTCCATTATTATCTTTTTTTTTCTCTTTTGTCACTGTTGGAGCTCCTCTTGCATTGATATTAAGTACTCCTCTTTTCCTTTGCCCTAGATATTCCACTGAATAACCAGCCTGAAATCCTTTCTTTATCAAATTCACATGTTCATTTCTTTCCAGGTGTGGCTCCAGCAGCATAGCTGTTTGCACTCTACATTTTTAATATAGTTCACTACTCGTTCTTTTTTATATTTATCTGTAAGACCATTTAGATTGAAAGACATTACAGAACGCATCATTTTTTTACATAGTTATTTTTACCACCTTTTATATGCAACTGCTCTTTTTGCTAAATATCTGGTTCCAGCTTTTATGTTACATGCATATACTGTTCAGCAGGTTCGTCTTTTATGCAGTTGTTTCATGTCATAGCCATTTGCGCCTATGTTACATCTTACATAACTTTTTGGTTTTTTTTGAAAGCCGTCATATAGAACAGAACAAGCAACCCCCCAAAAACCCTCCTAAAACATGTGAACTTAACAATAACACTCAAAACAATGTACATCTTGAAATATTGAAGTTTTTGCTTTTTAATAAGAACATAAGTTCTAAGTTGATAGTTACACAGACAGGCTAAAGTTAACCAAGGTTAGTCATGCTAAGACGCATGGTACAGCTTGTGCTATTAGTAAGTGCTATTTGATTTTGTATATCTTTAAAACTCTCCCAGTTGAGAAAACACTTAAACGCTTTCAGTAAACACTTTCTCCATGCCATTTCTCTTTATCAAATTGTCTTCTAGTGACATGCAAACCAGACACAAAACTGCTAGGGGTACCTTGTTTATCAGAAAAAAAGCCTTACAATATTCAATATTCTTTTTTATTTACATGCTTTGTAATAAACCTGTTACTGGATAACATCTAAGGTTTTTACTCAGTCATTTCCCTATGCAAGCGTGGGGAAAAAGCTCACTGATTTTTCTTTTGTCATACTGTCTTACACAGACCCCCTCCACTCTCCCCATCTCCTCCCCTCCTCATTTTTTTTTCATTGCAGTGCCCAGATTTCTCAAAATTGAACAACAAAAAATAGAGAAGGGTGAACAAGAAAAAGCAAAAGCACCTGCTTATCCCCATTGCATTAAAAAAAAAACTGAGATAACTTTACTTCAACTCTAAATGGTTTTGTATTATCTTTAAAGCTGTCACACCTGGGAAAACCCCTGTGTTTTCAGGGAACATTATGTCCTAGTCAGTTTCTCTGTTCTTTTTTCTTCTTTTCCATCAGCCAATCCCCTTCCACCAGACTGTCTCCACTTTCTCTTTATCAGATTGTCTCCGTGGAGGCATGAAGACCGGCTGCAGAAATACTAGTTAGTATACATATTTGCAAGTGCTAGGAAAAAACAACTTATAATATTCAATTTTTTTTCATTTACTTGCTCTCTGTCTTAAAACAAAGGTCCTTAGTCAGTCATTTCTCCATGCAAAAATGAAAAAAGCATATTAATTTGAACTCTGTCATGCCCCCTTAACCAGGCTCCCTTTTTCCTTTTTGTTTCTCAAAACTGCACAAGAAAAAAAAGAGAAGAGTGGAGAAAAATAAAAACACCTGTTTACAATTCCCATTACACCCAAAAATAGCATGCAAAGAATACCATGCAACACAGATACGGGACTATTAAGAAAATAAAGTGTTTTCTTTACTTACTGTTAGCGTTCTCCCCTCTCTTCCCCTCCCCAAAGCATTTTTCTGGACATTAATGACATGAAGTAGGGCATATACTGTAGACTCTCCCCACTTAGCCAACACATTTTGAAGAAGTACAATATTTCCAAATGTTCTTGTGCTGTCATATTTCACAAATATAATTATTGCATTGTAATCCCATATTAAGTTGCTGATTTTATTACTGTTCTCCACCATCCAGATCCTGTCTCTGCTTCATTTCCAACATACTCTCAGTTTTTCTAGTCAGCTCTCAAGCTCCCTTCCTTGTCTCCAACAATTTCCGTTGAAATACTGAAAAAGGTTTCACAGGTGCAAGCTCTTTGTGCTCTTTATTACCAGAGGAATAAAAAGCCAAATCTCCTTCTGTTTCACAGTTCAGTTTTTGTTGGACAAACTTTTGTATTTCCTCCTTAGCATGCACTTCTTCAAAAATTATTTTGTCCCACCAGGGAAGAATACCTTGAAGACAGCTGGATGCAGTAGTTTGAATCTTACACCTGTGTCTTGACATTATCTGAATAGTGGGATGAATTTACTTCTCTCTTGCCTGGTGTACGAGTAATCATTCTCCACACTCTGCTGTCTCCCACTTCTAGTATTTTGTCCTTCTGCCACAGTTTTGACAAAATCAACTCTCTCTGCTGGTAGGATTGCATCCTAACTATTAAAGGTCTAGATTGCTTTCTGTTAGCTAGATTTGGAGCAAACACACAATGTGCCCGTTCAACTAATAAGTCCTGCTGTGGAATACCAGTCCAGTTGCTTACTTGTGCTTTCATGAATTTAATGCAGTCTGTTCCTTCCAGCTTCTTTGGTGTAGCTGAAGACCTCAAGTTTTCCCTACGTGCTCTGTCCTCTAATTCTATTATTTTTTAAACATCTCTTCCTGAGCAGTCTTGTATTCAGCCAGCCTTTTCTTCATTTCGACCTCTGATTTTTGCAGCGTCATCATCTCATCTGAACATCTGTTTAAAGCTTCTTTCATTTGTTCCGGCCTTTTGTTTGTGTTGATATACTCTATCAGTATTTTGTTTATTTTTACCAGGTCTGTATGCAGTTGTCTTGTATCATCCTGTAGGTTATTGGAAGTCATGTCGGAAGGTTGTATTACTTTTTGCTGAACAGTTGCAGAACTCTCCTTAATCAGTGTTTCTTCCTCACTTTTTTAGCTGATTTTTTCCAGGTCTTCTGTATTTCTTTATTCCTGGCATCCAGGCAGTATACTTACTAGCCAGTTATTGAAATTCACCCATAAACACAAGTCGGGTGGCCTTCTCTGCTGAGTTTCTGTTTTTACACTGGGAGAACTAGGATCATAGAAACTAAATAGGCTATTGGCCCTTACAAGCCTAGCCAAGATTTTAACCCATGTTACGACAAGTCAGCACCTGATGCCCCTGTCCAGCAGGGACACAGGTGGAATCCCAGTGGTGTATTTCTGTTCCCCATCCAGTTATGCCGATTGCGCTTAAAAAGGGTTAATGGGATACTCTGCTTGATGTGGAGAGGGAGTCTGTTCTACAGAACCTAGTCTCTGGGACACATCTGTCCCACCAACAAGTCCTATTGATGTCACAGGCCAGGTTGAAGTCACACATGTGGGTTACTTGCATGGAGCTTGACTTGCAGATGTGCGGCAGTCCCATCAAGGTAGGGTCTGAGATTGCTTTGTATGCCAGACAGGGGTCACCTCTGAGGAGTCCGTATGAGACTGAGTAGAGGGACAGGGCATTTAGCCTATTTGTGTAGAGTAGATATTTAAGGCTATAGATTCTCCTGGTGAATAACCTCTGTGGTCTCTCCAGCTGCTGCATGTGTTTTGTGAGGTATATGCCAAAAAGGCCATTGTACTCCATAATGGGTCTGATAAGGGAAGAATACAGGGATGTTATGACCTCCTTTTCTCTGGATGAGATACCTTTACTAATGAGGTGGGTCATGTTGAAAGCTTTTCTGTACAATGGAGACAATATGGTGGTCAAAAGTCAGTTTGCTATCAACCTGGGTGCCCAAGTCCCTCACGATTGATTGTGTGCTTTGGACCTTGTTATTAATATGATAATTTATGGGGACATCACTGTCGCCAAAGGGGATGATGATGCATTTTTTGGCATTCAGTTTGAGGCCATGTTTTTTGCACCAGTCATTTGTTTGGCTGAGACCCTTTTGGAGGATGTCCATATCACTAGATGAATTGATGACAGGACCCAGCTTGCAGTCATCTGCAAACTTTGTCAGCCACAGCCCACTGGTTTGGGCCTGCACTTCAGAAAAGTATATCCCAAACAACAGAGGCCCCAAGACCAATCCCTGGGGTACATTGCTCTTTACGGGTCTACTGCTTCTACTGGCTGAGGTAGCTTCCCGTATTTTGAGTAGGTGGGTTCCATCAGTGAGCCAGTTTGCTACCCATCTGGTAACATGCAGAATGATGCCTAGTTGAGAGAGTTTATCTATTATACCCGAGTGGGGAATAGTATCGAAGGCTTTGGCCAGGTCGAGGTAGGCAGTGTGCACCATCTTCCCCTTGTCCATGGCTTTGGTGACTGTCTCAAAGAAGTTAACCAAATATAACAGGCATGACCTCCCCTTGACAAAACCAGACTGTGTGGGATAGAGTGTTTGGAGGTTGCCAGTGTGCTTGTTAATGAGGTCCATGATAATCCTTTCCATGGGCTTGCAGATCAGGCTAGTTAGGCTGATGGGTCTATAATTTCCTGGATCTGTGGATGCTCCACCTTTGTGCAAAGGGATGACGGTGGCTATCCCCCATTTAGCTGGTACTCAGACTTTGGTTGAACAGGGTGCCTAATGGTGCTACCAGTTTCTGCCTGAGTTCATGTAGGATGCAGCCTGGGATGTTATCAGGCCCCATGGAGGCTATATATTTTGTCTTTGAGAGGACAGTGATGACTTGCTCCCTAGAGATAAGGGGAGGGGGCAAGAGCTGGGGATGTCCTGATTTATTGATGGGACAGAGGGGTGAAGTTTTCACTGAACCTGTCTGCCAGCTGGTTGGCTGTATGTATGGCATTTGTGTATGTGGTGTCCTTGACCACCAGTTCTGAAGAGAACTGAGTGCTTCTTTTGAGATTGTGGACATATGTAAAGAAGGCCTTATTATTGTCTTTAGTAGCTGTGGCTAGTTTGGACTTGAAGTTTTCTTTGGGGGACTTCAATGTGCCAGTTCCTATGGAGGGGGAGGGTGCTGTGAAACTGTTTATACCTTCCCTCAGGAGGTTGTAATCAGCTTTGGAGAAGTTTTTTTGTTTGACTTTAGCTGAGGCGGGGTCAGAGGAGATGGTAACTTCGAAAGTGACAGCTTTGTGGTCAGATCTTGCCAGAGAGGATGACATTGTAGTGATACTGCAGTGGTTACTCATGTTGGTTAATACCAAGTCCAAGATATTATCACCTCTTGTAGGGGTGTCGACCAGCTGGTCCGAGGCATTTGCATTGACAAAGTCAAGGAATCTCTAGGCATTTGTGTTTTGGCATGAGTAGTTCTTCCAGTCTATGGTTGGATGGTTAAAGTTGCCCAGGGTCAGGGTAAAGAGGTCCAGATAGGTGGAGTGGACATCTTGAGTCAAAGTTGGGGACCTGTAGCTAGCTATGATTTGAATAGGGGTCTTGTCAATGGTTAACTGCACCTGGAGTGTCTCCTGTGTGTTATACTGTTTGACCAGCCTGAAGGTACGTCTGTCTGTAATATATATTGCAATTATACCTCCTTTTACTTTAATGCCCATGGTTTGGGGTCTGTATACTTGATAGGATGAATAACTTGGTATGGCTGGGGTGCTCTTCCCCCGCTTTGAACTAGGTTTCTGTGACTGCACGTATGTCAGCATCTTCTCTGTTAAGAATGCTTGCAATGAGTGCAGTTTCATAGTTGGAGTCTTGGCATTTAGTAGCATGACCTTTAATTTGCATTTTGACGAAATTTTCATATTGGTAGTTTTGATGTCATGGCATTACCTAAAAAAGGCACTATGGGGGAGGTAAGAGCATTTGCCTAAAGCCCAAGGGAGACAGGTGCAGGCCATCTCTGGCAAAGCATCTTGGTCTGTCGAGCATGTCTTCCCAGGCTGTCAGGTGCTGGATCCCCTTAGAATGACACCAGAAACTAAGCCAATTGTTAGTCAGTCATTTTCTGTTTGTAGTGAAGCATCATTCTGGGTGATGGTAGAGTGCTGCTTAAGGCTAAGAACATACCTGCCTGGGACACACATTCAGTGAGCTTGATCATGTATTTCTTGATATAGTCCAGGGAGGTATGTCTCAAGTCATTCACACCAACATGGACTATGACAGAGTCATAACAGTACCTGTTGTTGATAGACTTGAGTGCATGGGTGATATGGTGGATTCTGGCACCTGACAAACAACTAACCGTGACTTTCTCCTTATCCAGCCTGATGAGGGGCATATCTGTGTGTCCTACAATGGAGTCTACTATGACTAATATCTTGGGTTTATGTTTAGGCCTTAGTGGCTGTGAGACACAGGTGTGTGGACTGTGTGGTGTGGTGTTCAGTGGCGTTCTTATGTGTTTTTGCCACAGAGGTCTCTTTTGTTTGGGTATGTTTTTGTTGAGGACCTCTACAGATGTGTGAGTAGTGTTTGACTTGACAATCTTCTCAGTGTCGGCTATACTTGCTTGTGAGGGAGAGAACATAGACTCTAGGATGTTCTTCATGTTTCACTGTTGCAGTCATCACACTTGGGTTATCCTGCCAGGGGTAGCCCTCAGTCGGCCCGAATACCAGAGACTTAGTATTTCTGTGTCGGTTGCTGTCACTTCAGGACTGACGTCAGGTCGTCAGGGCTATAAAAACAGGCAGCCGACGCCATTAAATCCGTCTTTCTTGCTGAGGCGCCCGAAGCAGAAGCAGTTCTCACGAGTGCCGGTCAGCCGCTACCTGAGTTTTCGTTTCCGAAATTGAATCATCCTGAAGTCTTCTAAAGCTAAGTACCCCGTTGGGGATCATTTTTTCTTGCTCTAACTGATGTCAGAAAAAGTTAAAAATTGTCTCGCCTGTGGAAAGCAAATACCACACCGAGATTTCCATTCTTAGTGCGTCACTTGTTTAGGCCCAGACCAAGATGTACCTCGCTGTCAGTTTTGTGCTTTGTTCAACACCCGAACTATTTGTCGTTGGGCCCTTATTGTAGCTAAATACTTTCATTCTCGATCTCCGTATTCCGAAATGGCTTCAGTAAGCCATCTGAATACCGATCTTCCGAAAAAAACGTAATGATAGACAGAGACAGACTGCACAAGTCCAAAACTGCCGACGATGCTTCCGTTAAGCTAGTCACCAGTTCACCGGTACTCAGCGAGGCCCTTTTGCAGGCCCATATGCCCACTTCAGTGGATTCGCAGGCTGCTACCAAGACCCGTTCAGAGACGTCCAGAGAGTATGTTGCGAGACTCTTCTTTGACTATGGAACCTACGGATGTCTCTACCTTATACTGGTCCTGAGCCACTGTGCAGGCACTGGCTTCTGAGGAAGTTCTTCGCATTACTGATATTCGACATAAACCTACGACTTCTTTCGCGTCTTCAGTTCTTTCTAAAACTACAGCGTTTCTAAGGCCAAGAGTACGAGCTACGCCTACAAAACCGACGACCCAAGCTCAAGCGCCTCTTTTCTTGCCACAGTCTCAAATGCTTAAAATGGCAGAAGACCTGACCATGCTGATTAGGGGAAGCCAACCTTCCCCTGCTAAAAGGAAAAAAGACTTGTCCCCAGCAGCTTTAACTGACCAAGAGTCCGACTCTGCGGTTTCTGAATATGAGGACATGCCTTTATCTGCCTATGAGAATTCAGATGCAGAGGAAATCCATTCCTTCTGCTTCCCCTCCAGAGGATTTTTCTTTTGGTGAAACCCTACATACTCTGAGAGCATTTCCACTGGGAATGCTAGGATTATCTTCAGTCCAAAAAGAGAGTCGGGGAAGTTTTAGATTTACCACAGCACAGACCCTTAGCTATCCCTCCGGTTCTGGATGTTGTGGATGATGTCTTTATGGAATCCAGTCTAACTCCTGATACTTCACCTCCTGCTCCAAGGAAATCAGACTGGTACTATAGAGTCCCTGACTCTCACAAATTTCTTTTCAAAAATCCTACTGCTGACCCAGAGGTCATCTCCCAAGGACCTAAAAAATAAAAGCAACTACAGCTAACAATCCCACCCCTTCGACCGGGGTTTCCGAGCTTTAGACAGATGGGATAAAAAAGTATACACCTCTACAACTCTCACCATTAGAGCATTGAATTGTCAGTTCCACATGCTGAAATACCAGCAACATACTATGGAACTTATTAAGCAAAAATCATCTACCTTTCTTGACTGTGCAGAAAATAAAAAATTATATGCATTCTGCAAGCCAAGTCAGCAAGCATACCCTGCAATGTGAGTTTGACGCCCTAGAAGCATCTTGCAGGGCAGCAGTCACAGGTTCTGTACTTAGAAGACATGCTTGGCTTAAGGAGCAGACCTTGCCAGACCATGTCAAATCAAAATTACTGGACGGGCCTTTGAACAAGGACAATCTGTTTGGCACCAAAGCAGAAGAGGTTTTAAAAAAAATGGAAGCAAAGGCTAAGTCTATGCAGACAGTCAAAGATTTTTTGCAAGTGCAGCCTCCAAGATTCAGTAGGCATTGCCCCTCGAAACATTGGTCCTTTCCAGCCCCCTCAAGGCCCATCTCAAACTAGACCCAGGGAAACAGACCCCCCCCCCCCCAGATTACAGTCTCTGGGTATGCAGAGATCTAAGCAATGGAGTACCTCCACTTCTAAAACGGAGTGCTAAGCCACCTCCTTACGGAAAGAATTCACAATGACTTCTCAACTCCACTTCTCACCTCTGCCCAATTGCTCGTGCCCCTAGGAGGAAACCTTGCCCACCATGCAAAAAACTGGACCTCCATTACCAACGATCGATGGGTCCTCAATATAGTATCCCAGAGGTACAAATTTTATTTCCACACGCTGCCAACCCCAAAAGGGTTCCCAGACCTTCCTCCAAACCAGTGGGCAGAGGCACAAAACCAAGTTCAATTTCTGAACTCCATAAGGGCAATTCAGCCTGTTCATGCAGAACAGATAGGCCAAGGTTTTTATTCCAGACTTTTCCTGGTACCCAGAAAATAGGGCACCTGGCGCCCAGTCTTGGATCTGTCCATTCTAAACACCTTCCTGGTGGTACCAAAATTCAAAATGCTCACCCTACAGCAGCTTCTCCCTATGCTGTCCAAAGATGCCTGGTTAGCCACCCTAGACGTAAAGGAAGCCTATCTGCACATCCCAATAAGGGACTCGTGCAGGAAATATCTACGTTTCAGGGCAGGATGTATGCATTATCAGATGTTCTGTAGTCCTATCTCGCCTTCATTCTTACACTTGGTTTCGGAGTCGAACCTCGGCTCCGACTCGGCAGTTCTCTTGCTCAAAATTTTCTGGTTGGCTCGTGGCAAGGAGGTATTCCACAATGCACAACTAATGTATCCCAGATCTCGTGTGCCGCTCGTTGAGCTCAGATATGTGTCTTCTTGGCCGTGGCTAAGTGAACATTTTTCTACTCACTTTTCAATTTATTGCTTCCTAAATAACTGTATTCACTGATTTAGTGATCGTTCATTACCTGTGTCTGTTTTAGACATTTTGTGGTGTTTTGTTCTGTTTGTGCTGTTTTTTCTGTTGATTGGTCGTCCTACCGTTGGCCTTTTGTATGTATCCCTGCATCGCTGTTGTCTCTCCTTTACTGTTCGGATTGCTTAATTATTGTTTCTTCCTCTTTTCAACAAGGGCCAGGCCCGTTTAAGTTAGAGGACCTAGTCCTCTGTCCATTATTTCCTTCTCCCTTAGGGCCAGGCCCGCTTAAGTTAGAGGACCTAGTCCTCTGTCCATTATTTCCTTCTCCCTTAGGGCCAGGCCCGCTTAAGTTAGAGGACCTAGTCCTCTGTCCATTATTTCCTTCTCCCTTAGGGCCAGGCCCGCTTAAGTTAGAGGACCTAGTCCTCTGTCCATTATTTCCTTCTCCCTTAGGGCCAGGCCCGCTTAAGTTAGAGGACCTAGTCCTCTGTCCATTATTTCCTTCTCCCTTAGGGCCAGGCCCGCTTAAGTTAGAGGACCTAGTCCTCTGTCCATTATTTCCTTCTCCCTTAGGGCCAGGCCCGCTTAAGTTAGAGGACCTAGTCCTCTGTCCATTATTTCCTTCTCCCTTAGGGCCAGGCCCGTTTAAGTTAGAGGACCTAGTCCTCTGTCCATTATTTCCTTCTCCCTTAGGGCCAGGCTCAAGTTAGAGGACCTAGTCCTCTGTCCATTATTTCCTTCTCCCTTAGGGCCAGGCCCGCTTAAGTTAGAGGACCTAGTCCTCTGTCCATTATTTCCTTCTCCCTTAGGGCCAGGCCCGCTTAAGTTAGAGGACCTAGTCCTCTGTCCATTATTTCCTTCTCCCTTAGGGCTAGGCCCGCTTAAGTTAGAGGACCTAGTCCTCTGTCCATTATTTCCTTCTCCCTTAGGGCTAGGCCCGCTTAAGTTAGAGGACCTAGTCCTCTGTCTGTCTTTATTGTTTCCACAGGATTAACCGTTTATAAGAGGTAGTCCTCTTTTGGTCTTTTCTTGGTTTTCTGGCATTGGTGTTTATTAGTGTACAGATATGTCTAAGGATGCTAAGGACCACAAGCCTTATGGCTTTAAAAAATCTACTAAGTGTGCCCAGAAAATGTGTTTGACAGATGGGCATAATATTTGTCTGTACTGCTTAGGTGCTATTCACCTTCAAGAGTCTTGCTCATTTTGTCATGCCTTTAGTCCCCGTGTTCTTCAAGAGAGAAAGAACAAACTCATTCTCAAAGGCCTGTTAAGGCATTCTTTTGAGGATCAGTTGGCTTCAGGTCTAAGTCACTATCATCCAAAAAAGACAAAGTCAAATCCACTAAAAGGTGGTCTCCCACTCACTCGGTGTTATCGGAGCCGCCAGACAAGATTGCCAAATTGACTACATCCTCTTCGGCTCCACTGGTTTCGGTGCCGACAGAGGTTCCTGATGTGGAACAATCAGTTTTGGTTCCAGGAGTTTTGGAGCCGATAACTGAGTCTGTGTCTCGGAGCTGGTCAGCTGAGCTCCTCCCGGTCTCTCCAACACTCAGATCGCCTATTTTTCGGCGGTCTAGGTCCCCCACTTTATCCTCCAGGTCCTCTAGGAGCCTTTCTGATGAAGACATTGAGAGAATGGTGCACAGACTCCTCAAGACTTCGGCGCTGGCAAATTTACTTTTGGCTCCGGAGCCTAATATGCCCATACAACCTGTCGATGTTCCTCATCCCAGCCGCTCCAGTGCATTGGAGCCAGAGATGTCGGTGCCACCTGCTATGGTTCCAGCTACCTCTGTTGGTCTCTCATGTCCGATATCCGCACCGATCCGTTCGGTGCTGTCCGTGGGGTCTAGGGTCCTAAGTTCTCCGGTTGGGCCCGAGGGGGATGCTTGGACCTGAACTTCTTTGGTTCCGAGCCTACCTCTCTGTGCTTCGGCTCGGGTGAGTTTCGACCCCACATCTGCCTTGGAGCCTATCTCCTCTGCACCAAGGACTGCCTCTGCACCTTCGGAGCGGGGGGCATTCTCAGAGCCGGGAGGGTCTGCTTTCGATGTGATGAGGAGTATTCTGTCCAAGTCTTCATTTCCAACCAGGGGTAGCGACACTCTTCCCCCTAAAGCGCTGACTTCAGTCTCAGTGCCCTCTCTCATCCAACACAGCAGAGACTCACAGTCAAAGGGAAACCTCCATGAGTGATCCCCAGTCTTCCGAGGTCTCCCCTGAATATCCTTCTGAGGAGCCTCCTCGGAAGAAAACTTGTAAGAGGAAACATGTTGACTCCCCCGATGAGTCCATTACATCAGACACTGACCTCGAGGAGTCAGGAGGGTCCCCCAAGTTATCCTCTGATGATATCTCCTTCGCAGATATCCTTGAGATCCTAAAACAGAGAGGCAGCTGGCCCACCACCTCCCCTTCTGATGAGGAGTCGGTGTACCTGAAGGCTTTCGGGTCTCAACCCTCCACCTCTTGGGTGTCTCCACCTTTTGACGAGCTACTGGATCTAGTGAGTCAAAAGGTGTGGGGAATTTCCTGATACTGTGGAACTGGTTCCAAAAAGACCCAATAAATTCTTGTCAGCACCTCAGGACAAAGATTTTCTTACTAAAGGCGTGCCAGTAGATGCAGCAGCCACCAAAAAGGAACTTGCTGAAACTTCCTCCACTGTCCATCCACTGAACAAGGAGTCTCAAACAATGGATAGGTACGGGAAGTGCATCTTTTCTTCAGCAGCTTTTACACTCAGATCGCTGAACTACCTGTCTCACTTCACTAGGCTCCAGAGAGATGTACTGAAAGAACTGGGAGAGACTGTACAAGGTACCGTATCTGAAGTGGTGTCTGATAAGTTTAACGCACAAATGTCTACCTTAAATTCTATTGTAAACTCCTCCATGCAGCTGATATCTTATGCAGTGGATGGAGCGAGTAGGGCAGCGGGGTCAGGAGTTTCTCTTAGAAGACACTCCTGGATGCGCTTGTGTAACTTTGCAGAGGCCTTTAAGTCTACATTTGCCAATGCCCCCTTTGATGGATCCTCGTTGTTTGGACCCAAGATAAAGGACGCACTCACCAGGTGCGAACAGGAAGGGAAAACCCTGTCTGCCATGGGAGGCCTTTTTTACGTTCCTTCTAGACTTTATCCCAAAGGGCAGAAGGGCAGTAAAATGTGGTTCAAGAAGTTGCAGAGGTTTTGCCAGGACGCACAGGGTGATTCCTTCTCCAGAGGCAGAGGAGGAGGAAATAACGGTAGATGCTGCCCTAGAGGCAGGGAAGGCCCGCAGAACCAGGGAGACTGTGATTCCTTTTGTGGTCGTCTCTACCAGCGCTCCTGAAAGGAGGCCCAACTGTGCGTCTCTGGAGACGTATATCCTTATACCCAGAAGCCTAGCGCGATATCACTCAAGATAAGAGGATACTAAGGATGATTACCAGAGGATACTGTATTCCCTTCTCTTTTCCCCCTCCTCGGATCAGACGGATTCCAGATGTTCCATCCAATCACAGGGTTTCAGCAACTCTAGAAATCCAAAAGTTGCTCGTAAAGAGAGTCATCCAACCCGTCCCCGCAAACCAAGTAGGATTAGGGACTTACTCCAGATTCTTTTTGGTGCCAAAAAGATCAGAGGACTTGAGACCCATCTTGGATCTCAGCAAATTGAATGAATCTGTACAGAAGTCCAAGTTCCGAGTGGTCACTTTACAGTCGATACTCCCGTTGTTAGGGAAAGACGTTTGGATGTGCTCCATAGATCTCCAAGATGTGTACTACCACATCAAAATGGACAGAGCATCAAGGAGTCACTTATGCTTCCAGCTGGGGACCAGTCATTATCAGTTTTGCTCCCTGCCCTTTGGTCTCACCACAGCCCCCAGGGTGTTCACCAAATGCATGGCAGTGGTAACAGCTCACTTGAGACACCTTGGATTCCAAGTGTTTCCATACCTGGACTTTGGCTCCTGACTGCCACCACCAGGCATCTACTATTACCAGCCAGGGACGCCAACATTTCCACTTGCCTGCAGCTAAGGATTTCAATAAACTGGCAAAAATCTGCATTATTGCCCTTTCAGCATGTGAACTTTATTGGTGCCAAAATAAATACAGTCACAATGAGGGCTTACCTCCCCATAGAGAGAATTCAGAATCTCAGGCAACAAATTTTGAGTCTACTTCCTCAGTGGAAGGCAAAAGCAAAGATGGTGCTCAAATTGTTAGGGACGATGGCCTCTACAATAACATTAGATGTTCTTCATCCCACATTGCTGCAGTCCTAACACTTGGGTAGTCCGCTGTCCCAGTCGGCCCGAATACCAAAGTATATGGCTGACGTCGGTCAAGGCGCATTAGTCTGACGTCAGGACGTCAGGGTACAAATGCGCATGACCGACGTCATATCCTCAGTCTTTTTTGCCGCATGGTCCGATGCAGAAGCAGTTTTGCGAGTGCAGGTTGGCGTTCTGAAATTTTCTGAAGTCGGAGTTTCAGACCGAATCGAAGTTGGCTAAGTACCCCGTTGGGGAATATTTTGGTTTTTTCTTGCCTCAGTGTTTAACCGGATGTCAGAAAAAGTGAATAACTGTATTTCTTGTGGGAAGCAGATACCTCATAGGGATTACCATACCTTGTGTATACCTTGCTTAGGGCCTGAGCACGACGTTGTTGCATGTCGCTCTTGTGCTAGATTTAACAAACGCACTATAAAGAGAAGATTAGACTGTGCCAGGTTAGTTTTGGGAAGCGTTGTAATTATAAAATGCCGTTGGATGCTCCGGCCGTCCAAAAAGCGCAAGGACAAAGCAGCAAAGCCTAGGTTGGAAGAACCGTCAGTCCCGGACGTCGGTTCTTTAGAAGGCTCGGTGGAGCCGGAGGTTCTGCCAGAGGTTTCTTTGGAGTCTCAGGGAGAGACTTTACTGTTACAAGATGTGTCCTCTCAGGAGGTAGGCCAGGCTGAAGGGGCTTCTCAGGTGGCTGTTCTCCCCTCCCTTCCTAAGGTGGTTAGGCCCTCCCCTTCTGTTTCCAAGGCTTCTTTGAGGGGCAGGCCAGGTTTAACTTCAGTGGGTGCCTCTCCTAGTTCTTCAGGATCTTTGCCTAAGAAACATATGCTTAAAATGGCAGAAGATTTGATTACTATGATTAGGGGTTCTATGCCCCCTCCTGATAAGAGGCCTAGGGTGGAACCTGAGCTTGAGAGTTTTGAGCAGTGTTCGGAGGCTTCTGAGTCTTCGGCTGAAGACTTGCAGGAGTTTCCTCCTTATTCTGATTCTGATGTAGATGATTCTACTCCTTCGGCTTCTCCTCCTGAGGATTTTTCTTTTTCAGAGACTCTTCATTCCATGAGGGAGCATTTTAAATGGGAAGGTCAAGATTTCTCTGATTCCAGGAAAAGGCTTAGGGAATTTTTGTTTTTACCCCAGCATAGGCCTTTAGCTATACCTCCTGTTCTGGATGTGGTGGAAGATGTTTTTGCAGAGGCTTCCTTGAACCCTGATTCTTTGCCTCCTGCCCCAGTTAAACCAGATAGGTATTATAGGGTGCCTGAAGCTCATAAGTATCTTTTTAAGAGTCCTAGGGCAGACCCAGAAACTGTTTCTCAGGGGCCTAAAGGTGTTAAGGCTTCTGTTGTTAAAAATCCTGTTCCTCCTGATAAAGAGGCAAGGGCTTTGGATAGATGGGGAAAGAAGGTTCATAGGTTCATAGGTTCATAGGTTCATACTAGGCTATCTGCCCGAGGGCATTTACAAGCCTAGCCCATCGTTTTGTGGCTTAGGCCACCCCTTTAGTATGGGGAACTATACCCATTATTTTTCTGTGCCTCTGTCGAGCAGTGACACTGAGGTAATCCCTGGGGTATATCTGCGATCTCCCATCCATTGGTCAAGATTTCTCTTGAACAGGGCCAGCGAGGTGCTCTGCCTCACATGTACCGGGATTTTGTTCCACAGCATAGGGAGTCTTTGGGTGATGAATCTATCCCTCCAGCACGTCCTATTAATAGCCGTGTCAAGGTTTAAGTCTCCGCCCTTGTGGCTCTGATGGATCTAGATTTTTGAGGTGAAGCATATTCATCAAATCTGGGTTTGACATGGCCTTGTATGTTAGGCAAAGGTCACCTCTGAGCAAGTGGCGACTGAATAGAGCTGGAGTTCTTTCAGTCGGGCAGCATAGGACAGATTTTTGAGACCCTTTATCCTTTTGGTGAGGAACTTTGTGGCCTCTCCAGCTGCTGCAAGTGTCGGGTCAGATACATTCCGAATGGGGCATTGTACTCAATCATTGGTCTGATGAGTGATGAGTAAAGGGAGACTATGACCTCCCTTGATCTAGATGAGAATCCCTTCATGATAAGGTGGGCAATGTAGAAGGTCTTCCTAACTACTTTAGCTACATGGGTGTCGAATGACAGACTACTATCAACCTGGGTCCCCAGGTCCCTGATAACTTCTTCTGTGCTCAGTGGATTGCCACCTATTTGGTAGCTAGGGTAACCTTGTTTTTCCCGAAGGGTATGACTATGCATTTTTGGCATTTAACTTTAGGCCGTGGCTCTGGCACCAGTTATCCGCTTCTGTGAGACCCTTCTGAAGGATATCTGTGTCAGATGTGTTTTCTACTATGGCCCAGTTTGCAGTCATCTGCAAACTTTGTCAGCCATAACCCTCCTGTGTTTGCTTGTACTCTCGAAAAGTAGATGCCAAACAAGAGTGGGCCCAGGACTGAGCCCTGTGGGACACCACTTGTGACAGGCTTTGAGTCTGACATGGCGCCAGCAGCTCTGACCCTGTGGGTTCTGTCACTCAGCCAGTTTGCAACCCATCTTGTGATGTATGGGTTGACATTTAAGCTGATGAGTTTTTCAATGATACCGAATGGGGTATTGTATCAAGGCCTTAGCCAGATCGAGGTAGGCTGTATGGACTGCCTTTCCTCATCAATGGCTTTGGTGACTGTTTCGAAAAAGTCAACCAAGTTTAAAAGGCATGATCTGCCTTTGACAAAGCCAAACTGGGTTGGATCCAAAGTCTGCAAATTCCCTATGTCTTTATTTATGAGGTCCATTATGATCCTCTCCATGGCTTTGCAGATAAGGCTTGTCAAGCTAATGGGCCGGTAATTTCCAGGGTCGGTGGAGGCACCGCCTTTGTGAAGTGGTACCACAGTTGCAGTGCGCCACTCCTGGGTACGTATCCAGAGGTAAGACTTTGATTAAACAGCTGTCCTAGCTGTGGGTTTAATTCCTCATTGAGTTCATGGAGCACACAGCCGGGACACCATCAGGTCCCATGGATGCTGTGTTTTTGCTTTGGAGAGAGCAGTTCTCACTTGGGCGCTGGAGATGTTTGGGGGCTGCAATCGCTTGGTATAGATATCTCTCCTTTTGGGGAGGGGAGAAGTTTGCACTGAACCTGTCAGCCAGTATGTTGGCAATGTCTGTAGGATCAGTAATCTTCACATCATTTTGAACTAGCTCTGAGCATATCTGGGAGTTTCCTCCCAGGTTTCTAACATAGCTAAAGAAGGCCTTATGATTGTCTTTTGAGTCTTTAGCTATTTTTCTCTCGAAATTTGCTTTGGATGATTTTATGAGAGCTCTTAGTTTTTACTTATAGTGATCAAGGGTGTCTTACCTTTTAAGGATTTTGCTCTATCTTGTAGTAGCTTCCTCCTTTTGTTGTAGAGTTTGTTTATGGCTGGGGTCCACCAGACTGGATGCTTGCCTTTGGTACAAAGAGTCTTTGTTTTGCTTGGGATTGCCTTATCCATGCAGTCCTGCAGGTGCTGGTAGAAGGCATTTGTAAGTGATTCAGCGGCTTGAGTACTGTTTTCCGCTCGGGGCCTTAAAGGAGACCACACTAGTCTTTAGAAGTGTGAAGTCGGCTTTTGAGAAGTTCTTTACTGTGGTCTTTTTATTTCAGGTGGGGTGGGATGAGGACCTCCAGCGAGATTAGTTTGTGGTCTGATCTCACCAGTGAGGGGTACACCTCCCGTGTTGAACATTGTGCTCCCATGTTCGTGATGATGAGATCAAGTATGTTATCTCCTCTTGTGGGGATGGTGACTAGTTGTTCCATGGCATTTGAGTTTATGAATTCCAGGAACTTTGGGCTAGGGTGTTTGGGCTTGAGTAGTGTTCCCAGTCTATATTAGGGTAATTGAAGTCACCTAGTATGATGGTGTTTGGTGATACATTTATCCCTCTAGTGTTTTCAGGAAGGCCATGTGAGGTTCCTGAGTTTGTGAGGGTGGCCTGTAACATGCTACAATTTGCAGAGCAGTCTTGCCTATGGTTAATTGCACCTGGATGGTCTCCGATGCATCGCGTTGCCACCAGTCTTGAGGTGTGGGTGTCCTTGATGAATATGGATACCCCCTCCTTTCTTGGTATTGTCCAGATTTTGGGGCGGAACGCATGATATGAGGTAAAACCTGATAGCGCGGGTGCTCTCAGGAGCCTTGAACCAGGTTTCTGTCACAGCACAGACATCGATGTTCTCCATACTGAGAAGGGCCTCGAAAAGTGCATTTTGAGATTTAGACTTCTGGCATTGAGCAGCATTACCCTTAGTTTTTTCCTTTTTGTGTTCTAGGGTGGTAGGTTTAGAATTTGAGCCTTGCCTAAAAAGGCACTATGGGGTGGCAAGAGCCTTTGCCAATATCCGAATCCCAGGGTGACAGGTGCAAGCCGCCTTGAAGCAGCGTGGCTTGTCCAGCATGTCATCCCAGGCAGACAGACACTGGATCCCCTTTGAATGACACCAGTGTTTAAGCCAATTGTTAAAGCTGATCATCTTATCTCTGTATTGTGGCATCATTCTTGGTGAAGGTAGGATACTGCTCAAGGTCAGGGTCATACCTGTCTGGGCTACATAATCAGAGAGCTCCTCAATGTCTCTTTTCATGTAGTCCAAGGAGGTACGCCTCAGGTCGCTTACACCAGCGTGGACAATGACTGAATCATATTTGTACCTGCTGTTGAGAGACCTGAGTGCTTGCGTTATGTGGCGGATTCTAGCGCCCGACAGGCAGCTTACTGTGACCTTCTCCTTACTCAGTCTGGTGAGCGGACGCCAGTGTGTCTGACTATGGAGTCACCAATGACTAGTGTGTCTGGCATTGTGTTTGGCCTTAAGGGCTGTGACTGTTTGACACTCTGACTGTGAGGTCTATGTGTTGCAGGTGTTGTGTTCTGAGGTGGTGGTTGTTTGGGTGTCTGCTTTGGTGGCCTCTGCTGTTTTGGTAGATTTTTGATCAGAGCCTCCGAGTATGTCTTTGTGTGTTTATGTGTATGATTTGAGGTTGTAATGGTAATATGTGAGACTGGGTCTATAGTGTGTGTGGTAACCTTCTCCTCCTGACTGGTCTTGCCAGTCCTATGTTGAGAGAGCTCAGCCTCCAGTTTGGCCGTAGTTGCATCTCTCGCATGTATTTGTGTTTTGTGGGAGGAGGAGAGGGTTGTCTGTACATGAGGCAATTGTAACATTGCCTCAATATTCCCAGGTTCACCAGCTGAGCAGGAGAGGACGCTAGCAACTGATCCCTCGACATGCTAGAAGGAATAGACAAAAACTTTAAAAAGATTCCGGGGACGTGGGTGACCGAGAAATGGGGGTTGCCTTTTGGGGTACTATCTATGACAAGAGTGCCGTATCAAGGTAATAAGTACTGTAGGAGCAAGTGCTACGCTTAACAGATAGAGAATAGTCTACTTGGAGTCAAGTAGAGATGATCTTTTAATTATAGGATACGCTGATTAGATCAGTAGTATAGTTCGAGGAAGGTAGTTTAAGGAAAATTTGAAGAGTGGACTTTAGGTAGCCGAATAGTTTAAACCTGCTTAACGGGCGCTGCCCTAGTGTGCAACAGTAGCAACTCCGCTTAAATCGGGCTAAATCGGGCTAAAGCGTGCTTTATAGCAGGGGCTGGAAAAGACAGGAAATGACCCAAATTGGCCAACAAACCACAAGTCACTGCCCTAAACCACTCCTCCGAGGACAAATGAAGGAGTTATGGAAATGACCCCTAGTGGCCAATAAAACTACAGTTTCAAGTCAGTAACCACCTCTCCGGGGCAGGGAAGCTGCTCAATGTTAGTCACTCCCACTGATAAACACAGAGACCCTCCTTCAGCCCAAGCAAAATGGCCTCACAGAAACTTTCAAACAGTTCAGGAACAGCAAGCCTGTAACTGAACTTTTAACTCTCAGAAAAGTGGGAAAAAGCAAGATTTTTTTTTGTTTTGTTTTTACAGAGATAGCAGAGGTTCACAAGTAATATCAAGTTATAACAGTGCAGTAAATGACCCCACACAAGAGTGCTAGGTCAAGGACAGAAAATATGCAAGTTTTAAGAAAAACGATTTAAAATTAAGTGCAAACAGGAAATTCAGCAAACAGCTTTTGGTTGTGCTCTAAATACAGCTACTAATACAGAAATCAAGTTTAACAAGCCAGAAAATGCTCAAGCTAGGCAGCTATGCAGAAAAACTTAGCAAATAAACAGAGAAAAATACTTAAAATCTCAAAGTGGCTCCTTCTTCTCTCAGCGTTTTTCCTCTTGGAGGGTGCTTCACCAACAGCCAACAAGCCTGAAAAGACGCTCAAACCACGAGGCAACTAGGTTTTAAGAGAGGAAGATGAAGGAGTTATGGAAATGACCCTAGTGGCCAATAAAACTACAGTTTCAAGTCAGTAACCACCTCTCCGGGGCAGGAAGCTGCTCAATGTTAGTCACTCCCACTGATAAACACAGAGACCCTCCTTCAGCCCAAGCAAAAATGGCCTCACAGAAACTTTCAAACAGTTCAGGAACAGCAAGCCTGTAACTGCACTTTGTTAACTCTCAGAAAAGTGCGAAAAAGCAAGATTTTTTTTTTTTGTTTTGTTTTTACAGAGATAGCAGAGGTTCACAAGTAATATCAAGTTATAACAGTGCAGTAAATGACCCCACACAAGAGTGCTAGGTCAAGGACAGAAAATATGCAAGTTTTAAGAAAAAGCGATTTAAAATTAAATGCAAACAGGAAATTCAGCAAACAGCTTTTGGTTGTGCTCTAAATACAGCTACTAATACAGAAATCAAGTTTAACAAGCCAGAAAATGCTCAAGCTAGGCAGCTATGCAGAAAAACTTAGCAAATAAACAGAGAAAAAATACTTAAAATCTCAAAAGTGGCTCCCTTCTTCTCTCAGCGTTTTTTCCTCTTGGAGGGTGCTTCACCAACAGCCAACAAGCCTGAAAAGACGCTCAAACCACGAGGCAACTAGGTTTTAAGAGAGGAAGATGAAGGAGTTATGGAAATGACCCCTAGTGGCCAATAAAACTACAGTTTCAAGTCAGTAACCACCTCTCCGGGGCAGGGAAGCTGCTCAATGTTAGTCACTCCCACTGATAAACACAGAGACCCTCCTTCAGCCCAAGCAAAATGGCCTCACAGAAACTTTCAAACAGTTCAGGAACAGCAAGCCTGTAACTGAACTTTTTAACTCTCAGAAAAGTGGGAAAAAGCAAGATTTTTTTTTTGTTTTTGTTTTTTACAGAGATAGCAGAGGTTCACAAGTAATATCAAGTTATAACAGTGCAGTAAATGACCCCACACAAGAGTGCTAGGTCAAGGACAGAAAATATGCAAGTTTTAAGAAAAAAACGATTTAAAATTAAGTGCAAACAGGAAATTCAGCAAACAGCTTTTGGTTGTGCTCTAAATACAGCTACTTCTTCCACTTTAGCCATGAGGGCTTTGAATTGCCAGTTCCACATGTTAAAATATCAAAATTATCTCCTTACGCAATTGAAGTCTAAGGTGGATGCTCTGGCGGAAGGTATTGAGTGTAAAGAGTTGCAGGATTTAGTTCATGTGTCTGAACAGGTGGGTAAGCATTCCTTGCAATGTGGTTTTGATGCCGTGCAGGCCTCTTCTAGGGTGGCTGCCACTGGTTCTGTTCTTCGCAGGCACGCCTGGCTGAAGGATCAGAATTTAGCTGAGCATGTTAAGACAAGGATTTTGGATGCTCCGTTACAGTCTGATGTGGTGTTTGGTTCGCCTGTGGAAGCAGTTTTAAAGAAAATGGAGGACAAGGCTAAGTCTATGCAGACTGTTAAAGATTTTTTGCAGGTTCAGCCTCCGAAGTTTAGTAGAAATTGGCCTACTAAGGGGTGGACATATCCTTCTTATGATTCCCAGTCTAGGGGTAGGTCTAGACGTGGTAGGGGCAGAGCTCAAGGTTCTTTTAGGCCTAGAACAGGAGTTCACCTGCTCAGTCTTCTGGTGAGGGCAGGGGTCAGTCCTTTCGTAAACAGACCCAATGACCTGCCTTTTCAGCTGCCAGTGCTTTCTCGTCTGGCAGCACCTTTGGGAGGAAGGCTGGCACTTTTCAAAGAAAATTGGAGTTTAATTACCCAGGACAGATGGGTATTGGATATCATTCACCACAGTTACAGGTTTTATTTCCATACCTTGCCTCCTTTCAAAGGCATGCCAGACATTCCTCCTCTACAAAGAAAAGAGGCTCACAAGCAAATTTCTCTGTTACTCCAAATAGGGGCCATTCAGCCGGTTCCTGTGCCAGAAAGGGGCCTAGGATTTTATTCTCGCCTGTTCCTAGTACCAAAAAAGGGGAACACGTGGAGACCAATTTTGGATTTATCTCTCCTCAACACTTATCTGGACATTCCCAAGTTCAAAATGTTGACGTTACAACAGCTTTTACCTCTGCTGGGCAAAGATCACTGGATGGTAACTTTAGATCTCAAGGAGGCTTACCTTCATGTGCCTATCAGACTAAGTTGCAGGAAGTATCTGCGTTTGAGCTGGGAATTCCCATTATCAGTTCTCTGCATTGCCCTTTGGCTTATCTACTGCCCAGAGTATTCACAAAGTTCTGGCTCCAGTGATAGCTTACTTCAGGCTAAAAGGAATACAAATCTATCCTTACTTGGACGACTGCCTGATTCTGGCTCAAGAAAAGGAAGACCTTTACAGCATTTGGAATATGTGATAGCAGTGCTAAGATGCCTGGGGTATTCTGTGAACGAAATAAAGTCCAGTCTAGTACCCTCACAAGACATGTGCTTTCTGGGTGTGAGACTGAATACAGCAACCCAGATGGCCTTTTAACCCCGGACAAACAAAAGAATCTTTCCCTTTACTTCCATCAACTATCTCTTCAGTCCGGGCTGACTGCAAGGACAGTCCTTCAAGCCTTAGGGTTCATGGCATCTTGTATTCTGGTGCTTCCCAATGCCAAACTGCATATGAGGAAGCTGCAATGGTATCTCAAAAATGTATGGACACAGCACTGCCAGGATTTGGACACTGTCATTCAAATAATACCTTGCATTCAAAAGGAATTTTTGTGGTGGGTTCAGGAATGTCACCTAAACAAGGGACTCTCTGTGACCCGGCCAGAGGCGAGTCAGATTCTAACGACAGATGCCTCAGACATAGCTTGGGGAGCTCATCTGAATGGAAAGTGGATACAAGACAAGTGGCCTGCCAGACTACAGCATCTACATATCAACATGAAGGAGATGTTAGCAGTCCAGTTTGCATTAATAGCTTTCAAGGAGTTACTTCTTCCAGGGCAGGTGTTGATTCTAACAGACAACACAACTGTCATGTGGTACATCAACAAACAAGGGGGAACACATTCTTATCCTCTATGCAGGCAAGCAATGATTTTGTGGGAGACTGCGCTCAGCTTGCAACTAGCTCTTCAGGCAAGGTTTCTGCCGGGAGCACAGAACTCCTTAGCAGATGTGTTAAGCAGACAAATCATGGATCCCCACGAGTGGAAACTGGATCTTCATGTATTTCGGAAATTGACAGTGTCATGGGGAACTCCAGACATAGATCTGTTCGCTTCTCCACTAAACCACCAGCTGCCAAGGTTTTGCACGAAAAGGTTTCATCACACAGCTTGGAAAGTGGATGCTCTTTCTTTCAGTTGGAAAAATCTTCATGTGTATGCCTTTCCACCTCTGCCTCTTCTCCCAAAGGTACTCCTAAAGGTCAGACAAGACAAGCCAAGGATGATTTTAATAGCTCCAGATTGGCCTCGGCAACACTGGTACCCATTACTGAGGAATCTGGTAAGGAAGCCTCCATGGCCTTTACCTTTGATTCCACACCTATTGTCTCAGAGGGACGGTCATCTACTCAATGTCAAGCTTCACTCTCTTCATCTCACAGCCTGGCATATTCTGTTTTGAAACACAGCAGGTCTCAACTTCCTCAACAAGTTTTGAATGTGATTATGGAAGCCAGAAGACCTAGTACAAGGAAAGTGTACGCAGAAAAATGGAAGAGATTTTTATTTTGGAGTGCAGCAAAGGATTTGGAGGTTTCTGAGCCTAATTTGAGTGTGGCTCTTCAATATCTTACTGAGTTATTGGACAAAGGTTTGTCTTTCTCTTCCATTAAGATTCGTGCTGCAGCAATTTCAGCTCACTATGATTGTGACCCACCATTGTTTTCTCATCCTTTGTTCAAGCAATTTCTTAGAGGGGCAAAGAATATAAGACCCCACGTAGAGCTCCTACTCCTGCTTGGGATCTCAATTTTGTGTTGGAGAAACTTACTCTACAACCTTTTGAGCCTCGGCTACTGCTGAATTGAAATACTTGTCATGGAAGACTGCTTTTGTTGGCCATTACTTCTGCAAGAAGGGTTTCTGAATTGCAGGCCCTTATGGCGGTTGAGCCTTTTTGATTTTCCATAAGGATAGGGTATCATTACGCACTAATCCTTCCTTTATGCCTAAGGTGGTTTCTAGTGTGGCTTTAAACCAAACTATTCATTTGCCTACTTTTTATGCAGATCCCCAAAATAAGGGGAAAAGATTTTGCACACTTTAGATGTACACAGGCAGTTGCGTTATTATTTAAGCAGGACTAAGGATTTTAGGCAGTCTCAGCAATTGTTTGTTTCTTTTGCTTTGAGTTCTCAGGGCAAGCCTGTGTCAAAACAAACTATTTCTAAGTGGATTGGGTTTTGCATTGCATTTTGTTATTCCCATCATGGCAAGGAGATTCCAGCTGGGATTAGGCCTCATTCCACTAGGGCTACTGCCACTTCAACAGCATTTCTAAGGGGTGGCAACTAAGGATATTTTGGAGGCAGCTACTTGGAGTTCAGTGCATACTTTCTCTAAGCACTACCACCTTCCTCTCTACTCTAAATCTAGGGCTGGTTTTGCCACGGCTATTTTGCAGGGCATGTTGACAGCTCCTGCTTCCTTATGATTTGCCAGCCTCCCTTACCTCTGCTTTGGGATTCTACCCAAGTGTTAGGACTGCAGCAATGTGGGATGAAGAACATAGTACAGTTTTGTACCTACCATAAATGTAGATGTTCGAAGATCCACATTGCTGCAGTCCAATTTACCCTCCCTCCTTCCCCTCTGTGTTTAGGGGTGGTTGTGGGGGTGGTGTTGTACCTTTGTAAATTTGTATATATTGTACATGTATTTGGTACAGGAGTGTTTGGTGTTTTTTGGTTTTGGCCTTATCTTTTTAGGGTCTTCTGACATCTGGGGCAAGAAAAGACTGAGGATATGACGTCGGTCATGCGCATTTGTACCCTGACGTCCTGACGTCAGACTAATGCGCCTTGACCGACGTCAGCCATATACTTTGGTATTCGGGCCGACTGGGACAGCGGACTACCCAAGTGTTAGGACTGCAGCAATGTGGATCTTCGAACATCTACATTTATGGTAGGTACAAAACTGTACTTTCCATTAGTCAGACTGCACATGGGGGTTCTGCAGTGGTTACTTTTTGCCCAATGGTTACTGCAGCATCTACCTCTTTATCACCCCATTCTGATAACAGAATTGTGCAAACAGGGTCTTCGCTGGTGGATCCAGTCAAGTCATCTGACCACAGGCAGACCATTTGTTCAGTCTCCCCCTGTCACCATGGATGCCTCTCAGATAGGGTGGTGGAGCATTATCTAGGGAGAACAGTCCAAGGCACGTGGCAGGAACACGAGGCTCATTTGCATTATCAACGTCTTGGAGGTGAGAGCAGTGCTTCTGGTGTTGCAAGCACTTCACAGCTTTCTCCCTCTTGGGACGATTGTGATCTACTCGGACAGTATGTCGGTGGTATGGTGCATAACCAAGCAAGGAGGGACCAGATCTTATCCCCTTTCCAGAGAGACCCTTTGAGTGTGGGAGTGGGCAGTGTCTTCCCAACGTTTTCTGATCGCAATGCACATTCCGGGGAAAACCAACATGATAGCCGATAGGCTCAGCAGGGCTATTCTGATGCCTCACGAGTGGTCTCTGAATCCACACATTGCGGAACAGATTTTTCGCAGATGGGAGTCAGCCTTGCTGCGATCTTTTTTGCCACCCCTCTGAATGCCAAATGCAGCAGCTATTTCACCCTAATCCCCCCCGAAGGGGGAGGCACCCAGAGACGCACTCGTTCACGATTGGCCCTCGGGACTTCTCTATGCATTCCCACCATTTCCCCTGATATCGAAGGTGATTCAGAAAGCAAGATTCTTGGGAAGCAAAATGATCCTCATTGCTCCTTACTGGCCTTGTCAGATTTGGTTCCCCTTCCTCAGACCTCATCTAATGGATGAATCTTGGACTGTGGTCCCAGTGCCAGATTTACTGACACACTTTTCAGGGGTGTTCCCTCCCTCCCTCCACACCCTCAATTTGACAGCTTGGCTGCTCCAATTCCATCTCTAGTCAGGCTTTATGACTTTTCCCCTGATGTTGTACATATTCTGACATCTTCTCACAAACCCTCAACTAGAAAGACTTACACCAGTAAGTGGAAATGGTTTTCTTTTTGGGCCCGTGAGAGAAACCTCGATCCCTATACAACTCCCATCTCTGCCATTTTGGAGTTCCTTACTTAGTTGTTCCATCAAGGCTCAGCAGCTGCCACTGTTAAAGTTCGATTGGCAGCTATTTCTACTGTTCATTTGGCTAATGATCCTAACCTTATGATGCATAGATTGTGTAGAGGTTTCCATAAAGGAGCCACATTATTACGACCTCCAGTCATGGATCCTGTGGCACCTGGGATTTGAATTTTGTACTTCAAAAACTTACTTCGAGTACTTTTGAACCCTCAGGAATTTGTGACCTCAAGTTCCTGTCATGGAAAACCATATTTTTAGTGGCCATTACATCTGCAAGGAGGGTCTCAGAACTGCAAGCCCTCTCTATTAAGCCCTCTTATTTGGTGTATCACAGAGATAGGGTTTCCTTACAGAACAACCCTTCATTTGTTCCTAAGGTCTCTTCTCAAGCCAATGTTAATCAAGCTATTGAATTACCTGTTTTCTTCCCTAATTTTTCTGACAAGGCAGAGTACAAATTTCACCAGCTTGACATTCATAGACAACTGCAATTTTATCTCGATAGAACTAAGAATTTCAGAAGGTCAGACCAATTGTGTATTTCCTTTTCGGATGCAAGGAAGGGCCTACCAGTCTCCAAAATCACCTTGTCTCACTAGATTTCAAGCTGCATTTCATTTATTTATACATCCAGTGGCAAAAATCTTCCCTTCAAGGTGAAAGCTCACTCTACCAGATCTGTTTCTACTTTGGTAGCCTTTCAAGCAAAGATTCCAATAGATAACATTTGTGCAGCAGCAACATGGGCTTCACCTCATACATTCATAACTCACTACAAATTGGACGTGGCTTCCAGGAACAGGTCTTCCTTTGGTTCCACAGTACTCGGGAGCATTTTCCAGTGAGCCACCCAAGATAAAGGTGCTAGGGACGCTCTCCCAAGTGTAAGAATGAAGGTGAGATAGGACTACAAAACATAAGAGAGTTATGTACTCACCATAACGTTCGATGTTTGTATTCCATCTCGCCCTTCATTCTTACGAACCCTCCCTCCTGCCCCCTTCTTGAGGACCTGGGAGTATTGTGACTATTGCCTTATCTCTATGTTGAGAGCTTTCTACATGGTTTGTTCTTTGTCTCTGTATATTTACTACTTGCAGCAAACAAGACCTGGGATACATTAGCAGTGCATTATGGGATACCTCCTTGCCATGAGCCAACCAGAAGATTTTGAGGTAGAGAATTGCCGAGTCGGAGCAGAGGTTTGGCTCCAAACCCAAGTGAAAGAATGAAGGGTGAGATGGACTACAAACATTGAACGTTATGGTGAGTACATAACTTATTTTTCTCTGCACTTCCCTTTGGCTTATCCACTTCTCCCATAGTCTTCACAAAATGCCTGGCTCCAACCGTTGCCTATTGCAGACAGAGAAAGATTCAAATATGCCCTTAATTGGACGAATGCCTGATTCAGGCAGACAGCCAGGATATTCTAACCTCCCTGGGGTTACACTATCAACGAAAAGAAATTAAAACTAGTCCCCAGTCAAAAAATTGTATTCCTGGGAGCAAGCTTGGACACAGCATCCCAGATGGCATTCCTTACTCCGGAAAAACAAGCCTATCTGACAGGCTACTTCGCTCAAATGGCCACCAGAACCCAGCTATCCGCAAGGAAAATCCTGTAGGCTCTAGGGTTCATGGCCTCCTGCATTCTACTAATTCCATATGCCAGACTGCATATGAGGAAACTTCAATGGCACTTAAAAAGTCTTTGGTGCCAACATTCTCAGGACCTGGAAACTATCATACCTATAATACCTTGTCTCTGGACAGAGTTTCTGTAGTGGGCAACAGCATGCAGCCACAACAAGGACTTCCCTTTACACAACCCCACACTGCCTAGACCCTAACCACAGACGCATCAGACTATGCCTGGGGTGCACATCTGGATGGCAGGTGCATTCAGGGCCACTGGAGCCCAAGCCAAATTCATCTGCACATCAACCAAAAAGAGATGCTAGCTGTTAAGCACTCTGTGACAGCTTTCAGATCCCTACTGTAACCGGGGCCCCTTCTAAAAAAAACGACAATACCACAGTGATGTGGTACATCAACAAGCAGGGGGAACCCACTCTTACCCATTCTGCAGGCTAGGCATTATCCTGTAGAATACGGCCTTGGCTATGCATATTCACCTGCAAGCTCAGTTTCTCCCAGGCAAACAAAGCTCTCTGGCAGACGACTTAAGCCGAAATCTCCTAGACCCATGAGTGGCAATTAGACCACAACACCTTCAGCCTTCTAACCTAGAAATGGGTACCCCGAAGGTGGACCTATTTGCCTCCCTTTACAATCACCAGTTCAGCAAATTCTGCACCAGGGTACCTCACAGCAAGGCCTGGAAAGTGGATGCCCTATTCTTCCAGTGGGCAAACCTCTGTCTATGCATTTCCCCCTCTGCCTCTTCTTACAAGAGTACTACTCAAGATAAGGCAGGAAAGACCAAGGACAATCCTGATTGCACCAGACTGGCCAGGCCAAAACTGGTACCCGCTACTGCGCAGTCTGTCAAAGGTGCCACCATGGTACCTACCCCAGATCCCAACCCTCCTTACTCAGCAGGAGGGACAGATCTTGCACCCGCAGTTGCAATCCCTGAACCTTGCAGCCTGGCTTATTCCTTGAATTGTCCTCCATTGGCCAGCCTAAGCGAGCAGTTGCTGGATGCCATTCGTGAAGCCAGAAGATCCAGTGCAAGGAAATCCTATGCTGATAAGTGGAAAAGGTATTGTTCCTGTATTCACTCTAAAGGAGCGGACACAGCACAGCCCTCCTTGCCTCTCATCCCCGGATTACCTAACAGACCTACTCCACAGAGGCCTATCTTTCTTTTCCATTAAGATCCATGCCTCTGTCACCTCTGCTCATTACAGCACTGAGACCCCTCTGTTCTCTCACCCTCTCATCAAACAGTTCCTGATAGGGGCTAACAACTTAAGGCCACCAAGAAGAGCCCCCACCCCTGCTTGGGACCTTAATTTTGTGTTGGAAAAGCTCACACTACCCCCCTTTGAGCCTGCAGTGTCAGCAGAGTTGAAATTCCTCTCTTGGAAAACAGCCTTGCTTCTGGCCATCACTTCAACTAGAAGAGTGTCTGAGCTACAAGCACTTATGGCTGTGGAATCCTTCATTGTTTTTCATGCTGACAGGGTCTCCCTCAGGGTTAACCCTACTTTTATGCCTAAAGTGGTGTCCAGTGTGGCTCTCAACCAATCTATTCATTTGCCCACCTTTTTCCCTAATCCTCAAAATAAGGGGGAAAGGATCCTGCACTCTTTAGACATGCACAGACGGCTCAGATTCTACCTTGATAGTACTAAGCCCTCCAGGAAATCTGACCAGTTGCTAGTCAGCTTTGCACCAGGGACAGAGGGCAAGGCCATATCAAAACAAACCATCTCCAAATGGATAGCACACTGTATCCATTTCTGTTACAAACACCATGGGAAACCACCCCCTCAGTGGGTCAGAACGCATTTCACTAGGGCAACTTCAGCCTCTACAGCCTTACTCAGAGGATTCCCTACCAGGGATATTCTGGGAGCTGCTACTTGAAGTTCTGTTCACACCTTCACCAAGCATTACCACCTGCCTATCTTTTCCAAATCCAGGGCGGGCTTTGCAACAGCAGTCCTGCAGGGCATACTAGTCAACTCCAACTCTTCTTGACTGCCTCCACCCATTCTTCAGCTTTGGGAATCAACCCAAGTGTAATGACTGCAACAGTGAAACACAAAGAACATAGTACAGTTGTGTACACTTAATGTAGATGTTCGAGTGTATTCACTGTTGAAGTCCTGGTTTCCCACCCTCCAGCCCCCTTTCTCTCTCTCTCTCTCTCTCTCTCCTTCTCTATTTCTCTTACTCACTCCTTACAGTGCTATTGGTATTTACTTTTTACTGGTGGTGTTTTTTTTCCACCATAACATAGCTCCCTATTTGGGGGCTCCTGACATTTGGGGCAAGAAAAACTGATGTAATGGCGTCGGCTGCCTTTTTTTATATCCTTGACGACCCAACGTCAGTCCTGAAGCGACAGCAACCGATGCAGAAATACTAAGTCTCTGGTATTCGGACCGACTGAGGGCTACCCCTGGCAGGATAACCCAAGTGTGATGACTGCAACAGTGAATACACTCGAACATCTACATTTATGGGTAAGTGCACACAACTGTACTTAATGTAATTGCATCTCTCACAAATTGTGTTCTTAAATGGTAGTAGTAGAGGGTTGTCCATGTACATGAGGCAGTTGCTACACTTTCTCAGGATGACCATATCAGCCAGACTGGCAGGAGAAACTGTAGGGAATTGTCCATCCATATTAGTCAGAATCTGAGGGAGAGAGGCCAGAGAGAGCTAATGGTGGAATGTCTAAGAGCAGCACTACTAGGTTTTCACACAGGTGCTACTAAGGGAAACTTTGTAACTGGAATACCTCGTAATGGGTTAAAAACAGTGCAGCTGTGGTGCGTGATGTACAAACAAGCCCAAACCAGTTCAAACACTGGGTTTAAACACCACAAAAAATAGAAAATTCTAGTAACACAGAAATCTAGCCTCTCTGCCTGGAAATGTGCTAAAGATTAGGAACTACACTGTTGGGATATAGCTGTATCCAAGGAGAAACCTGTCAAAACTATCTGTCCGGCTGTGGAGCACACCTGCGCAGCAATCCATTGTGCTGGGCGATGAGAAAACAAGCAGAAACCCACTCAAGGGTTGGGTATTAAATAACCAGAAAGCTAAAACCTAAAACAACTTTTAAAAAAGCTCACCGAACAGTGAGGTGCTTACTGCAAGCCCTAGACCAGCCAACCTATGCCAGCCAGGGACCAATCAGCACAATCCTCTCACTAGAGTGCAGAAGGGCCCTTTCTAATCCAAGATGGCCTGGAAAATGTGTTCAGAACAAACAGCCAGACCCAGAAACAGCAACCCTGAGTCTGGACTATGCTACAGCTACTAGCTACACTGTTAGGCAGAAAACACTACAGAAATGTTTACCACAGAAGAAAAATGGCAGTGAGACACTAAATAAAAGTTTTAAACAAAAAAGAGCATGGAGACTGTAGAGAATCCTTTTAACTATAAACAAATCAGTTGTTTGATATACTTCTTGGCAGGAAAATCAGAACAAACAAACCGATGCTTAACAGATGGAGAACATTTTCAGCCAATACCTTTCGAACAGTGAAAATTGCTAAAAAAGCTTTACAAACTATGAAAAGAGTAACTAAAATGATTTAACAGTCTGGCGTGTGCTACAACTACAGCAGTGCAGTTTGTTTATAGTAATAAAGTACAGTAAAAAAGTTGGCAGCAGACAAAAAGTGCAGTAAATGGTAAGAATAAGCAATAAATAGAAAAATATGCAAGGAAACATGCAACCTATGATTTTTAGGAAGCTCAGAAGCCTCTAGTTTTCTGAAATCTCAGCACAGACTTGTGGCTGTGCCCCTCCTTCATTCACCTCAGTATGAACAAGACATTACTCAGCGCTAAGTACATTACTACTTTTTTAATTTTATTTATGTAACATTTGATGTTTAGTTGTCTATCTCGCCTTCATTCTTGCTGGATGGGTTCGGAGCCGACCTCGGCTCCGACTCGGCCACTCTAAAAGCTCGAGAGTTGGTTCCACCGGCTCGAGGCTCCCCTTATATCCCACAATGCTAGGCGAGAGTTACCTCAGATCTCGTTTGCCGCTACAGCTTCGAGGTTGGTTGTTTCTACCGGTTCCTGGTGAGTACTATTTTCTTGTGAAATTAGTCTTAAAAACCCCTTTAATTTAATATTTTTACTTAGTTTAGAGTAGGTTAGAAAACTTTTATTCCCTACCCAAAAAATTTCCGTTTCTTTTCCCAAGAACCTTTGGTTCTTCCCTTGGGCCTATAGGCCTTTCCTTCCCTAGTGGAGTGTGTGTGTTTTATTGTAGTTTAAATTACTAGTACTACTATTACTTTTATTGTATTAATCTGACAGGGTATAACTAGTGTGTTTGTGTGTGTTTGTGTACACCTGTTCAGACAAAAATGTCTAAAGAAGCAAAGGTCTTCGATTCAAGAAGTGTGATGCGTGCTGTCAGAAAATGTCTCTGACAGACGCTCACACTTCTTGTGTCTATTGTCTGGGGCCTTTGCACCTGCAGGACTCCTGTGCTGTGTGCCATGGCTTCAGCCCCAGGGTCCTGCAGGAAAGAAAGAATAAATTAATTCTTAGAGGCTTACTTAAGCCAGAGGATTCCCTGTCTGTTTCAACAGGGAAGCCCTCTAAGGCATCTAGGTCTTCGGCTCCGGCAACTGAGCCGAGACCTAAGGTTTCTCAACCTTTGCCTTCATCGGCTCCGGCTGGAGCCGATAAGTCTCAGTCCACAGTTTCTGTGGCCCCCTTGGCTCCGGCTGGAGCCAAGGTAATAGAAGTTCCCGTGTCGGCTCCGACCAGACCTTCGGAGCCGACAACTAGGAAGAGGTCCAGGTCACCATCCCTTGGCTCCGTTCATTCGGTTCCAGGATCTCCCCTGCTGTCTGAACGGAGCCAAAGGTCTCACTCCTCTAGGTCATCGAGGCTGTCGGATCATGACCTTCAGAGGGTAGTGAGTCGACTACTTAAGTCCGAGGCACTGGCCCAGATGCTTCAGAGCCCGACTCATCAGTCGATGCCTGCCCCGTCCATCAACATATTCCTCCTTCGACTCTCTTGAGCTCGGAGCCGGGTCGTGTCGGAACCGAGACTGTGATTACGTCGGAGCCGATACAATTGTCTTCGGCCCGCTGCCGGCTCCGTTTTCTTCCTTGGAAGAATCTCGGCGCCGGACTTCCCTCGTCGGCTCCGAGGGGGTGAGTGGCATCGGACCCTTGTCCGACCCCCCTCTCCCTCTCGGGGCTTCGGCGCTGGTGAGTTCGGCTCCGACATCGGCCTCGGAGCCATCACTGTCGGTGCCGAGGGGGGTTCTTAGCTCCTCGGAGCGGGGACCTCTGGCTCTGCCTGACAGGGGTGCATTCAAGGTCATGCGGAGTGTGTTAGAGCCTGGCTCTACTCCACAGTTGGTTCCGTCCGCCCCTCCCTCTATGGTGCCTCAGGCTAAGTCGACTCACTCCCTCATCCCGGACCGCAGAGAGCCAACTCCTCAGGAGCCCCTGTGGGATTTCATCCTCTTCCGAGGCCTCTCCTGATTTGGCAGAAGAGCCCTCGGAAGAGGAAGTGTAAGAGGAAACACATTGACTCACCTGAGTCCATCACGTCAGACACAGATTTGGATGACTCTGAGGGTTCCCCCCGTTCCCCTTCTGAAGATGTCTCATTTGCAGACATTCTGGAGATCCTGAAACAGAGGGAAATTGGCCAGCCCTCAACCCCTCGGAGGACGAATCTGTGTATCTTGAGGCGTTTGGCTCGTCCTTCCACCTCCTGGGTGTCCCCCCCCTTCGACCCCCTCATGCAGGTGGTTGCTAAGAAGGCATGGACGGCTCCTGATTCAGTGGACCCCACTCCCAGGAGGCCCTCTAAGTTCATAACAGCTCCAGCAGACAAACAATTTTTAACAAAAGGAGTTTCTGTGGATGCTATGGTGGTAGCTGCTGCCACAAAGAAGGAACTAGCTGATCCTTCAGTACCTGTCCATCCACCTAACAAGGAATCTAGGTCCATGGATAGGTACGGAAGCGGATGTTCTCCTCAGCGACATTTACCATGCGTTCGCTGAACTACCTGTGCCATTTTACTCGTCTTCAAAGGGACTTGATCAAGGAAGCGAGTGAAATGTTAAGGATCCTACAGCTGCGGGTTTCCAAGACAGGATGAACACGCAGCTGGCTACCCTTAATTCCATAACCAACTCCTCCATGCCTTCTTTCTTACGCGGCTGATGGAGCGAGCAGAGCCGAGGGACAGGTGTAGCCTTACGTAGGCACGCCTAGATGCGGCTATGCAATTTTGCGGACCCTTTCAAGACGTCTTTCACGAACTCCCCTTTGATGGATCATCTCTTTGGTCCTCAAGTGAAAGAAACCCTGACTAGGTGCGAGACTGATGGCAAGACCCTTTCTGCCGCCGGAGTCCGTTTTCTACTCCTTCCAGGCCTTACCCCAAAGGCCAGAAGGGTGGAAAGATGTGGTTCCGTAAACAATCTCAAGGGACTTCGCCTGACGACAGAGTCGTTTCCCACCAGAGGCAGAGGTGGGAATAACAATGGTAGACGCCGCCCTAGGGGCAGGGGGTCCGCAGAACCAGGGCAATCGGGAAGCCTTCCTGACAAGCCCTTTCAGCATCCCTGAGGTGTTGCCCGACTGCCCATCTTCGGAGGCAGTCGGGGAAGATTGTCACTGTACCCAGAAGCCTGGCTATCCCTGACTCAAGACAAATGGGTACAGTCCATCATTTCGAAGGCTATTCTATCCCCTTTCTTCGCTTTCCAAATCAGTCAAAAATCCCTTCCAGATGTTCCACCGCTCAAAGGGATCTAGCAGCTTTGGAAATTTCAAAACTGCTTGCAAAAGAGCAATTCAGCCAGTGCCAGCAGACCAACAAGGATCCGGAATCTACTCAAGGTTCTTTTAGTTCCAAAGAAAACAGGGACTGGAGACGATATTGGATCTCAGTGTCTTGAACAAATCAGTCAAGAAAACAAGATTTCGGATGGTCACGCTGCAATCCATCCTTCCCCTTTTGGGCAAAGGAAACTGGATGTGCTCTATAGACCTTCGGGATTCGTACTATCACATAAAAATGAACAGACGCTCCAGAAGATTCCTCCGCTTCAGGCTAGGAACCAGTCATTTTCAGTTCAGGGCCCTGCCCTTTGGTCTCACCACTGCCCCGGTGTTTACCAAATGCATGGCAGTGGTAGCTTCTCACCTGAGACGACAAGGATTCCAGGTGTTTCCATATTTGGACGACTGGCTCCTCACAGCTCCCACCAAGCATCTCCTTCTGATGGCCAGAGATTACACTTTTCGCGTTTGTCAAAAGCTGGGTATTTCAATAAATTGCGAAAAGTCTGTTTTGTCGCCTTGTCGTACTATTACCTACATAGGCGCCAAATCTAGATCGACAAACATGTCTGCAAGGCTAACACATCAAAGGATATCAGACATTCACAAATTGGTATCACTCCTTCTCAACAACAACAGAATCAAAGCCAGGTTAGTTCTAAAGGTGTTGGGAATTATGGCAGCGCCATACCTCTCCTTCCATTAGCCAGATACCACATGCGGATCCTTCAGTGGATGCTTTTACTCAATGGTCATACCAGGAACTTCCAATGTCTCACACCATTGTGATCACGCAGGCGTGCAAAAAGCATCTCATGTGGTGGATGTCTTCCCCCCAGCTCCTGTCGGAAGACCCTTTGTTCCACCTCCTCCGGTTGCTACACTGACAACGGATGCCTCCCTGATCGGGTGGGGGCATTATCAGGGCAGGACAGTCCAGGGCACATGGCAACCAAACGAATGCCACTTGCACATAAATGTTCTGGAGATGAGAGCAGTGCTTTTAGCGTTGCAAGCCCTTCAAGACTCTCTTCCCTTGGGAACAATTGCAGTCCAGACAGACAATATGTCTGTAGTGTGGTACATCAACAAACAAGGCGGAACCAGATCATACCCCCTGTGTCGAGAAGCACTCAGACTGTGGCAATGGGCGATTTCTTCTCAGCGTTTTCTGATAGCAACGCACATCCCCGGGAAGTCCAATCATATTGCGGACAAGTTGAGCAGAGCTATTCTCATGCCTCACGAGTGGTCTCTGAAAGACTCTGTAGTGAGAGAAATTTTTCTCAAGTGGGGTCAGCCTTGCTGCGATCTTTTTGCTACTCCCCAAAACAGCAAGTGCAGAGAATATTTCACTCTATTCCCTTTACCAGGCCAACCCAGCAGAGACGCTCTAGTCCAAGTTTGGCCCCGGGGACTTCTGTATGCATTTCCTCCTTTCCCACTGATCTCTCAAGTAATTCAGAAAGCTATCGCTCAGAAGGCCTCTTTGATCCTCATTGCTCCTTACTGGCCTCGACAAGTGTGGTTCCCCTTTCTACATTGTTTTCTCTTGGAGCGACTGTGGAATCTGGACCTAGTTCCAGATCTTTTGATCCATCAGTCGGGTCAGTTTCATCGCTCCCTCCCCTCTCTGAACCTCACTGCTTGGTTCCTCCAGTTCCAACCTTAGCCAGGCTTCCTCAATTATCTCACTCTGTTAGAGATATATTGATAGCTTCACATAAATCTTCCACTCGAAAGATTTATTTGAGTAAGTGGAAATGTTTCTCATATTGGGCACAAGGAAAGGACATAGATCCTCGCTTCCATCCAACTAGTCCTTGATTTTCTAGCTGAACTCTTCCATGCAGGTTCATCTCCCTCTACACTTAAAGTTCAATTGGCAGCTATTTCTAATTTTCATGTGGGTATTTCTGAATCTGCCCTAATGTCCCACAAACTCTGCAAAGCCTTTTTGAAAGGAGTTTTTCTTCTCAGACCTCCTATAAGAAATCCTCCTTCTCCTTGGGACCTAAATTTAGTTCTTGCTTCTTTGATTCTTCCCCCTTTCGAACCTGCAGCCTCCTGTTCCTTAAAATTGTTCCTTATCTTTTGTTTCATAAGGACAGAGTATCCTTACGAACTAACCCGTCCTTTTTGCCTAAGGTGGTCTCGACATCAAACCTAAACCAAAGCATTGACCTCCCTGTCTTTTTTCCAGAGTATTCCAATAGGTCTGAACAAAAATTACATTGCCTGGATGTTCATCGTCAATTGAGGTACTACTTGGATAGAACAAAACAATTCAGAAAATCTGATCAGCTGTTTGTCTCCTATGCGGAAAGCAGAAAGGGACTTTCAGTTTCAAAGGTATCATTATCCAGATGGCTAACATCTTTGATTTTCCTGGTATATGAAATTAGACAACAAAAATTGCCTAATAAACCTAAAGCCCATTCCACCAGAGCTTTGGCTACTTCTTTAGCCTTCCAAGACAGACTGCCTATTGACACCATTTGTGCAGCGGCTACTTGGGCTACTCCTCACACTTTTATTTCTCATTATAAGTTGGATTTAGCTTCTAGGCATAGAGCTAATTTTGGTTCCACTGTTCTCAGGAGTCTGTTCCGTTAGGCCACCCGGGATAAGGTGCTAGAGACACGGTCCCATCCAGCAAGAATGAAGGCGAGATAGACAACTTAACATATAGAAGTTATGTTCTTACCATAACGTTCCATGTTAGTTGTCTTCTTCTCGCCTTCTTCTTGCGTCCCACCCTCCTTCCCCCTGGCCTGGACAGACCTAGAGGAGTTGTGATCGTGACCTCTCTTTCTACCACCTCTTTCTTAGGCATATGCTGTTGTGCATATTTCCTGGATCAGGATGTAGGTCACCCTTCTTTCTTCCTGTTGTTAGAGGTGGACTCTGTTTAGAGTTATTCTGTTACTATTATAAGCTGGGGTTAGCTTACAAACGAGATCTGAGGTAACTCTCGCCTAGCATTGTGGGATATAAGGGGAGCCTCGAGCCGGTGGAACCAACTCTCGAGCTTTTAGAGTGGCCGAGTCGGAGCCGAGGTCGGCTCCGAACCCATCCAGCAAGAAGAAGGCGAGAAGAAGACAACTAACATGGAACGTTATGGTAAGAACATAACTTCTATTTTACTGGGAAAGTCCGACTTGGAACAAAGGAAACCACATAGGAGGAAGCCAGAGTACCCGGAGAAAACCCACAAGAATGCAGGAAGGACATGCAGACTCCGCACAGAAGGTACTCCAGATGAGAATTGAACCGGAGAACCTCTTGCTGTGAGGCGACAACGCTACCGCTGCACCACTGCTAACTTTAATATGCTTTTGTCCATACTTTCTTATCGTGCTGCAGTGTAAGGCATGTGTATCTTATGACTAAGTGCAAGTACTTGCTTTAATATCCTTAACATGTATGGCAGTCACTGATGAGGCTCATTCTGTTCCATTTAAAATATTCCTTACTGGGCCCTGTACAAGACTGCTTAACAATGTAACATAAAGTTTGCATTATGATTTTCATACAAATAATATGAACAAAAGCTATTTTACTTACAGTTGTTTCCTTATTCCTTTGTGTCCTGAGCATTAATGACAGCGTGTGGTACGTGCTTTATAGTTCAATCACAAGTTTAACAAAGTCAGCACAATTCCAGTAAGTCTCATATGCAAAGTCATGAAATATGTCTGTTCCTGTATACACTGTAACTGATATATAATCTCCCATTTATTCACTAATTTCAATGTTTCTGGTCTTCTTCCCAATCATCTCAATCTCTTAGCACCAGACTGATGTTAAAGTCTGAGGTACAACCTGATTCTTCTAGTCAGCTCATGTGCTTTTCTCTCTCTCTCTCAAGCATTTTTTTCTTTGAAACAGTGGAAAAGATATATGTCTATAGGCTTTGTTGTCAGAAGAATGAGAAGCCGAGTCCCTTCTGCTTGCTGGTGCACACTGTTGAAAAAAATTCTATTTCCTCCTTAGCCTGTTCTACATCAAAAACTGTATTTGATCCTCCAGGAAAAACATTCTGAGGACAGCTGTGAATATACCATCTTGAATCTCACACTTGCCTCTCAACGTTCACTTATTGATGGAATAAACGTGCTTCTATTCTCCCTGTTGTACAGTGAATAATCACTTTCTGCAAACACTGTCTTCAGTTTTTAATAATTTTCTTTCCTGCCACAAGTTTATCAAGAACAACTCTTTCTGCTGGTATGATTGCCTCTGTAGTAATGTAGGTATTGGCTTCTTTCTCATGGTCAAGTTTGGAGCATATACATAATGCGCACTCTCAATGAGCAGATATGCTGTGCAGCAGCAATCCATTTTTTTTTTTTTTGTGCTTTCATAAAATGAATACAGTGTGCTCCTTAGAATTTGTCTGATACAGCAGGAAATCTTAGGTTTGCTGTGTGAGGTCTGTCTTCAAGCTTTACTATTTTTTGAAACTTATCTTATTTGAGAAGTGTCATAGGTGATTACTAGGTTATTGGCCCTAGGGCCTTTATAAGCCTAGCCATGTTGTACCCTTCTTCCCTTATTAACCAAGTTGTATGGTGTATATTTGCAGCACGAGTCTATGATTAACACTGACTGCCCTTATCCAGGAGTGACATAGGTGACACCCCTGGAGTAAATTTACGTTCTCTCATCCAGTTGTCTAAATTACGCTTAAATAGGGTCATTGAGGAGCTTTGTTTTGCGTGAATTAGGAGTTTGTTCCAGAGGGGTGACAATCTTTGGGGGACATATCTGTCTCTCCAGCATGTCCTGTTAATGTCTCAGGCTAGACCACAATATAAAACGTGACTAAATAACAAGTGATAAAAAAGGAATCCAGGCCATGGGATATAGGTAAAATGATCTTTATGAATCCACAGATGACCGCTTTCGTCTGATACAAAGACTTCTTCAGATCATGTCGCAGGCTAGGTTAAGATCCCTAGAGTGAGTGATCTTCTCCCATTTGACTTGCGGGTGTGAGGCATTTCCATTAGGGTGGGGTCCGAAACTGCTATGTAGGCCAGGCAGAAGTTGCCTCTCAGCAGCATATAAGATAAAGAGTACAGGGACAGGGCCTTCTGTCTGTCCATGTAGGTCATGTGTCGAAGGCCTTGAGTTTTCTTGGTGAGAAACCTCTGAGGTCTCTCCAGATGCGGAAGATGTCTGGTGAGGTACATAGAGAAGGGAGCGTTGTACTCTATTAGTGGTATGATGAGGGATGAGTACAGGGGAGATTTAACATCTTTAGCTCTGGATGCGATGCCCTTACTTATGAGATGTGCAACGCAGAAGGCCTTCCTTACCACTGTGGACACATGGTGATCAAAGTTAAGGTTGCCATCATCCTGTGTTCCCAAATCTCTCACCACAGGGTTTGAGCTAAGGGGGGGGTACTATTAATATTGTAATTTACAGGGACTTCGTCTTTGCCAAAAGGGATAGTAATGCATTTTGTTGCATTTAGTTTAAGTCCGTGGCTTTGGCACCAATCATATGCCTGTGTAAGCCCTTTTTGTAGTATGTCAACATCATTGAGGTACTCAATGATTGCACCCAGTTTGCAGTCATCGGCGAACTTGGTAAGCCACAGGCCATCTATTATCACCTGTACTTCTGAGAAATCGATTCCAAACACTAGGTGGCCCAACACAGATCTTGTGGTACACCACTGGTAACTGGTCTGCTGATAGAGATGGAAATCCCCAACTTTGACTGTATACATTCTGTCAGTCTGCCAGCTGGCTACCCATCTAGTGACATATGGGTTAATTCCCAGCTGGGTGAGTTTCTCAATTATGCCTGACTAGGGATTGTGTCAAAAGCCTTGGCTAAGTCAACAGAGGTTGTATGTACTGTTTTGCCTTCATCCATGGCTTTGGTGACATTCTTGAAGTTCACCAGGTTTAATAAGCATAATCTACCCTTAATGAAGCCAAATTGGGCCAGGTCAAGAGTTTGAAGGTCACCTGTGTCTTTGTTGATAGGGTCCATGATGATTCTGTCCATGGCCTTGCAAGGTAAAGCTGGTTAGGCTTATGGGTCTGTAGTTCCCAGAGTCAGTTGATGGACTCCCTTTGTGCAAGGGCCAGACTTTTCTTTATTTTAACCTCTGATCTTGTAGTTTTATCAGTTCATGTGAAGACCTAGTTAAAGCTTTTTCGATTTTTGCAGCCATTTGATCTGATGATATCAGTCTTCATTTATTCTTTGACGCGTGAGTTCGGTTCTGAAATCGGAACTGACTCAGCCGTATTACAGCCCACAAGGACCAAAAACTCTCGAGCTTTATCCCTACCCAGAATGCTCATCTCCATTTTACCTCCGATCTGTTTTGCCGTTTTCAGTGTCAGACACGTTGCCAAAGCTCCCGAGCTAAGTACATTTATATTTTAAAATGTTTCTACTTATTTAACGATTATAGTACCTTTTTCACTCCATTAGTGTTTCTATATTATCTTAGCAAGTTCCTACCTTATATTTTCCTTTTTTGCTTCTCTCCACTCTTACACTTCGGTGTAATCTTTGCTACCATAGCTGGTAGACTTTCTTTGAATTTCCTGCTTTCCAGATTAAAAAAAAAAAAAAAACTTGTATACCTTTGGTATTATTCATCTACCATTGCTGATAGCACTTCACTGTAAAACTCTTACCTTTTAACACATTTGTCGTTACATTTACTGTGGGTTTGTTTTGTACCTTTGGGTATTCTGTGCCTACCATTGCTGGTAACTCTTTACTGTAGTTTTTCTCTCTCGATCTTCCAATTTTTCTTGCGTGTTTGATTTTCTCTCCTGTAGGTATGGCTGATAAAGGAGGAGGCACTTCTGGTATCAAAAAGTGCGACAAGTGCAATAGAAAAATGCCTAACTCTGATAGTCATTCATTATGTGTATATTGCTTAGGCTCATTACATTTACAAGAAGACTGCTCAGTCTGCCATGGATTTAGTCACCGAGCCTTAGTAGGAAGAAAAAAAACAAATTATTTCTGAAAGGCATGCTTAAGTCTTCTTTTGAGGAGGCCTTATCTGGTTCCAAATGCAAGACGGTCCCTTTTTCTTCTTCCTCAACATCTAGAACCGATGAGCATAAAAAGAAGTAATTGGCGCTGACTTCCCCTTTGGCACCGGTGACTAAGAAACCTAAAATGTCAGTTTCAGAAAACAGTACGTTAATGAAAGCTTCAGCTCCGTGACCACTTGCATCTTCCGCAGACACTACATAAATCGGACAAGACTTTGGAACCAACAAACTCAGTTCCATCTTTCATCCTGGCACCGACATGTATAGTTCCAACAATAATTCTTGAACAGTCAGAACTGGCACTTCCTAGAACATTCCATTCTCCATCTATAGATCCCTTTGCAGGACAAATGCCCAGCCCTTTTTTGGAGAGACCTAACTCTCCATCCACCCAGTCAGTTTGCTCCACCAAGAGCCTATTGGAATCGGACGTGCTGAGGCTAGTGGATCAGTTCCTTGTGGCAAGAGGTTTGGCTTTTGTGTCCTCTGTTCTGACTACCTCAAGTTCCCTAATTCCCTTCTCCATGACTCCGCTGGATCTTCCTCCTCTAACCCTATCTGCAGCTTTAGAGACTCAGGCTCTGATCCCTCCAGCACTGAATGTCTCGGCCCCGGCTAGATCTTTTTCTCTGGGTCCGACTACTACCCTGAGTTCTTCAGTGCTCTCAGAACTGGAGAACTCCTGAAGTGGGGGCTTCACTTTCTACTCGGAGGGACAAGTGTCGACTCCATTTTTTTCAGAGCTGTCCCTGCACCTCGGGGCCTCTACATGTGTGAACTCCACTCTGGCTTTGGTATCTGGGGCAGTCTCCTCAGAGTGGGGAGTGAACATGGTTCCAAGGCAGTCATTCTCGGTTCCAGGCTCCCTTCCTTCTTCAGGGGGACCTGCTTTCCATGCAATGGAAAGAACTTTGTCCTCTGTGGGTACCCAGTTGTCTGCTCCCTGATCACAGTTCATCCCTGACCCTTCCTGTCACACTGACTCTCAACCAGCCTCTGTATCCAGGACAGCAAGTGCCAAAACTGCAGAACACACCTGTTCAGATTCTATCCTCTTCTGATACTACTTCAGATTTTCCCACTGGAGAAGTTCCTCAGAAGAGAAAGTCAAAGAGGAAGCACTCGAATTCCCCAGGAGAATCCATCACTGAGGACACTGACTATGATGAAAGGGAAGGTTCCCCTAGCTCAACCCCCAAAGATGTCTCCTTTGGAAACATTCTTGAGATCCTTAAAGACTGGCGTGGCTGGACATCCCAATATCCTTCCCCGGAGGAGTCAGTGTACCTGCAGGCTTTTGGCTCTCGCCCATCTACTTTTAGGGTAACTCTGCCCACTGATGACCTCATCAGTTTGATCGAGCAGTGGGCATGAAAGACTCTGGATTCCATAGAGCCGGTCCCTAAGTGGCCAGATAAAATTCTCTCAGCTCCTGAAGCTTTTCAATTTTGGGTTAAAGGGTTAGCAGTAGATGCCTTGGTGGTTGGGGCAGCCACAAAGAAAGATCTGTCTGAAGAGATTTCCACTATGCATCCCCCCATTCAAGATTCTCGGGCAATGGATAGGTTCAGGAAGTGGGTATACACTTCATTGAACTTTGCCTTACAGTCTTTGAATTTTATGGCACATTTCACAAGACTTCAAAGGGATGTGATTAAGGAGTTATCCATTACCCTTGCAGGAGCTGTATCTAAAGGAGTCCAAGATAAGGTTGTGTCTCAGTTGGCCACCCTCAAGTTCATCTCCAACACATCCATGAGGCTCATAGCCCATGCAGCCAAGGAGACAACCAGAGCAGTCGGTTCTGGGGTACCCATAAGGAGACATTCCTGGATCTGCTTATGCAAATTTGCAGAGCCATTCAAGTCTTAATTCGTCAATGCGCCTTTTGACGGATCATCCCTTTTTGCCCCAGAAGGTCGAGAGACTTTGTCCATGTGTGAGAAAGATGGGAAGACCCTTTTTGCAGTGGGCATACATTTCTCTACCCCCCAGTGGTCCTTCTCCAGGAACTAGAGGAGTGGAAAAATGTGGTTCTGAAAATCCTAAGGGCTTTTCAAAGATGCACGTGGTAGCAGCTTCCCCAGGGGCAGAGGAGGGGGGATTTAACGGAAGATGCCACCCACACAGCAGAGGTGAGCCGCAAAATAAGGCTTCCAGAGATTCTTTCTCTGCCAGACCCTACCAGCGCTCCTGAAAGGAGGCCTGATTGCTTGCCTCTGGAAGCAGTCAGGGGACAATTATCCTTGCACCAATACACCTGGATGCAGATAACTAAAGATGTTTGGGTGCAAAGGATTATTACTAAAGGATACACCATTCTCTTCCACGCCCTTCCCAAGAAATTCAAAATAATCCCCGATGTTCCACCCAGTTATAGAGGGGAACCAGCAGTTCAAGAAATCAAAAAAACTGCTAGAAAAATTCATCCAACAGACCATAAAGAATTTGGAATTTACCCAAGATTTTTTTTAGTGCCAAAGAAGACAGGGGACTGGTGACAAATTTCTGATCTTAGTGTTTTGAACAAATCCTTTCAACAAATAAAAATTCCGGATGGTCATGGTTCAATCCAGCCTTCCCTTTTTAAGGAAAGACCATTGGATGTGCTCAGTAGATCTTCAGGAAGTGTATTACCACATCAAGATGGACAAGTGCTCCAGGCGATTCCTCCACTTCCGTCTGGGAGCAGGTCAGTACCAATTCAGAGCCCTGCCCTTTGGCCTCACCATAGCCCTTAGGGTGTTCACCAAATGCATGGCAGTGGTAGCGTCTCACTTGAGACTACAGGGACAGTGAGTGTTTTCTTATTTGGATGACTGGCTCATCACTGTTCCCACCAAGCATCTCTTGGAAAAATCAAGAGACTACATCCTTCAGACTTGTGCTTACCTGGGAATCACAATAAACCATGAGAAGTGTCAACTGGTCCTGATACAAAATTTGGAATTTATAGTTTCAAATTTGAATACAAACACTTGCTTAGCTTCTCTTCCCCTTTCCCCATCTAGAAAAGATCAGACTTCAAGTCGGGAAAATCATCAGCAGCAAGACAATAGCCACACGCCTGGGTCTGCAGGCCTTAATTCTCTGGCAGCAACCATTCCACATGAGGATTCTTCAATGGGTCTAGCATCCCAGTGGTCCATTCTTCATTAGCCAATGTCTCATGTTTTGGTAACCAACCATTGCCAAAAGGATCTTCTCTGGTGGATCCACTCCAAAGAGATTCTTGCGAGATGACCTTTCATCCCACCTCAGCCCCAGGCTTTGGGTTCTGAGGCATTATCTGGGCAAGACAGTCCAAGGCACTTGGTCACTCATAGAGGTCAGCTTGCATATCAGTGTTCTAGAGATGAGAGCAGTGCTGCTAGCGTTGCAGGCCTTTCAAGTTGTTTTCCCTCCAGGGACAGTTGCGATCCAGACAGAACCTGTCAGTGGTCTGGTACGTCAGCAAACAGGGAGGAGCCAAGTCTTTACCCCCTTTGTTGAGAAGCGCTCTGAGTTTAGCAGTGGGCGATCTCTTCCAACCATTTTCTAATAATGCACATCCCAGAGACTTCCAGTGTGATAAGACAAGCTGAGCAGATGCATTCTCATGCCTCATGAGTGGTCTGTCTGTCTGAAAGTGACACAAATGATTTTTCGCCACTGGGGCCAGCCTTGCTGTGACCTCTTTGCATTACCCCTAAACAACAAGTGCAGCAGCTACTTTGCCCTGATCCCTGCTCTGGGGGAGTCCCCGTGAGATGCTGTCCTTCACAATTGGCCCTCGAAACTTCTATACACCTTTCTCCTGATTCCGTTAATCCGTCAGTTTTTGAAGAAAATCAGGTTGAAGAGCAAAGTAATCCTTATTGCCCCATTATGGCCTTGACAGATTTGGTTCCCCTTCCTCTGGCCTCATCTGATTTAGCAACCATGGACTCTGGACCCAACTCTAGATCTCCTATTCCATCCAGAGGGATTTTTTCATCTGAACCTTCAGAACCTAAAGCTCACAGCATGGCTTCTCCACTTTCATTAATCACATTCAAACTGGAACCTTAGTTTGAGAGACAGCCTTACAGAACTATCTGCAAATATATAGAGCTGAGTATACTTTTCTGTATTATTCTGTATTATAGAGCTAAATTGTCTGCTTAGATATCTGTTGTGTGTGTGTGTGTGTGTGTGTGTATATATATATATATATATATATATATATAGAGAGAGAGAGAGAGACGGAGAGAGAGAGAACAGTATATATTTTTTGGCTTTATAATTTGCACATTCCTCACATCTGTGTTGAAACTGTTTTTCCCCAACCCCCCTCCCAGTTCTTGGTTGTAGTTTAAATTTGGTGGCTTTTGCAGTGCCCGCCCCACTGTAGATTTGATCTAAGACACTCCCCCAGGCCCATCTCTTTACCGCATTCTACCTAATTAACCCTTTCTGCACTTGCTTTTAGTCCTTTTTAATTTAATTACATTTTTTCAAACTGTGTGTGGACTAATATTGCTACATATTCAAGTGTGCCAGCTTGCACTGCATGAGAATTGTATTTACTACTGCTTTTGCTACTTTTCTGAAAAAAAAAAAAAAAAAAAAATCATCTGCTTTTACTGTACTTGTGTTTCTTCCTACTTTATTTTGCTTTTGCGTCATCTTAAAAGTACTCAATTGTATTTATTACTGCTTGGTGTAACTCATTCTAAGCCTTTTAGTTTCAACACTTGGGCTTCAGACCAGTTGTTTTACATTGAGAGGGTTTGTGGTCTGCACTGTAGTGGCAGAACAGGTAGCTTACATCCTTCTGGTTTAAGCACTTGGGCTTTCAGGCCAGTTATTTTGCATTAAGAGGGTTCGTGGTCTGCACTCTTGTGGGAGGAGAGGCTGGACTCTGCCCTTCTGAGCTGGGAATTTCTGGTTAAAGGCTTATAGTGCATGCATATCTGAACTGCTTCTTACCAAAATTTGTACACCTTGTTTGCTGTAGCATAGACTAGATGCAGGCCTGCTGAATCTAGCTTTGTTTGTATAACTTGAGCACTAATCCAGGCATTCTTTAAAGTATTCAATTGTATTTACTACTGCTTGGTAGTAACTTGATTAAAGTGTAGCTATCATTCTAAGTCTTTTGGATTAAGCACTTGGGCTTCAGACCAGTTGTTTTACATTAGGAAGGTTTGTGGCATGCACTGTGGTAGCAGGACAGGTAGCTTTCATCCTTCTAAGTTGGGAACTGCTGATTGAGAGCTCAGTGTCTGTTATTCCTAAAGTGTATTAGTTCTGGTTTATGCACTTGGGCTTCAGGCCAGTTATTTTACATTAAGAAGGTTCGTGGTCTGCACTCTTGTGGAAGGAGAGGCTGGACTCTGCCCTTCTGAGCTGGGAATTTCTGGTTAAAGGTTTATAGAGCCTGCATATTTGAACTGTTTTTTTACTGAAATTGGTACACCTTGTTTGCTGTAGCATAGACTAGATCCAGGCCTGCTGAATCTAGCTTTGTTTGTGTGCTTGTTGTTTGTTTGCTTGTTATTTCCCTGTAACGCTAATTCCACCTAAAACGCAGCTTCTCAGCGCTTCTGTGGATCCCTAGTGATATCTGCATTGCTTACTGTACTTATTTCCTTGTTTAACTTGAAAGAAAATTACTGTTTGTCGTTTTTGCATTTAAGTTACCTGTAACACATTGCACTTAAGTTACCTGGCACTTGCTCACTAAAGCAATTATATAAGTCAGCACTAAAAAATAAAAACACTACACCCTCACTCCCCATTGGCCCTTGTTTTCAATTATATAGGAATTCCCCATATTATTCTAGCATGTCCAAAGGTCAGTTGTCAATCTCCTCTCTGGTACAGCTGGTGAACCTTGGAATCTTGAGGCAATATTACAACTGCCTCATGTACACAGACAACCCTCTCCTCCTCCCAACAAATTCCAACACATGTGAGAGATGCAACCATATAGCCAAACTGGAGGCTAAGCTCTCTCAACTCAGTACTGGTATAACCAGTCAGGAGGAGAAGGAAACCACACTCACTACAATTCCAGTCTCACATAGACCTACCACGACAGCAAACCAAACACATAAGGCGGTGCCTCCACCGACCCTGGAAATTACCGTCCCATTAGCTTGACAAGCCTTATCTGCAAAGCCATGGAGAGGATCATAATGGATCTCATAAATAAAGACATAGGGAACTTGCAGACTTTGGATCCAACCCAGTTTGGCTTTGTCAAAGGCAGATCGTGCCTTTTAAACTTGGTTGACTTTTTCGAAACAGTCACCAAGGCCATTGACGAGGGAAAGGCAGTCCATACAGCCTACCTAGACCTGGCGAAGGCTTTTGATACAATACCTCACTCGGGTATCATTGAAAAACTCATCAACTTAAATGTAAACCCATACATTACAAGATGGGTTGCAAACTGGCTGAGTGACAGAACCCACAGGGTCAGAGTTGCTGGCGCCATGTCAGACTCAAAGCCTGTCACAAGTGGTGTCCCACAGGGCTCAGTCCTGGGCCCACTCTTGTTTGGCATCTACTTTTCTGAAGTACAAGCAAACACAGGAGGGTTATGGCTGACAAAGTTTGCAGATGACTGCAAACTGGGCGCCGTAGTTGAAAACACATCCAACACAGATATCCTTCAGAAGGGTCTCACAGAAACGGATAACTGGTGCCAGAGCCATGGCCTAAAGTTAAATGCCAAGAAATGCATAGTCATACCCTTCGGGAAAAATAAGGTTACCCCTAGCTACCATATAGGTGGCAATCCCCTGAACACAGAAGAAGTTATTAGGGACCTGGGAACCCAGGTTGACAGTAGCCTTTCATTCGACACTCATATTGCTAAATTAGTTAGGAAGACCTTCTACATTGCCCACCTTATCATGAAGGGATTCACATCTAGATCAAGGGAAGTCATAGTCTCCCTATACTCATCACTCATCAGACCAATGATAGAGTACAATGCCCCATTCGGAATGTATCTGACCCGACACTTGCAGCAGCTGGAGAGGCCACAAAAGTTCCTCACCAAAAGGATAAAGGGTCTCAAAAATCTGTCTTATGCTGCCCGACTGACAGAACTCCAGTTATATTCAGTTGCTTACCGCTTGCTCAGAGGTGACCTATGCCTGACATACAAGGCCATGTCAAACCCAGATTTGATGAACATGCTTCATCTCAAAAAATCTAGATCCCTCAGAGCCACAAGGGCAGGAGACTTAAACCTGGACACGGTTATTAATAGGATGTGCTGGAGGAATAGATTCATCACCCAAAGACTCCCTATGCTGTGGAACAAAATCCCGGTTTATGTGAGACAGAGCACCTCGCTGGCCTTGTTCAAGAGGAATCTTGACCAATGGATGGGAGATCGCAGATACACCCCAGGGGTTACCTCAGTGTCACTGCTCGACAGAGGCACAGCAAAATAATGGGCATAGTTTCTCCAAACTAAAGGGGTGGCGTAAGCCACAAAACTATGGGCTAGGCTTATAAATGCCCTCGGGCAGATAGCCTAGTATGAACCTATGAACCTATAATCACACAAAAACATACTCGGAGGCTCTAAATAAAGATGTGCCTAAGCAGCAGAGACCTCCAAAGCAGACACCCAAGCAACCGCTACCCCAAAACAAAACACGTGCAACACATATCTCACAAAGCCAGTGTGCCGAACAGTCACAGCCCTTAAGGCTAAACAACACACCTGATACACTTGTAATAGGTGACTCTATCGTCAGGCACACTGATGTACCACTCACCAGGCTGAACAAGGAGAAGGTCACGGTGAGCAGCCTGTCGGGCGCTAGGATCCGCCACATAACACAAGCACTCAGGTCACTCCAAGGCAAGTACAAATATGACTCAGTCATTGTCCATGCTGGTGTGAATGACCTGAGACATACCTCCCTGGACTACATGAAAAGAGACCTAGAGGAGCTCTCTGAGCATGTAGCCCAGGCCGGTATGACCCTGACCTTGAGTAGCATCTTACCCTCACCAAGAATGATGCCACAATATGAAGACAAGATGATCAATTTCAACAATTGGCGTAAGTACTGGTGTCATTCAAAGGGGATCCAATGCCTGTCAGCCTGACATGATATGCTCGACAAGCCACGATGCTTCGCTAGGGATGGCTTGCACCTGTCACCCCTTGGCTTTCGGATATTGGCAAAGGCTCTTGCTACTCCCATAGTGCCTTTTTTAGGCAAGGCTCAAAAGACAAACCCACCTCCATAGGTATCACAAGGGATAAGAAACTAAGAGTAATGCTACTCAACGCCAGAAGTCTAAACCTCAAGATGCACGCACTTGAAACTCTCCTTAGCATGGAGAACATCGATATCTGTGCAGTAATAGAAACCTGGTTCAGGGCTTCCGAGAGCACCCCAGCACTGCCAGGTTATACCTCCTACCATGCTTTTCGGCCCCAAAACTTGGACCGAACCATAAAAGGAGGGGGAGTATCGATATTCATCAAAGATACCCACACCTCCAGGTTGGTGGCAAAGCACGAAGCATCAGAGACTATCCATGTGCAACTAACAGTGGGTAAAACTGCCTTCCAGTTTATAGCCTGCTACAGACCACCCTCCCAAACCCAGGAACCCCACTCGGCCTTCCTGAGAACATTGGAAAATGTGACTGTCTCTCCAAACACCATTATATTGGGCGACTTCAACTACCCAAACATAGACTGGGAGCATTACTCTAGCTCCAACACCCTAGCCCAAAGGTTCCTAGAATTCATAAACTCAAATGCTATGGAACAACTTGTTACCACTCCCACAAGAGGGGAAAACATACTGGACCTGATCATCACCAACATGGGGACTCTATGCTCCAGACCAGAAGTGTATCCCTCACTGGTAAGATCAGACCATAAACTGATCTCACTGGATGTTCACATCCCGACCCCACCCCCTGCCCAGAAAACCACAGTGAAAAACTTCTCTAAAGCAAATTTCACACTCCTCAAAACCGAGGTGGAATCCTTCAAAGACCCCGGGCCTGTGGAAAATACGGCCCAGACCACAGAATCCTTTATAAATGCATTCTATGAACACCTTCAGGAATGCATGGATCATGCAATCCCAAACAAAACCAAGACCCAATTCTCCAAAGGCAGACGTCCTGTCTGGTGGACCCCAGCCATAAACAAACTATACAGTAGAAGGAGGAAGCTACTACATGATAGAGCAAAATCCCAAAAAGGGAAGGCATCTCTGATCAGTATTAGCAAAAAACTAAGGGCACTCATAAAATCGTCTAAGGCCAGCTTCGAGAGAAAAATTGCACAGGACACTAAGGATAATCACAAGGCTTTCTTTAGTTATGTTAGGAACCTGGGTGGGAATTCCTAGATATGCTCAGAATTGGTCCAAAATGACAAAAAATACATCGAACCCACAGACATTGCCAACATCCTAGCTGACAGGTTCAGCGCAAACTTCTCCCCCCCCCCCACCAAAAGGGCAAATATCTATCCCAGCAGAGTGATGCCCCCCTGACATCTCAGATGCTCAGTAAGAGCCGCCTTCTCCAAAGCAAAAAACACAGCATCAGTGGGACCAGACGGTGCCCCGGGCTGTGTCCTACATGAACTCCAAGAAGAGCTAAACCCAAACATAAAACTACTGTTCAATCTCAGCCTTACTACAGGATATGTACCCAAAGAGTGGCGTACAGCAACAGTGGTCCCTCTCCACAAAGGTGGTGCCTCAACGGACCCTGGAAACTATCGCCCCATAAGCCTGACTAGCTTGGTCTGCAAAGCTATGGAAAGGATCATCATGGACCTCATAAATAAAGATATTGGGGACCTACAGACACTGGATCCTACCCAGTTCGGCTTTGTTAAGGGCAGATCCTGCCTCTTAAACCTGGTCGACTTCTTTGAAACAGTCACCAAGGCCATTGACGAAGGGAAGGTGGTCCACACAGCCTACCTGGACCTCGCAAAAGCCTTCGATACAATACCCCACTCGGGCATTATAGATAAGCTCACCAGCTTAAATATAAACCCCTATGTCACTAGATGGGTTGCAAACTGGCTCAAGGACAGAACCCACATGGTTAGAATTGCTGGAGCCATGTCAGACTCCAAACCAGTTACAAGTGGCGTCCCACAAGGCTCAGTCCTGGGACCTCTCTTGTTCGGTATATTTTTCTCGGAGGTACAGGCCAACACAGAAGGACTGTGGCTGACCAAGTTCGCAGATGACTGCAAACTGGGCTCCATAATCGACTCTCCAGCCGACACAAGCATCCTCCAAAAGGGCCTCATAGAAACAGACAACTGGTGCCAGAGCCATGGCCTCAAGCTAAACGCCAAAAAGTGTATAGTCATCCCCTTTGGCAAAAACAAAGTGCCCACAAATTACCACATAGGTAGTAATCCATTAAGTACAGAAGAAGTAATTAGGGACCTGGGGACTCAAGTTGATAGCAATCTCTCATTTGACAACCACGTGGCCAAAGTGGTTAGAAAAACATTTTATATAGCCCACCTAATCATGAAGGGATTCACATCTAGATTAGGGGAGGTCATCGTGCCTCTTTACTCATCCCTCATCAGGCCCATAATCGAGTACAATGCCCCTTTTGGGATGTACCTTACCAAACACCTGCAGCAACTGGAAAGACCCCAAAAGTACCTCACCAAGAGGATCAAAGGGCTCAAACAGATGCCATATACTGCCCGGTTAAAGAAACTCCAGCTCTACTCAGTGGCATACCGCCTGCTTAGAGGCGACCTGTGCCTGACGTATAAAGCCATGTCCAACCCGGAATTAAGGGACATCCTGCACCTCAAAAAATCCAAATCCCATCGAGCTACACGCTCGAGAGACTTGAACCTCAGCACTGAAATAAATAGGACATGCTGGAGGGACAGATTCATAACCCAGAGGCTCCCTTCACTCTGGAATAAAATCCCAGTCCAGGTTAGGCAGAGTCCCTCACTGACTCTCTTCAAGAGGAATCTTGATGAGTGGATGGGAGATCGTAGGTTTACCCCGGGTATCACTTCTGTGTCACTGTTAGACAGAGGCACAGTATACTAACCTCGAAAAAGGGCATAGCAAAATTAATTTAAAATGGGTGGCGAAAGCCAAACATACTCTGGCTAGGCTTATAAATGCCCTAGGGCGGCAGATAGCCTAGTATGAACCTATGAACCAGATGGAACGTTGTCTTCTCCAGTCCGTAAGATTATTTTGGCCTCTCTTAAACTCTCCACTAGAAACCTTTGTTGTAACAAATGGAAGAGATTTTCATTCTTGAGCTCATGATAATGATGACCCTTTCTCAGCTCCTATCACAAAAAGTTTTTGATCTTGCTTTTTGAAGGAGGGGCTTCTGCCTCTGCTGTCAGAATTCAACTAGTGGCTATTTCAAATTTTCACAATGGTTTACAGGACGCCCCATTAATGTCTCATAAACTCTGCAAGGCTTTTCTGAAAGGGATCTTGAAGCTGAACCCTCCTTATAAAGACCCATATGTCCCTTGGGATCTCAGTATGGTTCTTTAGACTTTAATATACCCCCCTTTTGAGCCTGCAGCCACTTGTGAGCTAAAGCACTTGTCCTGGAAGACAGCTTTACTAATGGCTATTACCTCTGCTAGAAGAATTACGGAGATCCAGGCACCATCGTGTAAGCCTCCATATTTGATTTTTCACCCAGATAGGGTTTCTTTAAGGACAGATAATAGCCAGACTATAAATTTGCCAGTCCTCTTTCCAAAATATACAAACAAATGTGAATACTGTCTTCATTTATTAGACGTCCACTGATAATTGTGTTTTTACCTCCATAGAACAAGGCTTATCAGAAAATCTGATCAACTGTTTATTGCCTTTTCTAGTACCAGATATGATCTCCTCAAAAGTAATCACAGGTTAAATTATGTCTGTCATTCAGCAAACTTGATCTGAGGTAAAATGGAGAGGAGCATTCTGGGTAGGGATAAAGCTCAAGAGTTTTTGGTCCTCGCTGGTTGTAGTATGGTTGAGTTGGTTCCAATTTTGGAACTGAACCCACAGGTCAAGAATATATGAAGAGCAACAACACAGATGGAACATAATGTTAAGTACGTAACTTATTTTTATTTTTATTTGATTTGGTATATTCCTTCAGTGTTTCATGTAGTTTAAACATCTCTGAGTGTATTTGATTTATTTTTATTCTGAATTACTGTGAACCATCTCTTGTCCCAAAACTGAAACATGAACTGTTCTTTGCTGAACATATACAGGACTCTTCCCACCCAGAGTTTTCTCTTCTCCTTTTCTAGTTGATTTTCTGGTTCCCTATTATGCCATCGCAGAGGCAGGTTGTCGAATGCGTCTTTATCGAACAGTAAAGCGAGAAAAGGCAAAATAGCGAAGTGGTGTTTCAGCGAATTCTTTCCCTGGGAAAGAATTCGTTTGGCCGCTTTCACTACTTTGCCTTTTCGGCACTGTAGTGCGATCTCAGAGTTGGTATATTTAAGTGGGGGGCACAGCCCCTCACGTTAACTAATGTTTTACCGTTTTTTTTTTTTGTTTTTTGTTTTTTTTTTTCAGAACAGTGATTGTTTTCCATTGGAAAATAATCGCTATTCTGAAGTTTCGACGTTGTAAGCTTTCGTTTACATGGGGTCAGTTATCTGTTGTTCGCTCTTTTGAGCGTGTGATATGGTAATATAGACAATGTTTTCTCAGGTTATACAAATTTCTCCTTCACTGGAATCCAGCCAGTGTACTTGTCAGCCAGTGACTCAGTTTTACCCAAACAGAGATTTTAATGAGACTTTTTTTTTTTACCATTTGTTTTCACACTGGGTGGACTTTAATCAACCTGTTGATCAATGTACAGCCTTCTTAGACAAGCATGCATTGCAACTTCCCCTTCGGACAATATGCATTGTAATTCCTCCTTCAGTTAGACATAAGCTTTCATTTTTTAAATAAAATGTGTGATATAATTATTACATTTCTATGCATCATATAGTTCTTTTCTGTTTAATTGTTACTGGCTTCATGTTTTTTAAGGTATCATTCAGAATACAGCTCACATGTTGGTTATATCACATCCTTTTCCTTGTAAACAGTAGTTTTCTCAGTGCATTATTTATGGAGTCTGTCTTTGAAAACTGTTTCATTTCCTTTGTTTTATCTATCTTCATATTTTGGAAAACAGGAAAGGGCTTTGCATGTCATCTTTTGTTTGAAGATAGAGCAATTTTCCACACATGTTGACTGGTTGCTTTTCCCTTATCACTTCCTGCTGCCTCCCAATTTTCTTTTCTCTTTACCAGTTCATCTTGTGGCTGTTGAAGGTCTGTGTAAGATTTTAATCCAAGTGGATACAGAACTCGAAGTAATGTAGGATATTGTAACTTGAAACAGTATTTCATTTCTCTGCAGAGATTTATGGAAGGAAGAAAAACATTTCTGTTGGTGTTTCTAATGAAAAAACATTATCTGCATAAACCCTTGTGACACCAACCTTTGAGTGTTACCTTCCAAAAAAATTGAAATAATTTCTTCCTTTATCTGATACGTTTGCAGTTTAATCAGTACAGTTATTGGTAGCTTTCTCAGTCTCAGATTAGGAATATTTACCCAGCATTTGAAAGTCCAACCCATATGCTGAGGTATTCCCTCAAAAAATGTTAGTCATTCCCTTCTGTTCTGGCACTGGTGTAGACCTCAAGTTGTGATTGTGTGTCCTGACCTTGGGTTTAGTTATTTATTTATTTACCTTTTGTTCATATTTTATTTGCTTTTCCACCATTTTCTTTCATCTCATGTTCAGCAGTTTGCATATCCATTATGAATGCCTGGTTAAAACATACTCTGTTTTCTGCAGCATTCTGCTTTGCCTCTATGTATTCTAGCAGGGAACCACTTAACTTGAAAATCTGGTCAATGTTTCTGTCAAGGGTGACTGAAGCTTTTTTGTTTTGGCTGCCATTGCGATTTGGTTTTCCCACCTCTGCTTCTCCTCATGGCTTTCAGTCTCCGAAGTTATTCAGTTGTTCTTTTTACTACACATTTCTCTTCTTTCTTAAACTTCTGGACATCATGAACATATGAGTTGTTAGCAAAATCCATCAACCTACCATAAATTGTTGTTTAAACTGTTACTCTGCACACAGCTCTGCTTTTAGCTACTTGTCCATTGCTGTACAAACCCGTGCTGTTTGCATAGTTTTTATTTATTTATTTTTTAAGTTGAGTTTTTACTCAAAATTGTTGTGGCTGATGTTTTTTATTAGCTTTAGGATTTATGCTTGTTAAGGATGGAATTGTAATCATCTGACGTCTGTCTTTTGAAGGGTGGCTACTCAGAGCTAATTCTTAACATTTAAATATTAACAGGTTGGCTTGTTTACAAAGTGAACAATAAGGAGTGTTCTTGTTTTGTTAGTTTTGATAAAAAATAGTGGCATCATACCATAAAATTGGAAAGAAAATGCACTGGTGCTGAATACTTACCACTTAAGCCTTATTTTGGAAAAAAGTGTGTGTGTGTGTGTGTGTGTGTGTGTGTGTGTGTGTGTGTGTGTGTGTGAGTGAGTGCATGTGTGTGTGTAAAAGAATTATGAATAAGTTCGAATTACCATTTGTAAGGGTGTATTGAAAATCTAAGGTGAGTTAAATCCCAGGGAGTAAATTCTAATAACTCTCATATGTATCTGTGCAGTGTAAAGCACATTTGGCTGTGACAGGGTGGTTATTATCCAAGGCAACAATACATATTTACAGGACATTCTTAAGATCAGTTACTCTTTGTATATTAATAGGTGCATGTGTTGGAAGATGGACTCCACATTACTGGTTCTGTCTCAGCTAATTATTGATGGACATCAGTGTGAGATTTAAAAGCATCTAGCCCCTGTGTTTAGTAGCCTCTGTTTGAAAAGAGTAGTCCATTCATTTATCAAAATGCATCAGGTTTTATTAATTTCTTCCATTTTGTTGTTAAGACTAGAGAGTTGAGACCAGTTCTGATGTCTTTGCTCTGAGCTATTTGATTTTTATAACAAATTGTAGATGCTTAGTCAGCTGCAGTGGCTTAGAGGGATAAAACCCTATCTGTGGCCTGGGAGACCAGAGTCTCATTAGAGACTCACATGCTTGATGGAGGAGGCAGGGAAGATGGGTGTGCCCGTCCTTGGGGTTGAGCCAGTGATAGGTTGTAGCAGCCCTTCAGAGGAAGGAGTGGGCAATACGACCTGGGGGGGCAGGTGTTGGTCCACCAAGCAGACAGTGGGTGGGAGTTTTCTTTGAGCAGTTGTGCAGGGGAATGTTCATGTGTAGGATAAGAAATTGTGATCGCTGCAGCGATGCTGGTGACAGGTCTGTCCCACCCCACCATTCATTTGTAGGGTTAGGTTAATAAGTAAAAATGTGCACATTTTTAGAATGTCAGGAAGGACCCAGGCAGTTCATATCGGAACTTAGATTCCCCTGCTGAACTGGGGAGATGGGATAGTCTCACTAGGTATGCAGGTTGCTTACATGTGGTTTTAGGATGGTTTCTCAAATGTGCTTTATTTGAATGACCTCAGTAAAATTCAGTGGACCAAGTGTTGTGAACGGAAGGCTGCTGTTCATTTGTGTGTCTGTTGAAATGACTGTTGCTGAAAGTGCTGTTTTGTGCAAGAAAGAGAAAATCAGTTATTTTAGTTACTGGAAGACTTATTTTAAGCAATAGTTGGGGTGAGAGCATTGTATATTGCTTAAGGAATCTTCTGTAGTGGATAATTGTTAGGATTTTCTTTTATGCAGGTGTTACCTCTGCAGTATTTTTCTTTTGTCCTCACCTTTTTGTGTGCATGTCTTCTGAAGGCTTTTACCACTGCATTGCATGACTGGATTGGAGATGTTTAGTCCTTCCACCAGCTAGTTCTTTGTGGTACTTGCGCAAGTTGAATCTTTGTTTGATTTACATTTGTGAAAACATCTCCATTCCTTCCCTAAAAAAAAAAAATCTTTTTCAGTCCCATATAGAGTTTGGGTCTACAGCAGCTTTTTAATATCTTTAGGGATCTGTCCTTGTAAATATAGCAGCACACCCTTGAAGAACCCTGACTGACCAGTCCTTGGCCCTACACAGGCCTTCCATAGCTCGGCTACTGATGTTTGAGTCCTCAGGAGCTCGTGCTATGTTAGTCTCCATTGCTTGACTGTGCGCATGTCTGGTGGGTTCGGCCTGAAACTGGGGTAGGAGAAGGACTCCCTCACTCTGTGTTGTAGGAAGGGAATGTGGAGAACCAAGTTTCCCTTCTTTTTTTTCTTTTTAAATAAAAAATATCTTTATTAAATTACAACTTAATACACAGGCATGCATAACATTTATATAAATGAAAACAAACCATATTGACATATTTTCAGTTGCAAACATTATACATCACATGTAATCTTTTATACAGTCATTATCAATTGAACATTATATAACTCATTGAATTCCTGCCTTCCCTTAAACCTCATTCCTCCTCCAAAACATTATTCTGTATGTATTGTTCCCAGAATCCCCATTTTTTACTAGGTAATTTGTGCCTATTCTTCTCTAAAGATTCCACTTCTAGTCATTTTTCTCTCTTACTATTTTTAAAATGTTTGGCTTATTTATTTTATATTTGTTGACCGGGTTAGTCCATCTGAGCTGATCACTTTTTTCCGCGGAGACCCAGGGAGAAAAGCTCCACAAATTTACATAGAAATCAGAACAGAGTTATAGCTGACATTACACTTAAGGATATGTGCATGAAACAGTATGCAGGTTTTTCATACATATACGAAGTTAAAACTGGTTTAGAGTTTGATTTCCTTTTTCTAGTAATTGTTTTTTTGGAGTCACCAGAATTAAACCCAGCAAAGCCTTGCTATGTCTAGGCAGGTCAGATCATGCATCACAACTCAGAAATCATTTCCTTAGTCGCACCAGTTTGTCCACCCAGTATTTCTGACAGAATAATCTGCAGGGAATTTTTAAAGTCTGCCAACTCATTACACTCCCATAAAATATGCTCTCAATTACCTCTTTTTCCCATCATATCAACATTTGCAGTCTGCCTTAGGAAAAATTCTTTGGAGTCTGCTTAAGGTATAAAAAAATGCCTCTAGAAACACTTCCAAACAAAATCCTAAATCTTAAAGACTTTGTCGCATGTGTGGGAGCCATACATATATCCTCCCATTGTTTTTATGAATTGCTCCCATTGTTTTTTTGAATTGCTTATTCAGTTTGTCTTCTCAATGCTTTGTAAACTTTCCTACATTTGTCATGCAACATTTTATATGCTCTACTAATTATCCATTTTTTAATGGTAGCTTCTCTTCTAGATTCAACTAAAATCTCTACCAGTGCTGGTATTTTAATTAGGATTCCCCTAGTCCTTTCTCTTTGCCCATACTTCTGATAGGGAAGGCTGTCTTATAGTTTCATAGGTTCATAGGTAGGTACTAGACTATTGGCCCTAGGGCCTATATAAGCCTAGCCAAAAAGGTACCCTGGCTTTCTCCACCCAAGAAAATTATTTTCCTGTGCCCCTGTCGAGCAGAGCCACAGAAGTGATCCCCGGTGTGAATTTGCCATCTCCCATCCAGTCATCAAGATTTTTCTTGAAGAGTGCTAATGAGGAGCTTTGTTTGATATAGATAGGTAGTTTGTTCCAGAGTATGGGAAGTTTCTGTGACAGGAATCTATCCCTCCAGCATGTTCTGTTTATTGTGGTGACAAGGTTTAGGTCCCTAGAGCATGTAGCTCGGAGGGATTAGGATTTCTTTAAATGGAACATGTCCAACAGCTGTGGGTTTGACATAGCTTTGTATGTTAGGCAGCGATTACCTCTGAATAGGCAATATGCGACGGAGTAAAGCTGGAGTTTTTTGAGATGGCTTGTGTAGGGCATCTTTTTGAGGCCAGTAATCCTCTCTGTGAGGTATTTCTGCAGCCTTTTCGGTTGTTGTAGATGTCTTGTGAGGTACATACCAAAAGGGGCGTTGTATTCTATAATGGGTCTAATGAGTAACGAGTAGAGAGGAACAATGACTTTTTTCCTGGATGAGAAACTTTTGTGATGAGGTGTGCCACATAGAAGGATTTCCTGACTACTGTGGTGATGTGAGTATCAAAGGAGAGACTACTCTCCATTTCTATCCCAAGGTCTCTTATTACAGTTTTGGTGTTAAGTAGACTACCGCCTATGTGGTAGTTCATGGGTACAGAGTTTGTACCAAAGGGGGCGACAGTGCACTTTTTGGCATTGAGCTTGAGGCCATGGCTTTTGACACCAGGAATCTGTCTCAGTGAGGCCCTTTTGTAGGATGTCCACATCATTAGGAGTTTTGATTATGGCTCCTAGTTTGGAGTCATCTGCAAATTTCGTTAGCCAAAGACCTTCTGTGTTAGCCTGTACTTCAGAGAAGTAGGTACCATGCAGGAGAGGACCCAGGACTGAACCCTGTGGTACTCCACTTGTCACTGGCCTGAAGTCGGATTTCGAATCTGCTACTTTCACAATGTGGGTTCTGTCAGTGACCCAGTTGGCAACCCATCTTGTGACATAGGGATTTATACCTAGTTGAGTGAGTTTATCTATAATTCCAGAGTGGGGGATGGTGTCAAAAGCCTTGGTGAGATTTAGATAGGCTGTGTGAACCACCTTACCCTCATCTACGGCTTTGGTGACCGCTTCAAAGACGTCTATCAGGTTTAGGAGACATGATCTGCCTTTTACAAACCTGACCTGGGTGGGGTCCATAGTCTGGAGAGTACTAATTTCATTGTTTCTAAGTTCCACGATGATACGTTCCATAGCCTTGCTGACCAGGCTCATCAGGGTAATGGGGCGGTAGTTCCCGGGGTCAGTGGTGGCTCCCTTTTTGTGGAGTGGAATAAACGTTGCAGTGCGCCATTCAGTGGGCACAAAGCCTGAGGTGAGGCTATGATTGAACATGGTGCTTAGGTGGGGTGCCAGTTCATTCTGTAGTTCGTGTAGCACGCAGCCTGGGATGTTGTCATGTCCCATGGATGCTGTATTCCTGGCTTTGGAGAGTGTGGTTTTTACCTGTGCAGCTGTGATTACAGGAACTTTGCATTCTTCCAGTATAGAGATGACCCCTTTAGGGGGTGAAAGGGGGGGTAAAGTTAGCACTGAACCTATCTGCCAGGATGTTGGCAATATCAGTTGCTTCTGTATATTTAGTGCCATTGTGCTATAACTCAAAGCAGATCTGAGTGTTGCCATTGAGATTCTTGACATAGCTATAGAATGCTTTGTGGTTGTCTTTAGAATCAGTGGCGATTTTGTTTTCGTAACTAGCTTTGGATGATTTTATGAGGAATCTCAACTTCTTACTGAGGCTGACCAGGGAGTTCCTCCAATCATGGGATTGTACTCTCTAGTTGCAGCAGTTTCTTTTTTCTGTTGTAGAGTTTGTTTATGGCAGGTGACCACCAGATTGGCTTCCTTTTTTTGGAGGCTAGCATCTTGGTTCTGTTAGGGATTGCACAATCCATGCACTCGTGTAAATGCTTATAAAGTGCATTTGTGTAGGATTCAACAGTCGTACCTTTATTGTCCGTCTACATGGGTGTCATGAAGTTTGCCACTTCTGTCTTAAGAAGCGTGAAGTTGGCTTTGAAGAAATTTTTTACGGTAGTTTCCCTAATGGAGGGTGAGGGCAGGATGTGGATGTCTGGGGTGATTAGCTTGTGGTCGGATCTGACCAATGAGGAATTGACCTCTGGTGTAGAACACCAGTTGCCCAAGTTGGTAATGACCAGGTCTAAGATATTGCTGCCCCTGGTGGGGGTGTGGATAAGTTGATCCAAGGTGTTGGAATTTATGAATTCCAGAAAACACTGAGCAAAAGAGTTGGTACATGAGTAGTTTTCCCAGTTAATGGTGGGGTAGTTGAAATCGCCCGTTATTAGGGTATTAGGTTGTACCCTAATATTTTCCAGTGTATCAGGAAATGAGGAGTGAGGATCCTGGGGTATGGTGGGGGATCTGTAGCAAGTTACAATTTGGATTGCGGTCTTGCCCATAGTTAGTTGGACTTGGATGATCTTGGATGCATTATGCTCTGCAACTAGCCTGGAGGTAAGGATATCCTTAATGAATGTGGACACGCCTCCTCCTTTAGTGTTTTGGTCCAGGTTAGGTGGCCGAAAGGTGTGGTATGAATTATAGCCTGGTAATGCAGGGATGCTCTCTGGAGCCTTGAGCCAGGTCTCCAGATGTCAATGTTCTTCCTTTTGAGGAGTGCCTCGAGTGAGTGATTTTGAGGTTTAGACTTCTATCATTGAGTAGCATTACCCTCAGATTTTGCTTGCTTGTACCTGTTATGGTGGTGAGTTTGTCATTTGAACTTTGCCTAAAAAAGGCACTATAGGGGTGGCAAGAGCCTTAGCCAGTATCCGGAATCCCAAAGGTGACAGGTGCAGGCGTTCTCTGCCAAAGCATCGTGGTCTGTCAATCATGTCATCCCAGGCAGACAGATACTGGATCCCCATAGAATGACACCAGAAGCTTAGCCAATTGTTGAAGTCAGTCATTTTGTCCTTGTACTGTGGTATCATTCTGGGTGATGGCAGGATGCTACTCAGGGCTAGGGTCATACCTCCCTAGGCTACAAAATCGGACAGCTCCTCCATGTTTGTTTTCATGTAGTCCAGGGAGATACGTCTCAGGTCATTCACACCAACATGGACAATGACAGAGTCATATTTCTACTTGTTGTGGAGTGACCTGAGTGCGTGCATTATGTGGCAGATCCTGGCACGTGACAGGCAGCTGACAGTAACTTTCTCCTTGTCTAGCCTGGTGAGTGGAACATCAGTGTGCCTGACTATAGAGTCACCTATGACTAGAGTGTTGGATGCATTGTTATGCCTTATGGGCTGTGGTTGAATGGCACATTGTAGTGCTAATGTATTCTTAGCCTCTTTCCCATTCTGTTACCTTTCCCTGTCTAATTATTTGCTGCCAATACCTTGGCTCCTTTGCCAGTTTTCTCCAGTATATTCCAGCCCCCTCTTGCCTATTCTGTCTACCCGTAATTGCAGTCATCCCTGTCGGGAGAATCTCCTTTCTCCATTGCTACTGTATGTCGGCTTAGTTCTTAAAATACTTTCTGCTACTTTGTAAATATAATATTTTCTATGGCTGTTATTCTCCTTAAGGATCTGCATCCAAAATCCCAGTCTCTCCATATTTCTTGAGCCCCCCCCCCTTCATCATCATCCCTTTCCACTTTGAATTATAACTTTCTACTTATGCTATGTATAGGAGCCTTAACTGTATAGCTCTGAAATATCCCTTCAAATCAGGTAATCCCAAACCACCTTGTTCCATTGAAAGGAGCTTTACCCCTCTTGACTCTTGCTTCGTTCCCTCCCAAATACAATCATGCAGTTCTTTATTAATTGTTGTCCAGAACTTCTCTTCCAGTTGATAAAAAGATGCCTGACCTGCATATAAAACTAAAATAATTAAAACATTCTCACTGCTTATGTACTTCTATCCATATTAATAAAATAAAGCTTCCAGTTTCTCAGTTTTTGTATTATCTTTTGTTTGGTCTCTTCCAACATATGTTTAGCTGCCATAACAGAATCCTTTTAACCCATACTCCTAAGTACTTCATTTTATCATGTCCCCATAAATATGGATAATGTTGAACCAATTCATGTGTGAGTACACAGTTTACAGCTGTCACATTTGTTTTACCCTCATTTATTTTGTATTCTGAAAAGATTTGAAACTGTCTCAGAGTGTTCCACATCACTGAAGTGTCCTTTTCTGGTTTTATCAGGTACAAAATTATATTATTTGCAAATAAAGCCAATTTTTCTTGATTACCTTACCAATTATATCCTTGAATTTAGTTTCTTTGCCAGTGGTTCTATATTTAACCCAAATAGCAAAATGGAAAGAGGACACCCATACTTGGTTCCTCTGTTCAAACAGAACTTAACAGAGAGGAGCTGTCCCAAACACACACCTTTGTATGAGGGATTGGAAGCTTACATTAGCCTCCTAATTAACCTTTTTATTGCGTCAAGGAATGCATATGTTTCTATTGCTCTACTCTTAAAATCCTAGCTACCTCTGTTGAATGCTGTCTCTGCATCAAGACTAACCAACAGTAGTGATGTTTTCTTACATTTTGCTTCACTCTGGATCATCATTGTTCTATAAATGTTACCAAATATTTGCCTCCCCTCCACAAAAAAAAAAAAAAGGGAAACATTGATCCATATATGTCAATTTTGTCAAAACATTTGCCATTATTTTGGCCATTGTAGACATACACTTTATAATCATGGTTTAGATTGAAGTGGGCCTGTATGAAGCTGGATCTGATGGGTCTTCTCTGTCTTTAGGTATTGCAGCCACCACAGGTTTCTTCCAGGATGCTGATGCTGCTTCTCCTTTTAAAATACTGTTAAACAAAACCTTCAGTTTCTTTATTACTTTCTTTCTTCCAAACTTCCACAGGAGTACCATCCATTCCTGGAGTCTTTCCTGTAGATTGATTATACGTCAACATTTGTATCTCATCTCCCACTGGCCTATCTGTTAATAATTGAGTCTCATCTACCTCTAATCTTGGCATATTTAATTCTTCCATAAATATTTCCATTTTTACCTTTTCTTCATTTCACCATTTCTCTACTTTATACAGATTTTCATAAACTTTCCAAAATATTTCTAATACCTCTATGGGACCTCTGGTTATTTTCCATGGTATAGGCCCCCTAAGCTTGGCAATGACCTGTTCTATTTTCTACTGCCTGAGCCATTGTGCTAAAAGCTTTTGTGATTGGAGTTATCCAAAATCAGTTGCTTAACAGCAAACTTTCTAAACTTGTGCATATTATCCAAGTAGCCCTTTATTTGCTCTTTAGTGCTCTGCAGTTGCATATTCTGCAAAACCTACTTCTTAACTGTATCTCTCTGTGTTTTACTTCTAACGTGTTTTAAAGTACCTTCATTTTATCCCACTCCACCTCTGTATTTTCTAAAGAAATTTTTACTCTCCCTAATAATTCACAAATAATTTCCATTACCTATTCCTTAAATTTATTTACTTACTGGGAAAGTCCACTGGGCCAAAATAAGCCTATTTTCAGTGGAGACCCGGAGAGAAAAGCTCCAAGGTAACATGACTTGCATAACGTTTCAAAAAAGTTTCAAACTATTTCAAAAAGATGAAGAAAGTTTTTTTTATGTAATAATCAAAAACATATAAAAATTAATTATGGAAAATAGATAAAGTTGATAAAGCATTATACTAACAGCAAAATTAAACATTCATAGTACAGAGAATAATAAACATAGCACAACAGTGTTCAAAAACAAAATAGCTCAATGTTATACAGTTGTAAGTACCAAGGAATGCATGTAAATTCAGGCATTACATAGAATAAACAATGAAACGCGTAGAGAGAAAGACATAAGAGGACTACTTGTACAATTAGGGGAGAGGGAATGTGCAAAGGAAAAAGGGAGATGGGGGGGGAGTAAGTAGGATGGACCATAGAAAAAAGAGAGAGAAAAAGATAGGAGAGATGGAAGAAGATACAAGTATAAGGAAAATAGAAGAAGGGAGAAAAGGGGAAAAGTGGTTAGGGAGTTGAGCGAAAGCAAGAAGAATTAAGTAGTTAAAAGTTCATTAGGAATTATCAAGAAAATGATAGTTGGAGCAGGAACTAGACAGATTTATGTTTGGTTGGTAGAATAAAAGTAATGGCAGAGGAATCAACTGAACAGTTGCATGTCCAGTTGGAGAGGAGAAATTCCTCTCTGTTTAACAGGTGGGGAACCACCAGTGTCTCATTTTTATTTTAGTTGTTATTGGCGCATGATCTGAAGTAGTTATTGGATGCTTATCAAAACTTTCAAGTAAATGCACATGTTCCTATAAAACGTAATTCCTATCTAGCCTAGCCGAGTTTTGTACCTTGGGGAATAATATGTAAATTATCTCCAAGCCCGGACTACTGAATTCACATCTTCATACCATATAGTTTCTGAAATTCTTTCAAAAATCTATCCTCTTTTGTTATTTTTTTCTTTTTAGGCCCACCCGATACATCCTCACTGTTGAAAATAAAATTCCAGTCTCTACCTATAAGTAATATTCTTTGCTGAAAGCTGATTATTTCTTCCAGAATTTTCTTAAGCTCCATTGCAGCAATTTTATGTGGAATATAAATACATGCCAGTGTAATCATCCTCCCTTGCCAGTACCCCATTACTACTACTAATCTACCATTAATATCTTTTTTTTCCCCCATCTGCCACTATTGGAACTCCTGTAGCAATTAATTTATGTATTCCACTTTTCTCTTGTCCCAGATATTCCATGGAATAACTTCCTGAAACCATTTCTTTATCAAATTCAAATGTTCAGTTCTTCCCAAATGTGCCTTGTATAACATAGCTGTTTGCAGTCTGCATTTCTTAATATAGTTCACTGCTCTTTCCTTTTCGTATATACCTGTGAGACCATTATTATTCCCACCTTTTACGTACAACAGCTTTTTTTAAATGTCTAGTTTCAGCTTTTGTGTTACATGCATACACTAATGTTTGGTAGGGTTGTCTTTTATACATTTTCCTGTCTTATCCATTTGAATGTATATCGCATCTTACAGGACATTTTGTTTTAATGAAAACCCTCAAAGAAAAAACACGCGCACACCCATAACCTATTAACTTAATACAAACGCAGAAAACAATATACATCTTTCTATTAGGAGGGTTATTAAACTTCATTATTTGAGTAATTGCCCCATATTGACAGGTACACTCAGTCTTTAACTGATCTATAATTAAGGATCTGATGTTCTCAATTTTCATTTGTTCCTCAACATGTGGGTTCGGAGCCGATCCTCTAATCTGACTCTGCCGCTTTTTACAGCTCACGGCTACAGCAAGCTCTCGAGCTCCTCCCGTCCCAATAATGCTGTAGCCCCCCCTCCATAATTCAGATCTCATTTGCCGCCTTCTCATACAGATGTGGTTGCTGTCAGCTCTCAAGCAGTTTGTGAGTTATAAAGGTTTTTGGTGTTATACCTGTCTCCCTTTCTACTGTATTTCTGCTATATATTTCATTTCATTCTTTTTCCTGCATATATTTTAATACCATTATTGGTAGTTTCCCCCAACTGTCTTTTTCTACTTTCAGTAATCTTTCCTACGATTGCTGGTAGTTTTTCTTTCTTTCATATATAAAACTCTTCTGCCTTATTCTTCCTTGTTGTTTACTTCCATAATGGCTGAAAAACCTTCAGGTTTAAAAAAGAGTAAGGAGTGTGGGCACAAGATCTCTTTGTCTGATGCCCACAACTCTTGAGTCTCTTGTCTGGGCCCTGCCCATTTGAAAGTCTCTTGTGAGATGTGTAGATCTTCTAATCCAAGAGCCTGGTAGACAGGAAAAATAAATTGATTTTTCAGAGTCACTGAGTGAGCTCAACCCTCCAAAGTAGGCCAAAAAGAGTTGAGAAAACTACATCTGATGTTGTAAATCTTCATTCCTTACTGATAAGACTTTGGTTCCGACCTCAGAAACAACTCGGCCAATATACAAGCTCGCACCAGCCAAAAACTCTTGAGCTAAGTCCTACCCATAGTGCCCCTCTTTTCCTTTCTCCAGATCTCGTTTACCACGTACTTTTCAAGACATGCCAAGCCAGCTCTCTCAGCTAAGTGATTAAAAAGTTTGATATATTTCTTGTTAAGTCTCTCACTTTTTTCTTAGGATAGTTTCTCTCTGTTTTCTACTTTCATCTGTGACCTTTTCTTCCTACCCTTTTCTGTGATAAATCTTAGTACCATTCCCTCCCTTACCCTTGTGGTAATTTCCTGTACTATCATTTGTATTCCCTTCCTCTTTATTCTCATTCTTCTACCAAAAAAAAAATTATACAGTATAGTTAGTTATTTTTCTCCTTCTGAGTGTTTATCTGTCTTGTAGTATTGTATTTTTATTCTGCCTATTTTCTTAGACTCATCAATATGGCTGATAAAAGAGGAACAACCGGGTTCAAACAGTGTGACAAGTGTGGGTGAAAGATGCCTAATTCGGATGGGCATCTTTTGTGCGTCTACTGTCTTGGAGTTCCTCATCTCCAGATTCAGCCTCCTTGTGATATATGTCAAAATTTTAGTTCTCGCACTCTCGCAGAGCACAAGAATAAACTGATTCTCAAGGGTTTATTAAAAACTCCCTTTTCGGAGGTGCTTTCTGAGGCAGAGGTCTCACCACCTCCCAGGAAAGACGAAAAAAAAAAAAAAGAGAAGCCACTCTGTTCCAGCTTCCCCGAGCTCTACTGAACCGAAACGCTTTCAGGCTTTATCACCTAAAATACCCAAAATCTCTGCACCGACTACTTCGGCTCCTGAGCCTATGACTAGCTCTACGGTGCCAAAGTTGTTAGCAACTACGGAACCAACGACTCTTATTTCTGCTTTGGTACAGACGGTATCTTTGGTACCAGACACATTCTCGACACCGACAATGAGTTCCCTCATGGCTCCATCTTCGGTGCCAAAACCTGAAATTTTGCCCAGGACTATTTACTCTCCTACTATTGACCCCTTCTTGGGGCAACAGTATAGTCCCTTTCTTGGGAGACCCAACTCTCCCTCAGGAGTATTAACACAGTCCACCAGGAGTCTTTCTAAAATAGACATAGTGAGGCTTGTCGATCAGCTGTTAGCAGCTACAGGAATTCCTACCCCTACCAAGACTTCCCTCCCATCTGGAGCCGAAGTTTAATCTGCACCGACACCAACATATCCTCCTTCAACCTCATCTCAGGCTTTGACACCCTCAGTACCGATGTCTACCCCGATGCCTATGCTTTCGGTTCTTGTGACAACTTCTTCCACGGTTCCGGAGCCTTCCCTCTGGACTTCGCTTCATCCGGAGCTGGTCCACCCTCGGGACCATGACTGCTTTGTTGGTGCTGTGACCCTTAGTTCGGCACCAATTTTGTCTGTGGCATCTACGGCTCCAGCTGGCCCGGTGGTTCCATTGTCTTCTCGCGGCTCCTATCCTGAAGATGGGCTCATCCTGGGTGGGGTGTAACTCCAGTTCCGAGGTTGTCCCTCTTGGTTCCGGGCTCCCATCCCTCTTCTGATGAGCCTGTCTTCCTGGTGATGGAGAGGGTTTTTGCTTCCATAAGCATGCAGTTGGCACCTCCAGCGTCGGAACTTGACCTTTCCTTTTCCTCTAACATGCAGTTGACACAGCCCAGTATGAAGGGACTTCGAGCATGGGAGTGGCAAGAAACCCTGCTCCAGGGTACCCACTCTTCGGGGACCTCCACGGAAGATCACACGGAGGAGCCACCCCGAAAGAGAATGTGCAAGAGGAAGCATGTGGATTCCCCTGAGGAATCCTTCACCGAAGATATGGATTTCAATAAGGGAGAAGGGTCCCCATGGTCACCCCCTGATGATGTCTCATTCGGAGACATACTTGAGATCCTGAAATAGAGGTGTGACTGGAAGCCCATCAACCCTTCTTTGGAGAAATCTGTATTTTTGCAAGCCTTCCGTGCTCAGCCATCTACTTCCTGGGTGACCCCCCTGCAGATGAGTTGATTAAGCTCATTGTGCAATGGGCCTGGAAGGCCCCTGACAACATTGCGCCAATTCCCCGGAGGCCTGATTAAATTCTCTCCCCACCAGAAGACCACCCGCACTGGTCCAGAGGTTTGGCAGTAGACTCCATGGTTGTGGCAGTGGCCACTAAAAAAGAACTAACGGAAGAAAGTTTGACTGTCCATCCTCCAAACAGGAAGTCCTGAACGATAGACTAGGGAAGCGGACCTACGCTTCAACAACCTTCGCCATACGGTCTCTGAATTACATAGCACATTTTACATGTCTCCAAAGGGACCTGATTACAGAACTTTCAAGTACTTTGGCAGGGGTACTACCTGAAGAGGTGCGAGACAAGGTCGCCTCTCCGCTTGCCACCCTAGAGTCCATCTTCAACTCCTCCATGCGGTTGATGGCACACACAATCGATGGAGCAGCCAGAGCTGCTTCTTCAGCCGTGGTCATGAGAAGTCATGCCTGGATGCGACTGTGTGACTTTGCGGATCACTTCAAGTCCTCCTTTGTCAACACTCCAGTTGGTGAATCTTCCTTGTTTGGCCCAAAAGTTAAGGACACATTAGCCAGGTGTGAGAAAGACGGAAAGACCCTATCTGCTGTGGGCATATGTTTTTCAACCCCTCAACGATCCTACTCCAGGAATCAGAGTGCCGGGAAAATGTGGTTCAGGAAATCTCAAGGACCTTAGCAACCCCCCCCCCCCCCGGGGCAAAGGGGAGAACACATCTGGGAGACACCTCTTTCGTGGTAGAGGGGGCCTACTTAACCAGGGCTCCAGAGATTCTTTCTGGTCAACCCCATCTACGCTGCTGAGGAGCGGCCTGATTGCTTTCCTCTGGAAGCAGCTGGGGGACATTTTTCTCTGCACCGCTTGGCCTGGCAATCGATAACATCGGACTCCTGGGTGCAGACATTAATGACCAGAGGTTACCTTATTCTATCCCCGATGTCCCACCCAGTCAGTGGGACCCAGTCAGAGGGATGCAGCGGCACTAGAAGTTCAATAGCTGCTAAGGAAAAGAGTCATCCAGTTAGTCCCACCAGACTAAATAGGATCCAGATTTTACTCAAGGTTCTTTTTAGTGCCAAAAAAGACAGTGGACTGGCGACCAATTTTGGAGCTCAGCATACTGAGCAAGTCTTTCAAACAAGCAAAATTTCAGATGGTCACGGTTCAGTCCATTCTTCCATTTCTGGAGAAGGGCAACTGGATGTGCTCTGTAGATCTTTGGGATTCGTATTACCATATAAAAATGGACAAACGATCCAGAAGATACCTCCGCTTCTGGCTGAGACCCAATCATTACCAATTTTGAGTACTGCTCTTTGGTCTCGCCACAGCCACCAGAGTGTTCACCAAATGCATGGCAGTAGTAGTAGCTCACCTGAGACTACAAGGATTCCACGTGTTTCCATACCTGGATGATTGGTTCCTACCGCCCCAACCAGGAGTCTACTGCTTCAAGCCATATCATGCACTCAAAATCTGGCAGAAAACGTAGGAATCTCCATAAATTTAGACAAGTTAAAGCTGGTTCCGACTCAGAGCTTAGAGTTCATTGGGGCAAAGTTCGATACAACTTCCTGCTGAGCTGCACTACCTCTCCACAGACTTCAAAAACTAAGATCTCAGCTTCAGATAATACTTTCTTGAAATATTGTCCCTGCTCGACAGGTCCTGCAACTGTTGGGCTCCATGGCAGCTACAACCTCACTGGTCCCACTAGCAAGGTTCCATATGAGGCTACTCCAATGGCTCCTATCATCTCAATGGTCTCTTTTAGCACAACCAATGTGTTACCCAATCTACATTACAAACCGTTGCAAACAGGATCTGAGTTGGTGGATGAAGCCAAAAGAGGATTTATGGTATCGACCTTTTTACCCCGCCCAACCCAAGGCTGCAGTGACCACAGACGCTTCCATGATGGGGGGGGGGTGGGGGGGCATTTTCAAGGAAAGATCGTTCAAGGCACTTGGTCCCCCTTAGAGGCCAAACTCCATATCAGTGTCCTAGAACTAAGGGCGGTGCTCTTAGCATTGCAAGCATTCCAAACAACCCTTCTATCGGGGACAATTGCTATCCACTCACAGTATGGTCTGGTACATCAACAAAGAAGGAGGAACCAGGTCCTACCTCTTATGCCGGGAAGCTCTGAGAGTGTGGCAATGGGTGATACCTTCCAACCTCTTTCTACTGGCAATGCACATTCCTGGGAATTCCAGTCTGATTGCAGACAAACTGAGCAGGAGCATTCTGATGCCTCACGAGTGGTCTCTCAACCCTGTAATAGCGACTCAAATTTGTTGTCATTGGGGCCGGCCTTGTTGCGACCTCTTTGCCTCCCCCTTGAACCACAAATGCAGCAGCTTCTTTGCCCTGACCCCCCCCCAAGGGGAGTCACCGAGAGGTGCTCTAATTCACGATTGGACCTCGGGTCTACTGTATGCCTTTCCCCATAGTCCTCTCATTCTGCAGTTCTTGAAGAAAGTGCAACAGCTTAGAAGCAAGGTTATCCTCATTGGCCCCATCAAGTTTGGTTCCCCTTCCTGTGGCCTCACTTGGTTCACTGCCCGTGGATCCTGGACCCAACCCCAGGACCCTTATCTCACCCACAGGGGCTGGTCTACCCCAACTTTCACAGCCTCAAGCTGATGGCTTGGTGTCTCCACTTCCACTGATTGCCAGGCAAATAAACCTATCCTCCCCAGTCCGAATGATCCTTCTGGCTTCCCGTAACCTCTCCACCAGGAAACGATACCACAGCAAATGGGTCAAATTTGTTATTTGGGCTAAACAACAACGACTACCCTTTTTCAATGCCGGTCCATAGAATTTTAGAATACCTGTCGACCCTTCTCTATGCAGGAGCCTCAGCTTCAACTATGACCTACCAGCCAATTTTCATAACTGTTCTAACGACTCTTCACTAATGTCCTACCGTCTTTGCAAAACTTTCATGAAAGGAGTTATACACCTCAGACCACCTATTAAATCCCCAACTGAACCATGGAATATGACTTTGGTCCTACAAACTTTAACCTGTTCACCCTTCGAATCTTCTGCCACATGTGACATAAAGTTCTTATCCTGGAAAATCCTATTCTTGGTGGTCATCACCTCAGCCAGGAGAGTATCAGAATTGCAGGCTTTGAACGTTGACCATCCTTATTTGATCTTCCACAAGGAAAGAGTATCACTTCGAACTAACCCTTCCTTTTTAACCAAGGTTATCTCAAATTCGAGTCGAAACCAGTTTATTGATTTACCAGTGTTTTTTCCAAATTTTTCTAACAAAGGTGAATACCAGTTGCACATGCTGGATGTACATAGGCAGCTACATTTTTATTTAGACAGAGCTAAAGCTTTCAGGAATTTGGACCAGCTGTTCATAGCTTTTTCAGGCCACGATTGGGCAAAACTGTTTCCAAAGTCACCTTGTCAAAATGGTTAAGAGATTGCATAACCTTTATCTATCAACTGAGAAAACTATCTTTGCCTTCTAGAGTCAAGGCTCATTCCACCAGGTCAGTGTCCACTTCGGTGGCTTTTCATTTCACAGCTTCTGTGGATGACATCTGTGCAGCGGCCACTTGGGCAACCTCCCCATACCTTTATCATGCATTACAAACTGGATAGGGCCTCCAGGGGAAGAGCATCTTTTGGCTCGATGCTCAGGAGTATCCTTCATCAGGGCCACCCAAATCACAAGTAGCTGGGGATTTGGTCCCATCAGTAAGGAATGAATGAAGATTTACAGCATCAGATAAAGCAGTTGTGTCTTACCATAGCATTTCATCTGTGTTGTAGATCTTCATTCATTCCTTACGTCCCACCCTTCTTCTCCCTGCCGAAAGACTCCTGGGGATCCTTTGGTCCTATCTGCCTGATAAGGTATCTACTCAGATAGGGCCTCCTTATCTCTGTTGCTTCTATTGTCTCTGTGCTGAGTGGACAAACTCGATCTAGAGAAAGGAGAAGAGGGACACTATGGGTAGGACTTAGCTGGAAAGTTTTTGGCTGGTGTGAGCTTGTAAATTGGCTGAGTCGATTCCGAGGTCAGAACCGAAGTCCTATCAGTAAGGAATGAATGAAGATCTACAACACAGCTAGAATGTTATGGGAAGACGCAACTTCTTTTTCATGAACCATCTGAATCTTCCACCACTACTTTGGATCTGAACAAAGAACCGGCCTGGAAGATTTCAAAATGGTCAGATCCAAAGATGAAATCCTCAGAATCAACTGTTTCAGATGCATGATCTGCCTCATCAGATGCAGTTTTTATGGAGCTGAAAGAGCTCCCCGTACCCATTTTGGGTCCTGTCTGGACCCGATCCTCTATTGGCTACCTTCTTCCTGTTTAGAGAGGCGCCAACACTCAAGATCTCCCTCTTTAGTTTCTTTCCTTTCTTGCAGGAGTCTTACAGAGGCAGAGTTGGATAGAATGATGAGGAAGCTTTTCTCAGTGCAGATATAGATGGGAGTTCTCCCGGCTCCTACTCCTTCAAGTCAGGACACTATTGTTAATATCACTCCACCCATCTTGGCTCCTTCTCCTATCCATCCTTTGGCTTCGGAACCCTTGGTTCCAAGCTTCCCAGAACCATCTGTATCGGATCCGAAGATGGGTTGTATCTTTGTATCCCACAACTTCTCTGAGTGAAATGGCTCTGAATGTGTTGGAGCCAGATGTCTCTTGGAGCCGAAGCACCGTTGTTGGATCCAAGGTGCTAGAGTAGACTCCGAAGGTGTCAGAGCTGTCTCTGCTCCTTGAGGCTTTGGCAATTGACAGCTCGGATCAGACTAATGCCTCGCGTGGGCTACCTTCAGGTCAGAGGGAGCCGATGGTCTGGAAGCATGTCTTCTCAGATCCATATGCTTCCTTATCCCCAGGGCATTCTGCCTTTGAGGTGGTAGAGAGAGAGTATTCTCTTCTAGAATTCAGACAGTTCCACCCCCCCCCCTTCAGATCTGTCATCTGGTTCCCAGATGTCTGTGTACTGTGAGCCTCATCTACTCCACAGAGACAGCCAGCCCAAAGTCTCCAGGCCACCCAACAGGGTATCCTTATTTCTTCTGATACTTTTCCAGAGCATCCCATCAAAGAAGTCCCTAGGAAGAGAAAGTGCAAGAGGAGGCACTTAGACTCCTCTCAGGAGTCACAGAAGATAATGATTTCCATGAAGGGGACGGGTTCTCAAGATCACTAACTGATGACGTCTCCTTTGGAGAAATTTTAGAGATCCTGAAGCAAAGGGGTGGTTGGTCTACTGATAACCCCTTCCCAAGAGGAATCTGTATTCCTGGAGGCATTTGGGTCTAGCAAATCTACTTTGTGAGTGACTCCACTCGCCGATGAGCTCGCTTTTGAGTTGATCCCTCGGCAGGCATGAAGCAACCTGATTCTGTTGAGCCATTCCCCAAGAGACCAGATAAGATCCTGGCACCACCAAAGAGAAAGGAGTTTTGGAGCAAAGGAGTAGTAGTAAATGCCATGGTCTTAGTGGTGGTCACAAAGAAGGAACTCTCAGAGCAGAGTTCATATGTTCAGCCCCCCTAACAGGGAGTCTAGGGTGATGGACAGATTTGGGAAGCGTATTTACACTTCACTGACTTTTGCACTTATATTGCTGAACTATTTGGTGCAGTTCATCTGACTTCAGGGGGATTTGATTAAAGAACACTCCAAATCCCTCTCAGGAGCAATAACTGCTGAGGCACAGACATCGGATGCATCACTGCTGGTTACCTCACAGTCCATTACTAATTCATCCATCAGGCTCATTTCACATGTAGCTGAAGGTACCTGAGGGCAGTGGGTTCAAGTATTTGCATTAGAAGACATGCCTGGATGCGCCTGTGTGATTTTACCAAGCTTTTCAAGTCCTCCTTCGTCAATGCACCTTTTGACAGAAGTTCCTTGTTTGACCGTAAAGTTAAAGACGCGCACTCCATGTGTGAGCCAGATGGTAAGACCCTGTCTGCACTGGGTGTACATTTTTCAACTCCTCAAATAACCTTCTCAAGGAATCAATGAGGTGGTTGGAAAATGTGGTTCAGAAAGTCCCGGGGACCTTTCTATGATCCAAGTGGAGATAATTACCTCAGGGGCAGAGGGGTGGAACTCTAAAGGAAGATACAGCCTGCAAGGCAGAGGGAAGCCTGCAGAACCAGGGTTCCAAAGATTCCTTCTCTGACAGACCCTACCAGCGCTTGTGAAAGTAGGCCTGATTGTCGACCTCTAGAGGCAGTCTCAGGTCATTTATCCCTGCACCAGAGATCCTGGCTAGAAATTACAGAAGATACATGGGTGCAGAGGATTATTTCCAGAGGTTATGTGATTCCCTTTTCCCTACCCCCCCATAAAAAAACAGAATTTTCGATGTTCCACTCGGTCAGAAGAAAGTGGCATCTGTAGAAATAAAAAAGCTGCTAGAAGAAAGTGTCACCCAGAAGGTCCCTCCAGACCAGAAAGAATCCAGAACTTACACAAGATTCTTTTTAGTGCCAAAGAAAACGGGAATGGAGACCAATTTTGGGTCTCAGCAAGCTGAACAAATTGGTTCAGTTTCCAAAGTTCCGGGTGGTCATAGTTCAGTCCATTTTGCCTTTTCTGCACAAGGATGATTGGATGTGCACAGTAGATCTTCAGGATGCATACTATCACGTAAAAATGAACAGGCAATACTTAATGCTTCCGGCTGGGAGTCAGTCATTACAAATTCAGTGCACTGCCATTTGGCCTCACCACAACCCCCCCCAGGGTGTTCACCAAATGCATGGCAGTAGTAGTGGCTCACTCGAGATTACACAGATTCCAAGTGTTTCCTTACCTGGCGACTGGCTCATAATCGCTCTGATCAAAGCAAGATTTTGTACTCCAGTTGTGCTTTCACCTAGGCATTACAGTCATTCTCAACAAGTCTCAACTAGAACCAACTCAACTGCTATTATTCATAGGAGCCTTGTTCAACACTGTATCAGTGACAGCCTCCCTTCCCCTTGTCAAAGTTATGAACAATTAATTTTCAAGTCCAAAAAATAATTTAATGATGTTCTTCGTGTTTCACTGTTGCAGTCATCACATTTGGGTTATCTGCCTGTAGGTAGCCCTCAGCCGGCCTGAATACCAGAGTCTTGGGATTTCTGCGTCGGATGCTGTCGCTTCTTCCATGACATCAGGAGTATAAAACATGCAGCCAATGCCATTACATCAGTCTTTCTTGCTGTGCGGTGCCTGAAGCAGAAGCAGTTCGCAAATGCCGGTCGGGTGACTCCTGAAATTTTTGATGTTAAGTTGTCTATCTTGCCTTCATTCTTGCTGGTTGGGTTCGGAGCCGATCCTCGGCTCCGACTCTGCCATCTTCAAAAGCTCGAGAGCTGCTTACTGGCTCGAGGCCCCCCTGTATTCCATGATGCCTGGAGCTAGATACCCAGATGTCGTTCGCCGCTGCTGCTGCGAGGTTGTTCTACTGGCTCAGGTCGTATAAAACTTTATTGTTATTGTATTTTCCTTGTCAAAACTGTCAGTTTTACTGTAGAATTAGTTGTTAGATTAGACTGTTGTATTGTAGTTAGTTTTCTCTAGTTTTCTGATTACTTCTCCCCAAGAAACTCGTTTGAGAGTTTCCCCTCCCCCCTTCTCTCCTTTTCCTTACCTCAGAAAGGTTTTCCGTTTTAGTTAGAGGATAACCTTTTCTTTCTATCTTCCTTAAAAAAAAAAAAAAAAAATTAAAAAAAAAAATAAATAAATATATATATATATATATATATATATATATATATATATATATATATATATATATATATATATATATATATATATATATATATATATATATAATAATTCCTTAGTATCAATGTTAGTGTTTAGTGATAGTTATCTATAGTTTGTAGTACTGCTTGTAGTTTTGTGGTTGTGGTAGCTGTAGTCTGCAATTTTTAGTGGTTAGTACTTAACCTTTTGTGTGTGTTTCTTGTCCTTGGTTTTCTTCCAGGATGTCCAAGGATCCTAAACCGTCCAGATTCAAGAAGTGTGATTCATGCTGTCAGAAGATGTCTCTGACAGATGGTCACACTTCTTGTGTTTATTGTCTGGGCGCCATGCACCTGCAGGACTCTTGCTCGATTTGCCATGCTTTCAGTCCAAGAGTCCTGCAGGAGCGCAGTAACAAATTGATTCTGAGGGGTTTGCTTAAACCTCAAGATTCACAGGCAAAGGCTCAGCCCGTGAAATCTTACAGGCCACCTAAACCTTCGGCTCCCAGTTCGGAGACGTCGTCGGGTGAAGCCATACAATCCATCTCGGCTCCGGCTGGAACCAATGTTCCTCCCTCCCAGTCGGCTCCGACACATTCCTCGGAGCCATCTGAGAGTCGAAAACGATCCAGGTCTCCTTCTCTGGAGTCGATACATTCGGCTCCGAAGTCGCCACTGCTCCAATCGGAGTGTAGTCATCGCTCATCCCACTCTTCTCGGTCCTCTAGACTTTTGGACCATGACTTGGAAAGAGTGGTCAGTAGGCTGTTAAAATCACAGGCCCTAGCCAAAATGTTGTCCAGCCCTCCTCATCAGGTGTCTGCTCCATCCACAGCTGTAGAGATTCCTCCTCCGACTCATCCTATGAGCTCGGAGCCAGAGTTCGATGGGGCCAGAGTCGTGGAACCATCGGCTCTGATACCCTCTCCTTCGGTTCCGTCGTCGGCTCCGATCCCTTCCATGGTACCTTCCCTGGAGGGATCTGGGTGCCGAGACTCCCTCGTCAGCTCTGAGGGGGCAAGTGGCATCGGACCCTTGTCCGACCCCACTCTCCCCCTCGGGGCTTCGGCTCAGGTGAGCTTGGCTCCCACATCTGCCTCAGAGCCATCCCCCTCGGTGTGGGGAGGGGTTCTGGTTTCTTCGGAACCGGAGCCCTCTCTGAGTCCGGGCAGGGATGCCTTCGAGGTGATGAGGAGTGTACTGGCCCCCGAGCCAGTCCCACGATCGACCCCATCGGCTTCTCCCCCTAGGGTGCCTGCTTCAGCCTCTGCCCCTCTTCCAGACCCCAAGCATGGAGATCCAGCGCTCCAGGACACCCCCTTGGGTGTATCCTCCTCTTCCGAGGCCTCCCCCGGTCATTCAGAGGAGCCACCTCGCAAGAGGAAATGCAAGAGGAAGCATGACTCCCCCGAGTCTATCACATCGGATACAGACTTAGAGGAGTCGGAAGGGTCCCCAAGATCCCCCTATGAAGATGTCTCATTCTCAGACATCCTTGAGATGCTTAGGCAGAGGTGGAACTGGACTGCCCTAAGCCCTTCCGAGGATGAGTCTGTATTCCTGGACGCGTTTGGATCCCGACCTTCCACCTCCTGGGTGTCTCCGCCTTTCGACCCACTGATGTCTGTGGTGGCTCGGAAGGCGTGGACGGCTCCAGACACAGTGGAACCGACCCCTAGAAGACCTGCCAAATTCATTACTGCACCGCAGGACAAACAGTTCTTGACCAAAGGTGTCCCTGTTGATGCCATGGTGGTAGCGGTGGCCACAAAGAGGGAGTTGGCTGAAACTTCTTCAGCTGTCCATCCCCCTAACAAGGAGTCCAGGACAATGGACAGATATGGGAAGCGGATGTTCTCTTCAGCGACCTTTTCCATGCGGTCCCTGAATTACCTGTGCCACTTTACTCGTCTTCAGAGGGATCTCCTGAAAGAGCTCAGAGATGCCCTTCAAGGTCCACCAGCTGAGGGGGCCCAGGCTAAGGCAGCCTCCCAGCTGGCGACTCTTAATTCAGTGGTAAACTTCTCCATGAGGCTCATTTCGTATGCAGCCGATGGTTAGAGTAGAGCCGCAGGCACAGACGTGGCCCTAAGGAGGCACGCTTGGATGCGGCTATGTAACTTTGCGGAACCTTTCAGATCGTCTTTCACCAACACCCCTTTCGATGGTTCCTCTCTCTTTGGATCACAGGTGAAGGATACCCTTACCAGGTGTGAGCAGGAAGGCAAGACTTTCTCTGCCGTAGGAGTCCGTTTTTCAACTCCTTCCAGACCATATCCTAAGGGTCAGAAGAGTGGAAAGATGTGGTTCCAGAAATCCTAAGGAGCCTTGCCGGACACACGTGGTGAGTTCCCATCCAGGGGCAGAGGAGGGAACAATAACAGATGCCGCCCTTGTGGCAGAGGGGGTCCGCAAAATCAGGGCAGCAGAGAATCTTTCTCTGAAAAGCCCTTCCATCATCCCTGAAGGGTTGCCCGGCTGCCCACCTCTGGAGGCAGTTGGGGGAAGATTATCGCTGTACCCAAGAGCCTGGCAAGACATAACACAAGACAAATGGGTACAGTCCGTCATATCCGGAGGCTAAGAATTCCCTTCGTTCGTGCCCCCTTAAGATCAAACAAGTCCCTTCCAGATGTTCTACCCAATCTAAGGGACCAAGCAGTTCAAGAAGTCTCAAAACTGCTAAGAAAAAGGGCCATCCAGCAAGTACCAGCAGACCAACAAGGATCCGGAATTTACTCAAGGTTCTTTTTGGTACCAAAAAAGACAGGGGACTGGAGACCCATTCTGGATCTCAGCAGACTGAACAGGTCTGTACAAAGAACTAAGTTCCGGATGGTCACACTACAGTCCATTTTTCCCTTCCTGGGTCAGGGCAATTGGATGTGCTCTATAGATCTTCAGGATGCGTGCTACCACATCAAAATGGACAGCCGCTCCAGAAGATTCATTCACTTCTGGCTGGGAGCCAGCCATTATCAGTTCAGAGCTCTGCCCTTTGGTCTCACTACAGTCCCCAGAGTGTTTACCAAATGTATGGCAGTAGTTACCACTCACCTGAGACGGCAAGGATTCCAGGTGTTTTCATATCTCGACGACTGGCTCCTCACTGCTACCACCAGACATCACCTTCTGTGAGCCAGAGACTGCACTATCGACACTTGCTCCAGGCTAGGTATCACAATAAATTTCGAAAAGTCTGCATTGTCGCCCTGTCAATCTATCACCTTTATAGGCGCAAGTTTAAATACCAAAGACATGTTAGCAAGCCACCCACCAGACAGGGTGTTAGTGATTCGTCAGCATGTGAAGATTTTATTAGCATGCAAAAGAATTCAAGCCAGGTTTGTCCTTCAAACTCTGGGTCTCATGGCAGCAGCGATCGTACTTGTCCCTCTAGCTCATTTTCACATGAGGATTCTCCAGTGGCTTCTTTTCACCCAGTGGTCCTTCCAGCAGCTTCCCATGTCTTACATGATTATGATCACACAAGCATGCAAGAAGCACCTTGCGTGGTGGATGGTCTCCACATCAGTGCTGCACGGCAGACCATTTGTTCTCCCCCCTCCAGTTGCTACAGTGACCACGGACGCCTCCCTGATCGGGTGGGGGGGGGCATTATCAGGGCAGAACAGTCCAAGGCACCTGGCAACCTCAAGAGTACCATCTGCACATAAATGTCTTGGAGATGAGGGCCGTGCTCTTAGTGTTGCAGGCTCTTCAGGACTCTCTTCCTACCGGGACCATTGCAATTCAAAAGGACTGTAGTGTGATACATCAACAAGCAGGGCGGAACCAGGTCCTACCCCCTATGTTGAGAAGCACTCAGACTCTGGCAGTGGGCGATCTTTTCCCAACGGTTTCTGATTGCAACGCACATCCCTGGGAGGTCCAACATCATAGCAGACAGACTGAGCAGAGCAATTCTCATGCCTCATGAGTGGTCTCTGAACCAGGTAGTTGCAGACCAAATCTTCCGCAAATGGGGCCAACTTTGCTGCGACCTTTTTGCAACTCCCTTCAGCAGCAAGTGCAACAATTTCTTCTCTCTCACTTCCCGGGCAATCCCCCAGAGACTCTCTAGTCCACGATTGGCCTCAGGGACTTCTTTATGCATTGCTTCCTTTTCCCTTGATCCCGAAGCTAATTCAGAAAGCTACCGTATTGGGCTGCAAAATGATCCTCATTGCTCCCTACTGGCCTCGACAAATATGGTTCCCGTTCCTGCATCACTATCCTCTCGAGCAGCCTTGGACTCTGGACCTAGTTCCAGACCTCCTGATTCATCAGTCAGGCGGGCTGCACCAATCCCTACGCTCTCTCCAGCTCACGGCTTGGTTGCTCCACTTCCAACTTTAGCCAGGCTTCCAGATATCTCCCCTTCTGTGTGCGAAATCATTTTGTCATCACACAAGTCTACGACTAGAAAAACTTACGCTAGTAAGTGGAAATGTTTCTCTTCCTGGGCAGAGGCTAAAAGTATAGACCCCTTTTCAGCCCCTGTACACTACATTTTGGAATTTCTTGCGGAAATCTTCCATGCTGGGTCCGCTTCCTCCTACAATTAGAGTTCAGTTAGCTGCAATTTCAAATTTTCACATTGGCCTGTCGGAAAACAATATCATGTCTCATAAGCTGTGTAAAGCCTTTCTCAAAGGAACCACTTTGCTCAGGCCCAGGCTGCTCAGGCCCCCAGTGAGAAACCCTCCACCACCGTGGGATCTAAGTTTGATTTTAGCTTCTCTAATTTTGCCCCCTTTCGATCCTGCAGCTTCTTGTTCATTGAAGTTCTTAGCTTGGAAAACCCTTTTTCTGGTAGCTATTACTTCAGCCAGAAGAGATTCGGAACTACAGGCTCTTTCTATTCGTCCCCCATACCTCGTGTTCCACAATGACAGGGTTGCTCTTAGGACTAATCCGTCCTTCCTTCCTAAGGTCTCTTCAGAGAGTAACTTGAATCAGTCCATAGACCTTCCTGTGTTTTTCCCTAACCATTCCAACAGGGCGGAATATAAGTTGCATCAGTTAGATGTTCACAGGCAGCTACGCTTTTATTTGCATAGAACCAAGGACATTAGAAAATCAGATCAACTTTTCCTGTCTTATGCAGTAGGTAAACAAGGTCTTCTGGTCTCCAAAGTAACCTTATCCAGGTGGTTGACTTCTATCATCACTTTCATATATCAGTTGAGGAATAAAGAATTGCCAGTTAAACCAAAAGGTCACTCAACCAGAGCTTTAGCTACTTCGGTGGCCTTTCAGGCTAGGTTGCCCATGGAATCTATTTGCGCTGTGGCTACATGGGCCAACCCACATACTTTCATTTCGCATTACAAGTTGGATTTGGTTTCCAGGAGCAGAGCTGATTTTGGTTCCACTGTTCTGAAGAGTCTTTTCCGATGAGCCACCCCAGGATTTTAGGTGCTAGGGATGCTGTCCCAACCAGCAAGAATGAAGGCGAGATAGACAACTTAACATAAAGAAGTTATGTATCTACCATAACTTTCCATGTTAGTTGTCTTCTTCTCGTCTTCTTTCTTGCGTCCCACCCTCCATCCCCCTATCCTAGTGGACCAAGAAGAGTTCGTCTTGATTTTTCACTGGCTGAGTCTTCTCTGGCTATTCCTTTCTGACTAGTAGTCTCTCCAGTAGGATTTAAGCATTCTAGGATAGGATCCTTTTATTATTATGTCTGCAAATGAGATCTGGGTATCTAGCGCCAGGCATCATGGGATATAGGAGGGCCTCAAGCCAGTAAGCAACTCTTGAGCTTTTGAAGATGGCCGAGTCGGAGCCGAGGATCGGCTCCGAACCCAACCAGCAAGAAAGAAGGCGAGAAGAAGACAACTAACATGGTACGTTATGGTAGGTACATAACTTCTGTTTTTCGAGTTTCAGACCTGAAGTCTTCTAAAAGATAAGTACCCCGTTGTGGATCCTTTTTTCTTGCTCTAACCGATGTCAGAAAAAATTAGTAATCGTCTTGCCTGTGGAAAGCAAATACCTCATAGAGATTTTCATTCTTACTGCGTCACCTGTTTAGGCCCAGACCACAACGTTCCTCGCTGTCGGTTTTGTGCCTTGTTCAAGGCCGAACTATCAGTCGTCGGGCAATTTTTGTAGTTAAATGCTTTCGCTCTCTATCTCCGTACTCTGAAATGGCATCGGTAAGCCATCCAACTACCGATCTTCCGAAAAAAACATAAGGATAAAGATAGAGACAGACCGCATAGGTCCAAACCTGCCGACGACGCTACCGTTAAGCTAGTCGCCAGTCCACTAGTACTCAGTGAGGTGCTGTCACAGCCCCTGATACCCGCTTCTACAGATTCACAGGCCTCAACTGAGACCCATTCGGAGTCCGGTATGCCGCGAGATGCTTCTTTGACTATGGAACCTGCGGATGTCTCTACCTTGGATGGGTCCGGAGCCACTATGCAGGCATCGGCTTCTGACTGTGTATTCAGGCCTACCGATTTTCATATTAGATTGACTACTTTGTTTCAAGCCAAAAATACTGAATTTCTCAGGCCTAAAGTTCTCACTACGCCTAGGAAACCGACGACCAAAGTGCATTCTCAGGCCCACAGGCCTCAAAAACAAATGATTAGAATGGCTGAAGACCTTATTACCTTAATTAGGGGAATCACCACAAACCAAAGCACTTGCAGAACCAGCAAACAAAATGCCTCTTCAAGTTGGTGAACCAAAACAATTTATTTTACAGGGCCTCGAAAGAGTCTCTTTTGGTTCACCAACCTGTAGAGGCGTTTTGTTTGCTGGTTCTGCAAGTGCTTTGGTTTGTGGTGATTTTGGTACTGCTTCCAAGCACTTTTTCCGTCTTGATTGTGCTTAATTAGGGGAAACCAGCCTCCCCTCAGAGACCTAGAACTGAGTTTCCTTCTGATTCTTTTGATCAAGAATCTGCTATCTCTGTTCCTTCCGACTACCAGGACATACCTTTATCTACCTGTGAGGATTCTGATGCAGAGGATTCCATTCCTTCTGCTTCCCCTCCAGAAGATTTTTCTTTTGGTGAAACCCTGCATACCCTTAGGGAGCATTTCCGCTGGGAAAGCCAGGACTACTCTCAGTCCAAAAAGAGACTCGGGAATTTTTAAACCTGCCTCAGCACAGGCCTCTAGCTATCCCTCCAGTTCTGGAGATTGTAGATGATGTTTTCTTGGAACCTAGCCTCCAGCTCCCAGGAAACTTGACCGATACTGTAGAGTACCTGACTCTCACAAATTTCTTTTCAAGAATCCTACTGCGGATCCAGAGACCATTTCCCAAGGACCAAAAGGCATTAAGGTTACTACTACCAAGAACCCCTACCCCTTCTGACAGGGATTCTAGGGCTTTAGACAGCTGGGGTAAGAAGGTATACACCTCTGCTACTCTGGCCATTAGGGCTTTAAATTGCCAGTTTCATATGTTAAAGTATCAGCAGCATGTTATGGGGCTAATTAAACAGAAAATGATGTTGATTCGTGACTGTGCAGAACACAAAGATGTACAAGAGTTAATGCATTCTGCTGACCAAGTTGGTAAACCTACTTTGCAGTGTGGTTTTGATGCTTTAGAACCATCTTGTAGGGCTGCTGTCACTACGTCTGTTCTTAGAAGGCATGATTTGCTTAAAGAACAAAACTTGCCATATCATGTCAAAATGGCAAAATTACTGGATGCAGCCATAAACCAAGAGCGCCTATTTGGCAATAAAGCAGAAGAAGTTCTCAAAAGGATGGAGGAGAAAGCTAAATCTATGCAAACTGTTAAAGATTTCTTACAAGTACAGCCACCTAGATTCAGATTGGCCTTCAAAGAACTGGTCCTTTCCAGTCCCTTCCAAGCCTTTTCAGTCCAAACCCAGGAGCAGCAGACTCCCAAGACTTCAGTCTCAGGTTATGCACAGATCTAAGCAGTGGGGTGCTCCCACGTCCAAAACAGGGAGTAGTAAGCCACCCCCCTATGGTAAACTTGCACAATGACTTATCCTCAACTCCCCCAAGCCTTGCTCAAGTACTTGCACCTTTAGGAGGAAAACTCGCCTTGCATGCAAAAAACTGGGAATACATTACCCAAGACAAATGGGTTTTAAACATTGTTTCCGTAGGATACAGATTCCAGTTACACTCACTCCCAACCCTAAGTGGATGGCCAGACCTCCCCCCAAACCAGTGGGCAGAGGCCCAAAAGCAAGTACTTTCTCTCCTCAGCATCAAAGCTATTCAGCCTGTCCCAGCAGAACAAAGGGGGCAAGGCTTTTATTCAAGACTGTTCCTGGTTCCCAGAAAAGAAAACTCCTGGCGTCCTATCCTGGATTTATCTATTCTCAACACCTTTCTGGTAGTTCCAAAATTCAAAATGCTAACTCTTCCACAGCTGATTCCTATGCTAGCCAAGGATGCCTGGCTGACAACCCTAGACTTAAAAGAAGCTTACCTACACATCCCCATAAGGGACTCTTGCATGAAAATACCTTCGCTTCAGGGCAGGCTCTATGCACTATCAGTTCTCTGCACTTCCCTTTGGCTTATCTACTGCGCCCAGGGTATTCACTAAGTGCCTAGCTCCAGCCATTGCTTTTTGCAGGCAGAGAGGTATTCACATTTACCCATACTTGCATGATTGCCTGATTCAGACGGAAAGTCAGGACTTGCTACTACAGCACCTGGCATTTTTAAAGAGAATTCTAACTTCACTGGGGTACACCATCAACAAAAAGAAATCACACCTAGTACCCTGCCAACAGATTGTATTCCTGGGAGCAAGTTTGAGCACAACTTCCCAGATGGCATTCCTTACTCCAGAGAAACAAATTTGACAGCTTACTTCAACCTACTGGCCACCAAAACCCAGCTATCTGCAAGGAAAATACTACAAGCTCTGGGGTTCATGGCCTCTTGCATTCTATTAATTCCATATGCAAGACTGCATATGAGGAAACTTCAGTGGTATCTAAAAAGTCTATGGTGTCAACATTCTCAAGACCTGGAAACAATAATTCCTATCATTCCGTGTCTAAGGGCAGAATTCCTTTGGTGGACATAGGCCTGCAACCACAACAAGGGACTCTCTTTCACTCTACCCCTTGCCGCCCAAACCCTAACAACAGATGCATCAGATTATGCATGGGAGGCTCACATGGCAGGGCAGTGCATTCAGGGCAAATGGAACCCAAAGCAGATGCACCTGCATATCAATCAAAAAGAAATGTTAGCTGTACAGAATACTCTGACAGCCTTCAAAGGCCTTATTCTTCCAGGACAACTACTGGTAAAGACAGACAACACCACAGTTATGTGGTACATAAACAAGCGGGGGGGGGGCACATTCCTACCCACTCTGCAGACTAGCCATGGCTCTGTGGAACACAGCCTTGAGCAACCAAGTGCACCTGCAAGCTCAATTCCTGCCAGACAAACTAAATTCACTGGCAGATGACTAGAGCAGAAATCTCATGGACCCACATTAATGGAAACTGGAGCCCAAAATATTCAAACTTTTGGGGAACAGATGGGGGACACCAGCGGTGGACCTGTTTGCTTCCCCTCAGAACTGTCAATTGAACAAATCTGCAGCAGAACTCCCCAAAGCCAAGCTTGGAAGGTGGATGCCCTGTCCTTTTCCTGGGAAAGCCTCTCAGTCTATGCCTTTCCCCCTCTGCCTCTCCTCTCAAAGGTTCTACTAAAGGTCAAACAGGACAAACCAAGGACAATCCTGATTACACCAGATTGGCCACGCCAGCACTGGCATCCTCTTTTGCACAGTCTGACAGTGCTACAACCATGGCACCTGCCTCAGACCCCTTCCCTGCTGTCCCAGCAGGGGGGCCAAATTCTGCACCCAAAGCTTCAGACCCTGAACCTTGCAGTCTGTCTAATCCCCTGAACTCACTTCTAGCAATCCTTAGTAAGCAGGTGCTGGATGTCATTCTTGAGGCAAGGAGGCCTAGTACTAGAAAATCCTATTTAGAAAAGTGGAAAAGATACTGTTCCTGGAGCCAGTATCAAGGGATGGCCATAAATGTGCCCAGCTTACCTCATATACTAGATTATTTAACAGAAATGTTCCACAAGGGCCTATCCTTCTGTTCAATTAAGATTCATGCGTCTGCCATCTCAACTCATTATAATACTGAGCCACCCTGCTTCTCTCTCATCCTCTGGTAAAACAGTTCCTTAGAGGGGCCAAAAATGTAAGATCCCCCAGGAGAGCTCCCATGCCAGCCTGGGACCTTAACTTTGTATTGGAAAAACTTACACTTCTCCCCTTTGAAACCGGCTGCTATAGCAGAGTTGAAATTCTTCTCATGGAAAACAGCTTTACTTCTAGCCATCACTTCAGCAAGAAGAGTGTATGAACTGCAGGCCCTTATGGCAGTGGAACATTTCATTATCTTCCATGCAGACAGGGTTTCCCTCAGGACTAACCCATCTTTTTTGCCCAAGGTGGTGTCTAGTATGGCTTTAAACAAGTCCATTCATTTGCCTACTTTTTTTCCCTAATCCTCAAAATAACGGGGAAAGGATGCTGCATTCTCTAGACATGCAGAGACAGCTTAGATTCTATTTGGACAGGAGTAAGCCTCCAGAAAATCTGACCAGTTGTTAGTCAGCTTTGCTGCAGTGGCAAAGAGGAAGGCCATTTCAAAGCAAACCATATCTAAATGGATAGCACACTGCATCCATTTCTGCTACAAGCACCATGGAAAACTTCCCTACAGGGGATAAGAACACATTCCACTAGGGCTACATCTACCTCCACTGCATTTCTCAGAGGAGTCCCTACCCAGGGACATCTTGGAAGCTGCAACCTGGTGCTCGGTACACACTTTCACCAAGCATTACCACTTGCCTATCTTTTCTAAATCCAGAAGCGGATTTGCCATAGCAGTCTTACAGGGCCTGATTGCCAGGCCTAATTCTTCTTAATCTACCTCCACCCTTCTTTAGCTTTGGCAATCAACCCAAATGTGATGACTGCAACAGTGAAACACTAAGAACACAGTACATTTGTGTACACTTACCATAAATGTAGATGTTCGAGTGTATTCACTGTTGCAGTCCTGGTTACCCTCCTTCCAGCCCCCTGATTGTCTTTGCTTGCAACTATCCTTTTTGGTTTGGCATATCTTATACTATGTGTATTTGCTTTTTGCTGGGGGTGTTCCACACCATATAATTGCTTCATATTTTGGGGCACCTGACATCTGGGGCAAGAAAAACTGATGTAATGGTGTTGGCTGCATGTTTTATACCCCTGACGTCATGGAAGAAGTGATGGCCTCCGACGCAGAAATCCCAAGACTCTTGTATTCAGGGTGGCTGAGGGCTACCTGCAGGCAGATAACCCAAATTTGATGACTGCAACAGTGAATACACTACATCTACATTTATGGTAAGTGTACACAACTATACTTTCCTCATTGTCAGCGCAACTGATTCTACAGGCTTAAAGGTTGATGTCTGCTGCCATAATTTTGGTTCCATTGGCAAGATACCATAAGAGAATTCTTCAGTGGACCCTGGCGACTCAGTGGTCTATCTTCTACCAGCCCTTGTCCTCCCAGATCAGGATATCTCAGGTGGTGCTCAGAACAAATTTTACAAGGCAGACATTTCATACTTCCTCAGCCGAAGGCCATGGTGACCACCGTCGCATCCCAGTTTGAGTGAGGGGAGCACTTCTTGGAAAAGGCAGTCCAAGGCACTTGGTTTCCAGAAGAGGCCAACACGCATATCAACGTTCTAGAAATGAGAGCAGTCCTTCTAGTGTTGCAGGCCTTCCAAGACACTCTCCCTTTAGGAGCTATTGCGATTCAGACAGACATGTCAGTAGTCTGGTACATCAACAAAAAAAGAGGAACCAGATCTTACCTCTTATGTTGAGAAGCTTTGAGAGTGTGGTAATGGACGATCTCATCCAATGGAGAAATCCAGTGTGATAGCAGACAAGTTGAGTAGGTCTATCATACTACCTTATGAGTGGTCTCTCAACAAGAAAATTGCAGAGAAGATATTCCGTCAGTGGAGCCAGTCATGCTTGTGACCTCTTTGCATCTCCCCTCAGTAACAAGTGCATCAGGTTTTTTGCCCCGATCCCCCCATTGGTGGAGTCACCAAGCAATGCTTTCCTTCATGACTGCCCCCCCCGACTTCCCTTTGCTTATCCCAGATTCCGCTGATCACCACATTTCTTCAGAAAGCATTTTGATTGAAGAGCACAATAATCCTCATTTCCTCTTATTGACCTTGTCAGATTAGGTTCCCCTTCCTTTGGCCTTGTCTAGTTCATCCTCCATGGATCCTGGATCTGATTCCAGACCTTCAGTCTCACCTGACAGACATGATTCACCGGCCTAAAGTTAACTGCATGGTTTCACCAATTCCATTGATAGCAAGACAGCCCAGGCTGTTCTCCCCTATCTGTCACCTTCTTTTTGTATTCCCACAAAACTTCCACTAGGAAGATTTGCAAAAGTAAATGGAAAAGATTTGATGTGATGTCCTATCTTGCTTTCATTCTATACTGGTTGGGTTTGGAACTGATCCTCTGTTCCAACTCAGCCTTTTACAAAAGCTCGAGGTCTTCAACTAGCTCGTGGATTACACCCTATCCCATGATGGCGTAGGGAATTCCCCAGATCTCCTTTGCTGCTAAACAAGATCGGGTGCTTCACACTGGCTCTGGCTAAGTGATTTCTTTCAGTTGTGTTTTCCTGTAAAATGTAGTCGTTTTTCCTCATAAAATTGCTTAGTAGTAATTTAGATTAGTTAAAATGGTTAACCTTGGTTAACAGCTTTGGCTGTGTTCGTTTTTTTCTTGCTGTGTGAATGTTGGCTGTAGTTACTCTAAAGGCCTATATAGCTACCCTATCCCGGCTTTCTAAGGGTGCGTTCAAAATAATTTTCTTAGGTTTGTTGTTTTGAGCTGTTTAAATTAGTGTGTTTTATATTTAGTCCTCTAAGCAGATATCCAAGTTATCTATCTTTAGCCCAGTTTAGATAGAGTGCCTGTTTCCTTAGTGTGTGCGTATTTGTTAATTCTCTTTTTTTCTTGATTAAGCTAGATCGTTTAAGTTAGAGGGCTGCTTGGCCTGATTAAATTAGAGGGTCTTTTCCCTTTCTGTGTGCATTACTCTTGTTAATTGCATTGGTTGACTAACTGTTTTATGTGGTGGACTGTTCTATCACCTAAGCTAGCTTGTTTAAGTTAGAGATCTGCTCAGCCCGTTGAAGTTAGAGGGTTTTCCCTGGTGTGTGCTTTACATATTTTTCTGTTAAGCAAGCTTCTTATATAAAAAAAAATGTTACTTTTTGGTGTTTCCTCCTTCCAGTAAGCTAGCTCATTTTAGTTAGAAGTCTTCTTAGTCGATTTAAATTAGAGGGTTTCCCATAGTGTGTTATATATATAGTGATTTTTATTTGTTGGCTATTATGATGTCAAAACAGACCAAAGATGCCAAACCCTCTGGGTTCAAAAAATGTTCTAAGTGTAGTCAGAAAATGTTGATGACTGATGGTCATACTGTATGTGTGTGTAATGCCTTGGAGCATTACATCTGCAAGAATCTTGTGCAATTTGCTATTCTTTCAGTCACAGGGTTCTTCTTGAAGGAAGAATAAGTTGATTTTTAGGGGGTTATTGAAGATTTCCTTTTCAGAAGTCATAGGAGAAGGTCAGAACCGTGCAAAACAGACCTCTTGTCCTTCTTCAAAATCTGTGAATTCAGGAAAAAGATAATCTTCTACATCTTCAGAACCTTATTCAGAGCGGAGAAAAAAGTTACCAAAAATGTCCTCATTGGACCCGAAACCTGTCGGGCCAGAGAAATCATCCACCTCTGCTCCTTCAGTATCGGAACTATTAGTGTTTCAAGCTCGAAGCCAGTCCCCAGAACTGGAACTCATTTCTCCGATGTTGAGACCCCCATCTTGCAAGTTTCAAGAACTCCTGCTCCCTCCTGTCTATACTCCAGAAGCCTTTAAGATGACGATGTGGATCGTATGGTGTGGCGACTTTTGAGGACACTGGCGCTAGCCAAACTTTTGTTGGAGCCGACCCAGAGGGTTTCGGAACCAACTAAGCCTACCCTGTCAACATCGATTCCTCCTCCGACCCGATTCGGGACTTTGGAGTCAGAATGCATGAAGCTGATTGTAGTGGAACTGTCTGGCCGAGATCTGTTCCAGGATCTTCAGCCCCAACTACCACTCCAACATCTTTGGTGCAGTCTGAGCTCAAGGAGTCTAGGAACGGATGTTCTCTGATTGGGTCTGGGAGGACAGTCGGATCGGGCATTTGCCTCTCGGGGCTTCGGCACTGGTGAGCTCAGCTCCTACATCGGCCTTGGAGCCGGGGATGCCTTCTAGTTCTTTGGAACCGGGAGCTTCCTTGGATCATGGGCAAAGGGGCCTTTGAGGCGATGAGGAGAGCCCCAAGGGCAGCTACACTATCAGACCCAGTCATTCTTCCCCCAAAGGCACTGGTGTCCATCTCTGCACAACCGCATCCATACAGATGCAGAGACTGACGGCCTTAGGGTGAACCCCTTTCTTCTGAAACCTGTCCAGAATACCCTTCTGAAGAGGTCCCTCGCAAGAGATTATGTAAGAGGAAGCATTTGGACTCCCAGGAGGAGTCCGTCACATCTGACACAGACCTTGATGAGTCAGAGGGGTCCCCACGGTCACCCTCTGAGGATGTCTCCTTTGCAGACATCCTAGAAATACTTAAGCAGAGATGTGGCTGGAAGCCCATCAACTCTTCTGAGGAGGACTCTGTCCACCTGAAGGCTTTTAGGTCTCGCCCTTCTGCCACTTGGGTGTATCCACTTTTAGACGAACTCATGGACCTAGTTTTTCGAAAGGCATGGGAAACTCCAGACTTAGTGGAGCCTGTCCCTCGAAGGCCAAATAAATTCATTACATCCCTCGCTGATAAAACTTTCCTTATGAAAGGTGTCCCGGTAGATGCTTTGGTGGTGGTGGCGGCAACCACCAAGAAGGAACTGTCCGAGATTCCTCTTCTGTCCATTCTCCAAAGAGTCTAGTACGATGGGCAGATATGGAAAATGCACCTTTTCTTCAGTGACTTTTACACTCAGGTCCCTGAATTATCTTACACATTTTATCAGGTTGCAGAGATCTCTCCTGAAGGAGCTAGGAGATGCTCTCTAAGGCTCAGTAGCTATGGGGGTATCGGATAAAGTTTCCTCCCAGCTCTCCACCTTGAATTCCATGGTAAACTCCTCCATGAGACTCATTTCCTGTTCAGCTGATGGAGCGAGTAGGGCAGTGGGTACAGGAATTTCCCTAAGGAGGCATTCTTGGATGCGCTTGTGTAAGTTTGTGGAGCCTTTTAAGTCTTCTTTTGTTAACACCTCCTTCAATGGCTCATCCTTATTTGAGCCTAAAGTCAAAGACAGACTAACCAGGTGTGAACAGGAAGGAAAAACTCTCTCTGCCATAGGAGTCTATTTTTCCGTACCTTCTAGGCCTTATCCAAAAGGTCAAAAGGGAGGAAAAATGTGGTTTTGAAAATCCCAGAGAGTTTTTCAAGACTCTCATGGTGTTTCTTCCCCCAGGGGCAGAGGAGGAAGCAATAATTGAAGATGCTGGCTACGTGGCAGAGGGGGTCTGCAAAACCAGGGCAACAGGGAATCCTTCCTTGGCAAGCCTTTTCAGCTCTCCTGAAAGGAGGCCCACCTGTCTGTCTCTGGAGTCAGTTGGGGGTCACTTATCTTTGTACCCAGAAGCTTGGCTAAAAATCATAAAAGACAAATGGGTACAAAGCATCGTATCCAGAGGTTACTCCATACCCTTCTCTTTTCCTGCCCTACACATAAGGAACATTCCAGATGTTCCACCCAATCACAGGAAACATGCAACACTAGAAATACAGAGGTTGCTAGAAAAAGAGTCATCCAAATAGTCCCTGCAGACCAAATATGATCTGGAACTTACTCAAGGTTCTTTTTAGTTCCAAAGAAAACAGGGGACTGGAGACCCATCTTAGATCTCAGCAGACTGAACAAAGCAGTAGAAAAGTCAAAGTTCCGGATGATAAGACTGCAGTCAGTTCTCCCTTTTTCTGGGAAAAAAATGACTGGATGTGCTCTATAGACCTCCAAGATGCATACTACCACATAAAAATGGACAGGCGTTCTAGAAATCATTTGCACTTTTGGCTGGGAGCCAGTCACTACCAGTTTCGAGCTCTGCCCTTTGATGTCCTTCAAGGATGCATCTGCAGTGATAACAAATGGGTTGTCCTGTCATCAGGCAGCCCTTCGGTCGGCCGGATTCCAAAGTCTGGGTCTGGCTTCGGCTGGTGTCGCACTTTACCCGACGTCATTGCGGCAGTTTTCGGGTATAAAGGCATCAGCCGACGCCATTTTCCTCAGTCTTTCTTGCCGCGTGGCGCCCGAAGCAGAAGCTGTTCGCAAGTGCCGGTCGGTCAGATCCACAGATTACTTCTACCGAATACTACTTCGAAGACTTCTATAAAGCTAAGTACCCCGTTGGGGACTCTTTCTTGCCTCAGCCGATGTCAGAGAAAGTTAATAACTGTTTATCTTGTGGGAAACAAATACCTCATAAAGATTTCCACTCCTATTGTATACATTGTTTAGGCCCAGACCACGATGTAGCAGCTTGTCTAGCCTGTGCTTCTTTTAACCGGCGGACGCTGAAACGTCGCTCGGACTTTGCTGAACAGATTTTCGGCTCCGATTTTGTCTACATTATGCCGTCGGATCCTCCGACTATGCAAATAACTAAAAAACGCAAAGAAAAGGACCGACACTCACGGTCCGCGGTTTCGGCTGAAACCACGGCCAAGCAATCCGCGACTGTCTCTGTTTCGGCCGATACCGAGCAAGCGGTTCTTTCCTCAGCCAACAACTTGCCTTCTACCGAGGCCTCTTCTTTTCTGGTAGAAACGGCTTCTGAAATCCAGCCTTCTGTTGCGATTTCACAGGATTTATCAGACACCATTCCACTAGATATTTCTACTCCTGCACGTGGAGCTGCTAGGCCTCCTCCAGCTATGTCTATTAAGGCCTTTGCCAGGGCTAAAGCAGCCAAAACTTCAAAGCCAGTGCCTGCCAAGCCCCCCTCTCACAGGCCCAGCTCCAGCTCCCATATGCTTTCTTTGGCACAGGATCTCATCACTTTAATCCGTGGATCCCAGCCTCATCCAGACAGGGCCTCTCTCCTCCTCCAGAAAAGAGACCTAGAGCAGAGCCCCCTGAGCCAGTAGCCACAGATGATTCTTCTGATGATTCAGAACATTCTGATCCTCCTGAGGCTTCTTATTCTCCTTACGAAGACTCCGATGCTGAGGAGTCCATCCCCTCAGCCTCTCCTCCTGAGGAATTTTCCTTTGGGGAAACCTTGCATGCTATGAGGGAACAATTCCAGTGGCAGGGCCAAGATTTCTCAGACTCAAGAAAAAGGCTTAGGACCTTTCTACACTTACCACAGCATAGGCCTCTAGCTTTTCCTCCAGTTCTATCTGTTGTTGATGATGCATTTAATGATGCTTGCACTTCTCCTGACACTTTACCTCCGGCTCCTGCCAAACCAGATAGGTACTACAGGGTCCCGGACACCCATCACCACTTATATAAGGCCCCTTTTGCAGATCCAGAGACTATCTCCCAGGGCCCTAAAGCTGTAGCAACTACTTCTTCTAAAAAACCCCTCCCCTCTGAAAGGGATTCCAGGTCCTTAGAGAGATGGGGTAAAAAAGTTTACACCTCTGCTACTTTGTCAGCTAGAGCTTTGAATTGCCAATTTCATATGATTCAATATCAAGAGTTTATGCTTGACCAGTTGACTAAAAAGCTGTCCTCTGAAGAATCTTTAGATAAAAAGTATGTTCAAGAAATGTTACATAACATTCAACAGGTTAGTAACCATTCTTTAAAATGTGGCTATGATGCACTGGAGGCTTCCTTTAGATCAGCCATGACGGGCACAGTTATCAGGAGGCATGCATGGTTGAAAGAACAGGCATTACCAGACCATATCAAATCAAAGCTTTTAGATGCACCTATGGACAAGGTCAATTTATTCGGTGCCCCCGCACAGCAGGTTCTCAAAAAGATGGAAGAGAAAGCAAAATCTGTGCAAACCGTGAAAGATTTCTTACAAGTTCAACCTCCAAGGTTTAGCAGGAACTGGCCCTCCAAGAATTGGTCCTTTCCGGAGTCCTCCAAGGCACAAAGAGGCAGGAATAGGCGCTCTAGAGGCAGAAACCAACCCAGAGGTGCCTACAGGGGTCGCCAGTGGCAGGGTAACAACCAACGAGGCACAGACACAGCCACCACCACTACAACTACTCAATCACAGTGACTTGGCGGTGACACCGCCTACCAGGGAACAACTAGAAGCACCCTTAGGCGGAAAGCTAACCTTATTTTCAAGAAACTGGCACTGCATTACAAGAGAAAAATGGATTTTGCAAACTATAGACCAAGGTTACAGGTTCCTTTTCCATACTCTACCAGAAAAGAGAGGAATGCCAAACCTACCACCTACTCAAAGGGCAGAAGCTCTAAAACAAATATCTCAATTACTAAGAATGAGAGCTGTGGAAAAGGTACCATCTATGGAGCAAGGGAAAGGATTTTACTCCAGGCTCTTCCTGGTACCAAGAAAAGGAAACAAATGGAGGCCTATTCTAGATCTGTCCGCTCTAAACACATTTCTCATTGTTTCAAAATTCAAAATGCTGACTCTACAGCAGCTTCTTCCCATGCTGGGCAAGGAGTCTTGGCTGGTAACTCTAGATCTCAAGGAGGCATACCTGCACGTCCCCATAAGACCAATTTGCAGAAGATACCTCAGATTTCTTGCAGGATCAGAGCATTATCAATTCTCAGCATTGCCCTTTGGCTTATCTACTGCGCCCAGAGTATTCACGAAATGCCTGGCATCAGTAATCGCTCATTGCAGACTTCAGGGGATTCAAATCTATCCCTACCTGGACGACTGCCTGATACAAGCGGACAACAAAACAAATTAACAGAAGACTTACAAAGAGTCATCTACCTGCTACAAGCCCTGGGATACACAGTCAATTCAAAAAAGTCAAGGCTGATTCCATCCCAAATAATAACCTTTCTGGGTGCAGAACTGGACACATCAAAACAAATGGCATTTCTAACTGCAGAAAAGAAAGAACAACTTCCTCTCTACTTTGTGGCATTAACAAAACACAGCCATCTAACTGCAAGAAAAGTGTTACAAGCTCTAGGCTTCATGGCATCCTGCATAATTCTGGTCCCTCATGCCAGGCTTCATATGAGAAAGCTACAGTGGTACCTAAAGAATTTGTGGTCTCAGCACAAGCACAGCCTGGAAGCCAAAATTCCAATAATCCCATGCCTGAAACAAGAGTTCTTATGGTGGGCACAGGCCTGTCAATCAAACACAGGACTGCCCTTCAGCAAAAGTCATCCAAGACAAACTATCATGACAGATGCCTCAGACCTCGGTTGGGGGGCACACATGATGGACAAGTGCATTCAAGGCCTATGGACTCAAGACCAACTGCATCTGCACATAAATCTAAAAGAAATGATGGCAGTAAAATTAGCAATCCAGGCATTCAGACCTCTTCTCCACGAAGGCCAGCTGTTGATAAGGACAGACAACACCACAGTTATGTGGTACATCAACAAACAGGGAGGCACACACTCATACCCACTGTGCCGGCTGGCACTAGACCTATGGGATGTGGCTCTGGGTTACAACCTTCAGTTACAGGCAATTTATGTTCCAGGGAAGGAAAACATTCTAGCAGACATATTAAGCAGAACTATGACAGATGCCCATGAATGGATGCTGCATCCGGACATCTTCAAAGCCATCACAAGAAAATGGGGATTACCACAAATAGACTTGTTTGCATCCCCATACAATCACCAGTTGAAGAAATTCTGCACAAGGACTTACCACCCACTTGCTTGGAAGGTGGACTCCCTATCCTTCAGTTGGAAAAGCATGACAGCATACGCATTCCCACCACTTCCTTTGATGCACAAGGTGCTTCTCAAGATCAAAGAGGAACGTCCGAGGATCATTCTGATAGCCCCAGACTGGCCAAGACAACATTGGTACCCACTGCTGAGGAGCATGTCCCGGGAACAAATATGGAAACTACCCCTGATCCCATTACTGCTGACACAGAACAACTACAACATTCTGCATCCAAGCCTAAAAACTCTGCAGCTAACTGCCTGGAACATTACATGACAGAAATTAACCCAAATTTATCCCAAAGGGTTAAAGACATAATCCTGGAGGCTCGTAGACCTTCAACAAGAAAGAATTATGCAGCAAAATGGAAAAGATATCTCATCTGGAGTGCTGCAAAAGGGCAAGATGTGACACGGGTGAACATGGCCAACATCCTGGAGTACTTGGCTGAGCTCTACCACACAGGCCTGTCCTATTCCTCCATCAAGATACATGCATCAGCTATTTCAGCACAATACAGCTTGGATCCTCCTGTCTTCTTGCATCCTCTGCTCAGACAGTTTCTGAGGGGAATTAAAAATGTAAAACCTCCCAGGAAACCTCCATTGCCAGCATGGGACTTGAACTTTGTGCTAGAAAACTGACTCTGCCTCCTTTCGAGCCAGCAGCTACAGCAGACTTGCAATACTTATCCTGGAAGACTGCCTTCCTGCTGGCAATAACTTCAGCAAGAAGGGTCTCTGAACTACAAGCATTAATGGCAGTACAACCCTTCCTGATCTTCCATCAAGATAGAGTGTCCATGAGAACAAATCCTACATTTATGCCTAAGGTGGTATCCAGAGTCTCTTTAAATCAGGCTATCCACCTTCCTACCTTCTACCCCAATCCACAGAACAGGGGAGAAAAACTCTTACATACCTTGGATGTACACAGGCAATTACGCTACTACCTGGACAGGACAAAAAACAATAGAAAAACTGACCAGCTTCTGGTAGCTTATGCAACAGGAAAAGAAGGAAAACCAATTTCTAAACAGACAATCTCCAAATGGATAGGAAATTGCATTAGACTTTGTTACTCCTACCATGGAAAGAAAACTCCAGAGAACATCAGGCCTCACTCCACAAGGGCCACAGCCACTACCACAGCTTTCTTACGAGGAGTGGCTACCAAGGACATTATAGAGGCTGCTACTTGGACCTCTGTGCATACATTTGCCAAGCATTATAACTTACCCCTATATTCTAGATCCCGTGCTGGCTTTGCCACTGCTGTTTTGCAAGGGATCCTGACTACACCATAATCTATTCTCATTTCCTCCTCCCCTAGTTTAGCTATGGTATTCTACCCATTTGTTATGACTGCAGATGCATCCTTGAAGGACATAGTACAGTTTTGTACCTACCATAAATGTAGATGTCCGAGAGGAATGCATCTGCAGTCGGGATTACCCTCCCTCCTTCCCCTCTGAGGTACTCCTAGGGTACTTACCAATCTTCAGCTAGCTTGGGGGGGATCTATTATGGTGTATTTGTTTGTATATATGTACATACATGTTTACTTTGTGTGTTTGCTCTCTACTATTTGGAAACTTTGGCATTTATCCAAATTTAGCCTACCAAGAGGGCACCTGGCATCTGGGGCAAGAAACACTGAGGAAAATGGCGTCGGCTGATGCCTTTATACCCGAAAACTGCCGCAATGACGTCGGGTGAAGTGCGACACCAGCCGAAGCCAGACCCAGACTTTGGAATCCGGCCGACCGAAGGGCTGCCTGATGACAGGACAACCCATTTGTTATGACTGCAGATGCATTCCTCTCGGACATCTACATTTATGGTAGGTACAAAACTGTACTTTCTCACTACAGCCCCCAGAGTGTTCACCAAATGTATGTCAGTAGTTATGGCTCACCTGAGACATCTAGGATTCTGAGTGTTTCCGTGCCTATATGACTGTCTCCTAACCACCACCACCAAGCATCTACTAATAAAAGCAAGAGATACTACATTGAAACTCTGCTGCCGTTTTTTAGGGATCACAATAAATTATGAAAAATCTGCCTTATTGCCATCTCAGCGTATCGTTTTTATAGGAGCAGATCTAGACACCACAAAAATTATGGTAAAGCTTCCCCCAGAAAGAGTTCATGTCCTTTGACGTCAAGTCTTAATCCTTCTATTCAAGAGGAAGATTCAAGCAAGAATAGTTCTAAAAGTGCTAGGCACCATGACAGCAGAAATGAATGTAGTTCCATTAGTGAGGCTACATATGAGAATTCTTCAGTGACTGCTATTCACTCAGTGGCCCATGCAAGAACTTACCCATGTCCCACCAAATCATAATAACAGACTCTTGCAGCAAAGACCTTCATTGGTGGCTTCACACAACTCATGTGACTTTAGGTTGACCCTTTGTTCTTCCACAGCCTTCAGCCACAGTGACAACGGACTCTTCCCAGATAGGGTGGGGGGCATACCTCTCAACCTCTTAAAATAAGAAATGTGGACAAAGCCATGAAAAAGTGGTACAATTAGGGACAATTTTTAAATATTGCTCTTACAAACTTAGAAAGTTGAGAGAACAGGTTTTGCATTAGCATGAATTTTCTAAAGGGTATGAAGTCTAAAGGTCAAATGTCTGTCATTATTTTCTAACTTCATTCTGTAATGGTTTGCCACTAATTTGCCAGAAAGCCACAATTTTATGAAAAAAGGACCAAAAATATAAGGTGAAAATCTGGACAGTTGAGAGGTATGTTGGTGGTGGGGGGGCATTAACACAGAAGGATGGTCCAAGGCACTTCACAGAATCATGAGGCCCACTTGCATATCAATGTCGTAGAGATTAGAGCGGTGCTGTTGGCGTTGCAAGCATTCCAAGACTCTCTTCTGCTAGGAACGATTGCAGTACAAACAGACAATGTGTCGGATGTTCATCGTGTTTCACTGCTGCAGTCATTGCACTTGGGTTATCCTGCCGTCAGGCGGGCCCGCAGTCGGCCTGAGTTCCAAAGTCTTGGTCCGATGTCAGTTGCTGTCGCCTCTTCCCTGACGTCAGTGCGCCAGGGGTATATAAGAAGCAGCCGACGCCATTTTCTTCAGTCTTTCTTGAAGTGTGGTGCCCGAAGCAAAAGCAGTTCGCAAGTGCCGGTCGGCCGACTCCTGAGATTTCAAATTCGATTTCAGTATTTTCAATTGATGGCAACAAAGTCCCAACTCCCTGCAAGAAAAATTCTGCAGTCCTTGGGATTCATGGCATCCTGCATTCTACTAATTCCATATGCAAGACTGCATATGAGGAAATTACAATGGTACCTAAAAAAGTGTTTGGTCACAACATTCTCACAGCTTGGAGACAGTAATACCTCTAATTCCCTGCCTACAACAGGAGTTTCGATGGTGGGCACAGGCATGTCACCTCAACAAGGGTCAGCCTTTCACTCTTCCCACAGCCAGGCAGACTATAACAACAGACGCCTCTGATTACGCCTGGGGAGCACACATGGCAAGAAAATGTATTCAGGGCAAATGGACCACAGAACAAATGCCTCTTCACATCAATCAAAAAGAGATGTTGGCTGTACAAAATGCCCTAACAGCTTTCAAGGACCTTCTGCATACAGGACAATTATTAATAAGGACAGACAACACCACAGTGATGTGGTACATAAACAAGCAAGGGGGCACTCATTCTTACCCCCTATGCAGGCAAGCCATGACCTTGTGGAACATGGCTATAACTTATCAAGTTCATCTGCAAGTACAATTCCTGCCAGGAAAGATAAATACTCTGGCAGACGACCTAAGCAGAAACATCATGGATCCTCACGAGTGGAAATTAAATCCACAAGTTTTCAGCATGATAATGCAAAAATGGGGGTGCCCAGACATAGATCTCTTTGCCTCCCCACTGAATTGCCAACTACAAAAATTCTGCACAAGGACTTATCACACACAAGCATGGAAAGTGGATGCTCTTTCATTCAGCTGGAAAAACCTAAGCGTTTATGCCTTCCCACCACTGCCTCTCCTTTCAAAGGTACTCCTAAAAGCCAGACAAGACAAACCACAGATGATTCTGATTGCTCCAGACTGGCCACGCCAGCACTGGTACCCAATCGTAAAGAACCTAGCTCAAGTTCCACCTTGGATTTTGCCTCAAATTCCACACCTTCTGACTTAGCAAAACAATCAGATACTGCACAGTCAGCTCAAAACTTTAAACCTGGCTGCATGGAAGATTCAGTAGCCAAACAGACAACTTCTCTCTCTAAAGCTGTTATGGATGTCATTTTGGAGGCCAGGAGGCCTAGCACCAGGAAATCTTATTCAGAAAAGTGGAAGAGATTCTGTGCCTGGAACCAGTCTCAAAACCTTGATCCTCTGGTCTCTAACATTCCTCGGATACTACAATACTTGACTGAGATGCTGGACAAAGGACTATCCTTCTCATCCATTAAGATTCACGCTTCTGCCATCTCGGCTCATTACAACACAGATCCTCCTATTTTTTCTCACCCTTTGCTAAAGCAGTACCTCAGAGGGACTAAAAACATAAGACCGCCCCGGGGAGCACCAACACCAACTTGGGACCTCAATTTCGTTTTGGAAAAGCTCACTTTGCCTCCTTTTGAACCAGCCAATTCAGCAGAGTTAAAATATATATCATGGAAAACTGCTCTGCTTCTGGCAATAACCTCAGCATGAAGAGTCTCAGAACTGCAGGCACTAATGGCAGTGGAGCCTTTTATCATTTTCCACCAAGACGGGGTTTCTTTAAGAATAAAACCCTTCCTTTATGCCTAAGGTGGTATCCAGTGTGGCTCTTAACCAAACTATTCACTTGCCAACCTTTTATCCAAATCCCCAGAATAAAGGGGAGAGACTTCTACATTCCTTGGACATACACAGGCAATTACGCTTCTACTTGGACAAAACAAAAGCTTTCAGAAAAACTGAACAATTGTTTGTATCATATGCTGCAGGATCACAGGGAAAGGCTATTTCAAAGCAGACCATTTCAAAGTGGATAGGACACTGTATCTGGTTCTGCTACACACAGCATGGGAAACCTGTACCATCTAACATTAGACCACATTCCACCAGGGCAACTGCTACTTCTACTGCCTACCTTAGAGGAGTACCTACCAATGATATGTTGGAAGCTGCAACTTGGAGTTCAGTGCACACCTTTACCAAGCATTACCATTTGCCTCTTTATTCTAGATCCAGAGCTGGCTTTGCCACTGCAGTGCTGCAGGGCCTCATAGCCACACCAAATCCTCTATAGAGCCAGCCACCCAAACTCAGCTTTGGGATTCTACCCAAGTGTAGTGACTACAGCAGTGAAACACGATGAACGTAGTACAGTTTTGTACCTACCATAAATGTAGATGTTAGAGTGTCTTCACTGCTGCAGTCCAGGTTACCCATCCGCCAGCCCCTCTTTCTTATCTGGGACTAACCTATACTACCTTTGTGGTGTATTTGCTGGTTAATGAAGGTTTTATTTTTACCGTTTTTGTATGTTTTATTAGCAATATGTATTGCCTGCCATTTTTGGGGGCACCTGACATCTGGGGCAAGAAAAACTGACGGAAATGGCATCGGCTGCTTCTTATATACCCTTGGCGCACTGACGTCAGGGAAGAGGCGACAGCAACCGACTCCGGACCAAGACTTTGGAACTCAGGCCAACTGCGGGCCCGCCTGAAGGCAGGATAACCCAAGTGTAATGACTGCAGCAGTGAAGACACTCGAACATCTACATTTATGGTAGGTACAAAACTGTACTTTGTGTGGTATATAAGCAAACAAGGAGGAACCAGATCTTACCCCCTTTGCCAAAAGGCCCTGAGAGTATGGCAGTGGGTGACCTCTTCCAAATGCTTTCTAATAGCAATGCACATCCCAGGGAAATCCAACGTGATAGCACAGACACTCAGCAGGGAAATTCTGATGCCTTGTGAGTGGTCCCTAAAACAAGACACAGCAGAAATGATTTTCTGAAAATGGGGCCAGCTTTGCTGGGACCTTTTTGCCACGTCCATGAACACCAAATGATGCAGCAGCTACCTTGCCCTAATCCCCCCCTCCGGGCAGTCACCAAGGGATGCACTTGTACATGATTGGCCCTCTGGTCTCCTCTACGCCTTCCCTCCCTTGATACCCAAAGTTCTTCAGGAAGCCAGCGTTTTGGGATAGACCTTACTACTTACTGGCCTCGCCAAATCTGGTGCCCCTTCCTGTGGCCTCATCTTCAGGAGGAGCCTTGGATTCTGGACCCAATTCCAGATCTTCTGACCCATCCGTCAGGAATGCTCCATCTTTCTCTTCAAACCCTCAAGTTGACTGCCTGGCTGCTTCGATTCCAAACATAGCCAGGCTACGTGACCTTTCACCTTCAGTGCAGCATATCCTGATTTCTTCTTATAAAGCTTCGACAAGAAAAATGTATGTCAGCAAATGGAAGAGATTTTCCTCCTGGGTCTTGAAAAATCATATTAACCCTTTCTCTGCACCTATATCTTCCATACTGGAGTTCTTAGCAAAGCTATATCATGACACAGCAGCTGCAGCTATTATTCGAGTTCAATTAGCAGCTATCTCTAATTTCCATGTAGGTGAAGCGGGGCCAAACGTTATGTCCCACAAACTTTGCAAAGTCTTCTTGAGGGTACTGTTCTGTTAAGACCCGCCATTAAACCACCTGTAGCACCATGGAACCTGAATTTTGTGTTATCCTTTATGATTCTTCCCCCTTTGAGCCTGCATCATCCTGTGACATGAAGTTCTTAACCTGGAAGACAATTGTCTTAATAGCTATCACTTCAGCTAGAAGAGTTTCGGAGTTACAAGCATTGTCTGTCAAACCACCATATATGCTGTTATACAAGGATAGAGTGTCACTTAGTACAAATCCGTTCTTTCTACCAAAAAAGTGCTCAGAATCAAACTTAAACCAATCCATAGACTTACCAGTTTCCTTCCCTACTTATGGCAGTAAGGCAGAATATATGTTACACCAACTAGATGTACAAAGGAAATTACATTTCTACTTGCATAGAATGAAGGACTTCAGCAAGGCTGACCAATTGTTTGCGTCCTTCTCAGACTGCGAAAAAAGTGCTCCAGTTACTGAGACCACTCTCTCCAGATGGTTGTCAGATTGTATTACATTTACCTACAAATCCCAGAACAAACAACTTCCTGACAAAGTAAGAGGTCATTCTACGAGAGCCATTTCTACCTCTTCTGCCTTTTGGGCTAAACTGCCAATTGATACCATTTGTGCTGCAGGAACATGGGCAAGACCTCATACCTTTATTACAAATTACAAAGTTGATTTGTCCTCCAGGGACAGGGCTTCTTTTGGGTCCACTGTTCTGAAGAATATTCTCCCTTGAGCCACCTGAGAAAGATGGTGCTAGGGATGCTGTCCCAACCAGTACAGAATGAAGGCGAGATAGGACAACATCACATAAAGAAGTTATGTACTCACCATAACGTTCCATGTGTGTTGTCCATCTCGCCTTCATTCTTAGATCCCACCCTTCTTCCCCCAGCCTTTAGCTCCTGGAGGACCAAGAGGATTCATTTGGTGACTAATATTCTCTGACCCTCTTTTTGGCTTGTAAAGTAGTACATTTTTATATGCTTATATTAGTATACCAGCAAACAAGATCTGGGTAATTCCCTAGGGCATCATGGGATAGGGTGTAATCCACGAGCTAGTTGAAGACCTTGAGCTTTTGTAAAAGGCAGACTCGGAACAGAGGACTTGTTCCAAACCCAACTAGTACAGAATGAAGGCGAGATTGACAGCTCACATGGAACATTATGGTGAGTACATAACTTCTTTTTTATGGGGCACAACAGAAAAACATTGATCCTTTTTCAGCACCACTATCCACAGTTCTTGAATGTTTGGCTTCTAGTTTTAATGATGGGTCCAGTTCATCAATAGTTAAAGTACAGTTGGCTGTTTTTTCTAATTTGTATGTCAGAGTTGACAAATCTACCCTAGCTTCATCATGACTGTGTAAAGCATTTATTAAAATAAACCCTTTTACTGAAACCTCCCTTTAAAGATCCCACTCCACCATGGGATTTGAATTTAGTGTTACTAGTCCTGATTCCATCACCATTTGAACCAGCTGCAAAATGTGACTTAAAGTTTTTAACTTGGAAAATTATATTTTTAGTAGCCATTACTTTGGCTAGAAGAGTTTCAGAACTGCAAGACTTATCTTCTAAACCTCTGTATTTGATTTTTCATAAAGATAGGGTATCCTTATAAATCAGTCTGTCTTTTCTTCCTAAGGTGATGTCAGGATCCAACATTAATCAGTCAACTTTCCAATCTTCTTCACACATTTTTCCAACAAAGGGGAATACATTTTACACTTATTGGACATTCACAGACATTTATGCTTCTATCTGCATAGAACTGACAAATTCAGAAAATCAGATCAGTTATTTGTCTCCTTTTTAGAGTCAAGATTGGGAAAGCCTTTTCCCAAAGTAACTTTAGCTAAGTGGCTAACTGATTGCATTTTCTTTGTCTACATTAAGTTGGGTTTATCCCTTCCAAAACCTTTGAAAGTTCATTCAGCTAGATCCATGGCAACCTGTTCAGTATTTCTCTCCAGATGTTCCATGGATGATATTTGTGCTACAGCCACTTGGTTTAATCCTCATACTTTTATTACTCATTGCAAGGTTGATCTGGTGTCTAGGGGAAGAGCAGCCTTCAGCTCAACAGTACTCAGGAGTATCCTTTCTTAGAGTTCTTTTGGTATTCAGTACTCAGGAATATCCTTTCTTAGAGTCCTCCCAGGATTCAGGTAGCAGGGGACTCTGTCCCACATGTTGAGGAAAGAATGAAAATTGACATCAGATAAAGAAGCTATGTACTCACCATAATGTTTCATCTGTGTTGTCTAGTTTCATTCTTCCTCAGCTCCACTCCCTCCATCCCCCGGTCTTTCCTGTTTATGACTTCTGGAAGAGCGAGAGGATACTGGAGGAACCAGAGTTCCTCCTTTTGAGCTCCAGATAATGGTTTCTTGCATAATCATTATTTCTTACATTGTTATTTAGCAATGAAAAGCAGCAAACAAAATCAGAGGTATGGAGGGGGACTACATATTATGGGTAAGGGAGGAGCTTGAGAGTTTGCAGTAGCCACGAGCTGTAAAAAAACAGCAGAGTCTGATCTGAAGATCTTTCCGGTCTCACATTTTTAGTTACAAGTTTGTTGACTTTGTTTGAGTTTTATTAGAAGAATGAAAATGGCCAACACAGATGGAATGTTATGATGAGTACATAACTACTTTTTATCTATGATAAGACGCATGGTACAGCCTGTGCTTCTACTTGCACTATGTGCAGTCTGCTTTTGTCTTATCTTTATTCTTCTCCCAGATGTAGAAAACAACTTGAATGCTTTCAGAAAACATCTTTTAGCCATGAAAGAAAAAGTATTTTGTTTTTATTGCTCTCTTGTCACCAGAGAACCAGATACACAGTTGCCTTCAGCTACAAGCTTCTCATGTTGGACTGTGAACATTTATTTGTTAAAGGAAAACTTTTTTCATCGCATTCAGTGTTTATTTATTTACTTGCTTTCCCTTAAAACTTGTTAGATCAAGCCAAAGGCCTTAATCCAGTAATTCCCCTGTGCAAAAGTAAAAAAAGTGTATCAATTTTACTTATATCATGATCTGTATACTTTTACAATCATTCCTACACCTCAGCAAAGCAAGATTACAGCCTATTATCTTAAACAAGCTTTTGCCCAGGCCTTTCTCTTTTTACATTGCAGTGCCTACATTTTTTAAAACTAAAGAAAAAAGGCACCTGTTTATTATGTCTAACACACAATAACTAAAAATGGTTTACTATATAATATGCATAATATATCAAGTTTTTTTAATACTGTTAAAAGCAAAATTTGTTTTAGTTATAGTTAACCCCTTTCCTTCATCTTCCCATCTGCTTACTGTTCTTCCAAACATTAATGACATGAAGTAGGGCATATGCTTTGGAGTTCTGTATAGGTTTAACAAAGTCAAAAAGTTATTTCCAAGGGTTTTCTTGTTCAGCCATAATTCACAAATGTAATTACTGCTTTGTAATCTCACATTTATTAATTTATTTCCGAGTTGCTGGTTTTCTTCCTGCTGATCTCCATCTTCCTAACTCCAGTCTCTGCTTCTTTTCCAACATACTCTTGGTTCTTCTAGTCAGTTGGTGTGCTTTTCTCTCGCATGCATTTTCCTTTGGAGCACTGGAAAAGGTTTCACTAGCAAAGTCTCTCTGAGCTTTATTATATCAGAAGAACAAGAAGCAGAGTTCACTTCTGTTTGCTATTTCACTTTTTGTAGGAGAAACTTTTGTATTTTCTCCTTAGCATGTTTTGTATCAAACACTGACTTTGATTCTCCAGGAAAAAAAAACATTCTGAAGATATCTGGGTGCAGCACCTTGAATCTCACACCTGCCTCTCAGCATTCCCAGATTGCTGAAAATAATTATGTTCCACAAACACTCTGTCTACCACTTTTACTGTTTTGTCCTTCTGCCACAGTTTTGTCAGAATCAACTTTTCCTGCTGGTAAGATTGCATCTGCATTATTAGATGTCTTGCCTGCTTTCTCATGGCCAGGTTTGGAGCATGCGCACAATGCTATGGCATACTAGTCCAGTTGTTTGTGCTTTCATAAAAATAATATAGTTTGATGTTCTTCGTGTTTCACTGTTGCAGGCATCACACTTGGGTTATCCTGCCAGGGGTAGCCCTCAGTCGGCCTGAATACCAGAGGCTTAGTATTTCTGCGTCGGTTACTGTCACTTTAGTACTGACGTCAGGTCGTCAGGGGTATAAAAACAGTCAGCCGACACCATTACATCAGTCTTTCTTGCCGAGGAGCCTGAAGCAGCAGTTCGCACAAGTGCCGGTCGGCCACTACCTGAGTTTTTGTTTCAGAAATTGAATCATCTTGAAGTCTTCTAAAGCTAACTACCCCATTGGGGATCCTTTTTTCTTGCTCTAACCGATGTCAGGAAAAAGTTAACAATTGTCTTACCTGTGGAAAGCAAATACCACACCGAGATTTCCATTTTTACTGCGTCACCTGTTTAGGCCCAGACCACGACGTACCTCGCTGTCGGTTTTGTGCTTTGTTCAATGCCCAAACTATTTATCCTCGGGCCCTTATTGTAGCTAAAGACTTTCGTTCTCGATCTCCGTATTCTGAAGTGGCTTTGGTAAGCCATCCGACTACCGGTCTTCCAAAAAAACATAAGGATAAAGACTGAGACAGACTGCACAGGTCCAAAACTGCCGACAATGCTTCCGTTAAGCTAGTCACCAGTTCGCCGGTACTCAGTGAGGCGTTTTTGCAGCCCCTGATGCCCACTTCGATGGATTTGCAGGCTGCTACCGAGACCCGTTCAGAGTCCGGTATGCCACGAGACTCTTCTTTGACTATGGAACCTGAGGATGTCTCTACCTTGGATGAGTCCGAAGCTGCCGTGCAGGCACCAGCTTCTGAGGAAGCTCTTTGCACTGCCGATATTCGACACAAACCGACAACTTCTCTCGCATCTTCAGTTCTTTCTAAAACTACAGAGTTTCTAAGGACAAGAGTATGAGCTATGCCTAAAAAAATGACGACCCAGTCTCAAGTGCCTGCTTCCTTGCCACAATCTCAGATGCTTAAAATGGCAGAAGACCTGATCATGCTGATTAGGGGAAGCCAGCCTTCCCCTGCTAAAAGAAAGAGACTTGTCACCAGCAGCTTTATCTGACCAAGGGTCCGACTGTGAGGTTTCTGATTATGAAGACATGCCATTATCTGCCTATGAGGATTCAGATGCAGAGGAATCAATTCCTTTTGCCTCCCCTCCAGAGGATTTTTCTTTTTGTGAAACCCTACATACTTTGAGAGAGCATTTCCATTGGGAATGCCAGGATTATCCTCAGTCCAAAAGAGACTCGGGGAAGTTTTAGATCTGCCACAACACAGACCCTTAACTATCCATCCTGTTCTGGATGTTGTGGATGATGTCTTTATGGAATCCAGTCTAACTTCTGATACTTTACCCCCTGCTCCAAGGAAAACCTGACAGGTACTACAGAGTCCCTAACTCTCACAAATTTCTCTTCAAAAATCCTACTGCTGACCCAGAGGTCATCTCCCAAGGACCTAAAAGAATAAAAGCAACTGCATCTAAGAATCTCACCCCCTCGGACAGAGATTCCCGAACTTTAGACAGATGAAGTAAAAAAATATACACCTCTGCAACTCTCGCCATTAGAGCATTACATTGTCAGTTCCACATGCTGAAATACCAGCAACATACTATGGAACTTGTTAAGCAAAAATTATTTGCCTTTCCTGACTGTGCAGAAAATAAAGAATTACAGGAGCTTATGCATTCTGCATGTCAAGTCAGCAAGCATACCCTGCAATGCGGGTTTGCCACCCTAGAAGCATTGCAAGGCAGCAGTCACAGGTTTCGTACTTAGAAGGCATGCCTGGCTTAAGGAGCAGACCTTGCAAGATCATGTCAAATCAAAATTATTGGACGCTCCTCTGAACAAGGAAAATCTGTTTGGCACCAAAGCAGAAGAGGTTTTAAAAAAGATGGAAGAAAAAGTTAAGTCTATGCAGACAGTCATTTTTGCAAGTGCAGCCTCCAAGATTTAGTAGGCATTGCCCCTCAAAACATTGGTACTTTCCAGCACCCTCAAGGACATCTCAAACTAGGCTCAGGGGAAACAGACCCCCCCAGATTACAGTCTCAGGATATGCAGAGATCTAAACAATGGAGTACCTCCACTTCTAAAGCAGGGAGTGCTAAGCCACCCACCCCCCCTTACAGAAAGAATAGACAATGACTTCTCAACTCCACCCCTCACTTCTGCCCAAATGCTCGTGCTCCTAGGAGGAAAACTTGCCCACCATACAAAAAACTGGACCTCCATCACCAAAGATCGATGGGTCCTCAACATAGTATCCCAGGGGTACAAATTTTATTTCTACACACTGCCAACCCCAAAAGGGTTCCCAGACCTTCCTCCAAACCAGTGGGCAGAGGCACAAAACCAAGTTCAGTCCCTGCTGCCCATAAGGGAGTTCAGCCTGTTGATGCAGAACAGATAGACCAAGGTTTTTATTCCAGACTTTTCCTTGTACCCAGAAAAGAGGGCACCTGGTGCCCAATCTTAGATCTATCCATTCTAAACACCTTCCTGGTGGTACCAAAATTCAAAATGCTCATCCTACAGCAGCTTCTCCCTATGCTGTCCAAAGATGCCTGGTTAGCCACCCTAGACGTAAAGGAGGCCTATCTGCACATCCCAATAACGGACTCCTGCAGGAAATATCTACGTTTCAGGGCAGGATCTATGCATTATCAGTTCTCTGCATTTCCCTTTGGCTAATCCACTACTCCCATAGTTTTCACAAAATGCCTGTCTCCAGCCATTGCCTATTGCAGACAGAGAAATATTCAATTATACCCCTACTTGGACGATTGCCTAATTCAGCCAGACAGTCAGGAAAAGGTGTTGCACCTAATTCAGCCAGACAGTCAGGAAAAGGTGTTGCAGCACCTGACATTTGTAAAGGACCTTCTAACCTCCCTGGGGTACACTATCAACGAAAAGAAATCCATACTAGTCCCCAGTCAAAAATTGTATTCCTGGGAGCAAGCTTGGACACAGCATCCCAGATGGCATTCCTTACTCCAGAAAAACAAGCCTATCTGACAGGCTACATTGCTCAAATGGCCTCCAGAACCCAGCTATCCGCAAGGAAAATCCTGCAGGCTATAGGGTTCATGGTCTCCTGCATTCTACTAATTCCATATGCCAGAATGCATATGAGGAAACTTCAGTGGTACTTAAAAAGCCTTTGGTGCCAACATTCTCAGGACCTGGAAAATATCATACCTATGATACCTTGTCTAAGGAAAGAGTTCCTTTGTTGGGCAGCAGCATGCAATCACAACAAGGGGCTTCCATTTACACAACCCCATGCCGCCCAGACCCTAACCACAGATGCAGCAGATTGTGCTTGGGGTGCACATTTGGATGGCAGGTGCATTCAGAGCCACTGGAGCCCAAATCAAATTCATCTGCACATCAACCAAAAAGAGATGCTAGCTGTTCAGCACGCATTGACAGCTTTCAGATCCCTTATCTCACCAGGGCCCTTACTTATCAAAACCGACAACAGTACAGTGATGTGGCACATAAACAAGCAGGGGGAACCCACTCTTATCCACTCTGCAGGCTAGCCATGACCCTGTGGAGCACAGCCTTAGCTATGCAAATTCATCTGCAAGCTCAATTCCTGCCAGGCAACCAAAACTCTCTAGCAGACAACTTAAGCCGAAATCTCATAGACCCACACAAGTGGCAATTAAACCACAACAGCTTCAGCCTTATGACCCAGAAATGGGTTACTCCAAAGGTGGTCCTATTTGCCTCCCCCTACAACCACCAGCTCAGCAAATTCTGCACCAGGGTACCTCACAGCAAGGCCTGGAAAGTGGATGCCCTATCCTTCCACTGGCAAACCTCTCAATCTATGCATTTCCCCCTCTACCTCTTCTTACAAGAGTATTACTCAAGTTAAGGGAGGAAAGACCAAGGGAAGTCCTGATTGCCCCAGACTGGCAATGCCAACACTGGTACCCACTACTGCGCAGTCTGACACCATTGCCTCCATGGCACCTACCCCAAATCTCTACTCTCCTAACTCAGCAGGAAGGACAATTCTTGCATCCACAGTTGCAGACCCTGAACCTTGCAGCCTGGCTTATCCCTTGACTTCTCCTCCAGTGGCCAGTCTAACCAAGCAGGTACTGGATGTCATACTTGAAGCCATATGACCCAGTACAAGGAAATCCTATGCTGACAAGTGGAAAAGGAATTGTTCCTGGATTCACACTAAAGGAGCGGATACAGCCAGCACAGCCCTCCTTACCTCTCATCCTGGATTACCTAGCAGACCCTACTCCACAGAGGCCTCTCCTTCTCCTTCATTAAGATCCATGCCTCCGCCATCTCTGCTTATTACAGCACTGAGCCACCTCTCTTCTCTCACCCTCTCATCAAGCAGTTCCTGAGAAGGGCTAGCAACTTAAGGACACCAAGAAGAGCCCCCACCCCTGCTTGGGACCCTAACTTTGTGTTGGAAAAGCTCGCACTACCCCCCTTTGAGCTTGCAGCGTCAGCACAGTTAAAATTCCTCTCTTGGAAAACAGCCTTGCTTCTGGCCATCACTTCAGCTAGAAGAGTGTCTAATCTACAAGCACTTACGGCTGTGGAATCCTTCATTATTTTTCATGCAGACAGGGTCTCCCTCAGAACTAACCCAAATTTTATGCCTAAAGTGTTGTCCAGTGTGGCACTCCCCAATCTATCCATTTGCCCACCTTTTTCACTAATCCTCAAAGTAAGGGGGAAAGGATCCTGCACTATTTAGATGTGCACAGACAGCTCAGATTCTACCTTGATAGGACTAAGCCCTTTAGGAAATATGACCAGTTACTAGTCAGCTTTGCACCAGGGACAGAGGGAAAGGCCATATCAAAACAAACCATCTCCAAATGGATAGCACACTGTATCCATTTCTGTTACAAACGCCATGGGAAACCACCCCCTCATGGAGTCAGAAAGCATTCCACTAGGGCAACTTCAACCTCTACAGCCTTTCTGAGAGGAGTCCCTACCAGGGACATTCTGGAAGCTGCTACTTGGAGTTTTGTTCATACCTTCACCAAGCATTGCCACCTGCCTATCTTTTCCAAATCCAGGGCGGGCTTTGCAACAGTAGGTCCTGCAGGGCATACTAGCCAGCCCCAACTCTTCTTGACTGCCTCCACCCATTCTTCAGCTTTGGGAATCAACCCAAGTGTGATGACTGCAACAGTGAAACACGAAGAACATAGTACAGTTGTGTACACAACATAAATGTAGATGTTCGAGTGTATTCACTGTTGCAGTCCTGGTTTCCCACTCTCCAGACCCTTTGTACCTCTCTCTCTCTCTCTCTCTGTCTTCCTCACTCCTTACAGGGTTATTGGTATTTACTTTTTACTGGTGGTGTTTTTCCACCATAACTTAGCTCCCTGTTTGGGGGCTGCTGACATTTGGGTCAAGAAAAACAGATGTAATAGTGTCGACTTCCTGTTTTTATACCCCTTACGACCTGACGTCAGTACTGAAGTGACAGCAATCGACTCAGAAATACTAAGCCTCTGGTATTCGGGCCGACTGAGGGCTACCCTTGGCGGGGATAACCCAAGTGTGATGACTGCAACTGTGAATACTCTTGAACATCTACATTTATGGTAAGTATACACAACTGTACTTTCCTTCCAGTTTCTCTGGTATAGCAGAAAATCTCATGTTTTCTATGCATGCTCTGTCCTCTGATTCTTTCACTTTTGAAACATCCCTTCTTGAGTAGTATCATACTCAGCCCTCAGCCAGCCTTTTCTTCATTTTGGCCTCTGACTTTTGTAGTTTTATCAGCTCCTGTGAATATCTGTTTAAAGCTTTTTCCAGTCTTTTGTTATTTGAGTTGATATAGATATACTCCTTCAGTGTTTAGGTTATATTAATCAATGCTGATAACATTTGACTTTTTTCCTCTAGATTATTGGAAGTTGTGTCTTACACCAGAATGGGAGCTTGAACTGCTTTTTGCTGAACAGCTGCAGGATTCTTATCAGACCGTGTTTTTCCCCACCTTTTGTGATTGATTTTCTTTCATGTTCTCTATGTTTCTTCTTTGCTGGCATCCAGGCAGTACATTTACTAGCCAGTAACTGAAATTTACCCTAAAAGGCAAACTCACGTGCTCTCTTTTCTGAGTTCTGTTTTTACACTGGGAAACAGAAGTTAAGCTGTTATTCAGTTTGCAGCCATGTTTTAAGTTCAAAGATTCCCTTCTTTCTGAGATGAGGAAGTGCAATGAGTCCTCCGAGAATTGACCTGTGGTTATTATACCTTCTCTCTAGGCACTTTTCAGGGAAAAGAAGCGTTGGGTCATCTCACTTATGGACCCCACGCTCAGTGGTGCTATTGTTCTGCCTTATAACATTTCAGGTACTACTCCCTCTGTTATTGAGGAGGCAGACACTATCTACAGCTGTCTTGTTTAGTGGAGATAGATCCTTTGTAAGTATCCATGATTTATTACTTAAATTTAGTTGACTGGGATAGCCATACTGGCATTGCCCATTTTCAGAGGGGACCTGGGTAGTAGGCATAAAAATAAATACGTAAATAAAGTATACTTCACTGTTTAGAAGAACAATTTATCTTAAATGACATCAGTGTTAGTAGCATGCCTTAAACAATAGAACAAAAATAGTATAAATGTTGTTGTCAATGAAAAATTTATTTATTTTTTAATGTGAAGTAATAATAACGTGAGGTGTAGAAATTAGAAGGGCAGAGAGTATTAGTGAGAGAAACCATTGGTGAGATAGAAGGTAAAGTAAGTTGGACTGGATTTGAACGAGTGTGAAGGGAGTAATGAGACTGACAAAGTGTTGGAATAAGGTGTGAAAAAGAGGTTAGGTGTGTTAGTGTGTGAGAGGAAGGATGAAAATGCCACTGGGTAGAAATGCCTGATGATCCAAAGGGGGTGGCCAGTAATTAATGAAGAGTGATTTTTTAATGCTTAATTATGAACATAAACCATATTAGCATTTCTGTTAATAACTTGACCCAGGTAGAGTATATATGGCACTTCATGCTATCAAATGAAAGCATGCATAATGCTGCATAAGTTGTCACTGATACTTCCTGTCTACTTACTATGAATTTTCAGATATGTATACTTCCTTATTAAAATATGCAAATATATTGGGCGTCACCCACCAGAGTACAATGTGGAACAACATTTCACATGCCCAGTCACCACAGAGGTTGAGGAATGGCTCCTCAGACAAATGAGGTACTCACTACCAAAGAAAAGGCTTTTCATTATGAAAATATGGTATTTGCCATATGTTACTAATTGCATCAATAACTCGAATCAGAGGGTGTTTGTAGTACTCCATGGTATAAATGAAAGGCATATACACTGTGCTGGAAAAACTTTACACTGATAGTGTCTGACTAGCACTCCTTTGCAAGATGTTTACTTTTATTTGTCCATTAAAAACACAAATATACATAGAGTGCAATGGAAAAGTATTTGCCCCCTTCCTGATTTCTTATTTTTTTGCATGTTTGTCGCACTTAAATGCTTCAGATCATCAGACAAATATAAATTTTAGACAAAGATAACCCAAGTAAACACAAAATTATTATTTTATTTATTAAGGAAAAAAAATTATCCAAACCTACATGGCCCTATGTGAAAAAGAAATTGCCCCCTAAACCTAATAACTGGTTGTGCCACCCTTCGCAGCAACAACTGCAGTCAGGCATTTCCAATAACTGGCAATGAGTCTTTTACATCACTGTTGAGGAATTTTGGCCCATTCTTCTTTGTAGAATTGTTTTAATTCTGCCATGTTGGATGGTTTCCAACAAGAACTGCCTTTCTAAGATCATGCCACAGCATCTCAATTGGATTCAAGTCCGGACTTTGACTAGGCCACTCCAAAACCTTCATTTGTTTTTTTTTTTAAGCCATTCAGAGGTGGACTTGCTGGTGTGTTTTTGATCATTGTCCTGCTGCAGAACCCAAGTGCGCTTCAGCTTGAGGTCACAAACTGATGGGCCGGACATTCTCCTTCAGGATTTTTTGGTAGAGAGCAGAATTCATGGTTCCATCAATCACAGCAAGTCGTCCAAGTCCAGAAACAGCAAAGCAGCCCCAGACCATCACACTACCACCAGCATGTTTGTCTGTTGGCATGATGTTCTTTTTCTGAAATGCTGTTACTTTTACGCCAGATGTAACTGGATGTACACCTCCCAAAAAGTTCAACTTTTGTTTAGTCAGTCCACAGAATATTTTCCCAAAAGTCTTGGGGATCATCAAGATGTGTTTTGGCAAAAGTGAGACACGCCTTTATGTTCTTTTTGGTCAGCAGTGGTTTTCGCTTTGGAACTCTGCCATGCATGCAATTTTTGCCCAGTCTCTTTCTTATGGTTGAGTCATGAACACTGACCTTAACTGAGGCAAGTGAGGCCTGCAGTTCTCTAGATGTTGTTCTGGTTTCTTTTGTGACCTCTTGGATGTGTTGTCGCTGCGCTCTTGGAGTAATTTTTGTAGGCCAGCCACAACTGGGAAGCTTTACCACTGTTTCATGTTTTCTCCATTTGTGGATAATGGCTCTCACTGTGGTTCGCTGGAGTCCCAAAGGTTTAGAAATGGCTTTGTAACCTTTTCCAGACTAATAGATGTCAATTACTTTCTCATCTGTTCCGGAATTTCTTTAGCTCGTGGCATGTCTTCCTTTTTGAAATCTTTTGGCCTATTTCACTTTGTCTGACAGGTTCTATTTAACTGATCTCTTGATTCAACAGGTCTGGCAGCAATCAGGTCTGGGTGTGGCTAGTGAAATTGAACTCAGCTTTCCCAAAAATGTGATTAACCACAGTTACTTAATGATTTAACAAGGGAGCAATTACTTTTTCACATAGGACCATGTAGATTTGGATATTTTTTTCCCTTAATAAATAAAATCACTTAAAAACTGCATGTTGTGTTTACTTGGGTTATCTATGTCTAATGTTTAAATTTGTTTGTTATCTGAGACATTTAAGTGTGACAAACATGCAAAGAAATAAGAAATCAAGAAGGGGGCAAATACTTTTTCATTGCACTGTCAAGCCATAAATATGCAGGCATCTATGAAACTGATGTACGGCAAATTGAAGATCACATTTGCGTGAACAAAAGTCACTTTGATAATTTAAGTCTATCAGCTATGATTCGAGCGGCATTTATAGATTGCCTAATTATGATAGTACAGATCGGATAATTCCTTGTTCAATATTAAATCGGTTATATTTGGTGGACATGTGCCTGTTGTCAAGAAGAGTGTTTGCTTGAACTGTAGTATTTTAGCTTTCTTAGTAACTTTTTCATTTCTTGTGATATGTATATACATTTGTTTACAGGTAGGTTGCAAGACCACACTTTCAAGAATTTAGTTCAAGGAAATGCTGTATAGCTATAAAGTCTGCAAATGTCAGGAGGCATGAAATTCCACTCAGGCTAGGTGTTTATAAGTTAACAGATCTACATGAAAACACTGAAGACAGTTATCAATGGAAGTTTCTCACTCAGAAGAACTTAACGCACTGTAGTATGTAAAAAGCTTGTGCCGGCTCATGTTGTAATGAAAACTATCTTGAAGGAGGTTGCTGGCTTATACAGGGAGATATTGCTGCTAAAGAAAAATGGTCAGTGCCACCTTGCTTCAAAAGTGAGTAATCACAATTAATACTGTTTAGATGACATTTGCTTTTATCTGAGAGTACTTTACACACTGGTACTGTGTGTCATAGGTTCATAGATTAGTACTAAGCTAACTGCCCTTGTGGGACATTTTAAGCCTAGCCAATTACCCCATGTGAGAATCAAACCCTGCACCTTGTGTCTGTAAGGTAAACACCTTAACCATTCTGCCAACCTACCAGCCCAAATAATCAGCCCTTGCAGGTCTTGAATCCAGGACCCTGTACACCATTAGAACAGCAGTTTACCACTAAGCCATTTGAGCTTTGTCCCTGCATAACTACTGGTTGAATCTGCAGCTGGAGGAACACTATCAGCTAAAGTTTTAAGCTGATGAAAAACTAAAATAGGCATTTCTTGTATCCCCTTATTTATATATTACAACCGTATGGCTATACAACCATGGGGGAAGGAAAATATTTAAAAAAAGTGAATCACAGGGGTGAGTTCCTATATAAATAAGTAAGTAGAGCAACTTCATTGGCACTTGACTTAGGGAAACAACTTTAACATGGTCATCTATTCCTTAATTTTCTGTTCCACTAATCATTGTTACATTCCTTTGAAAATTGTTTTTTAATATTTCAGAGCAGTACCCTGTTTTATGCCACAAGATATTCAATGTCTCAGAGATAGTTGGATTGCTATGGAATTTTTCAGAATATTTTTGGGAGGTGAAAGCATTTCCTTAAACCAACTTCAAGAAGTCAGTGTCCTGAATGCATTATTATAGCAATAACCCACGCCTGGGTGTGGGTAATGCTGGATTTACCCACGGTTGGTGTGGTTTGGTCCCGAGGCGGCCGAGGACCAAACAAAGACAACCGTGGGTAAATCAGCATTACCACCAGAAGTGGTTATTGTTATAATGACATTATTTAAGAAAAGAAATAATCACTTTTCTTAAATAATGGCATTGTATAATGCCTCTTTGCTGCCCTTCCGCAGCTGTCTGGTGTTCCGTGGCAGTTCTGATGTACTGCGCATGCCTACGCAGTACATCAGAGCTGTGGGCAAAAGCAACGGAGAACGCAAGATCTCCGTTGCTTTTATCTCGCTATGTTAAATGGGTTTAGCATGGCGAGACAGCTAAAATAAGCAACGGAGATCTCCGTTGCTTATTTTAAAGCTGTCTCGCTATGTTAAACTCATTTAACATAGCGAACAGGTTTAAAGCAACGGAGATCGCAAGATCTCCGTTGCTTTACTATTGTCGCTATGTTAAAGGAGTTTAACATAGCGAGACAGCTTTAAAAAGCAACGGAGATCTCCGTTGTTTTTTAATCTGTGTCGCTATGTTAAACTCTTTTAACATAGCGAGAATGTATACTAACGGAAAAGTCCGGCGACGGACCTTTTTCCGTTAGTATATTGAGGGATTTACAACGGGCACGCTGGTTGGGCTGGCCAATCAGCGTGCACGTTTTAGAGTAGGCATTGTATAATTAGTATTTTGTGTGTGTAAGTAATGTCAGAAGAATTTTATATGGTACTAGCTGTGAACTTATTTTAAAATAACAAGATCTTACTTTCTCACTACAATCTTGGATAGAATAGCCAAGAAGAGTCTTTTTTTTTTTTTTTTTAATCCAGTTTTTTTTGTAGCTTGCACTGGGCATGTATGTAGACCTAGTGCAATGTAATCTTAAAGGAATAAGTGCAGTATTACATAATACGTGCACGCCATCTGTACTGAAAGACTAGCCTAAAAGTAGTTCAATACAAACGTGTTATTAAAATAATCAGTTTTGGTGTTAATTTAATAAAAATGAACATAGGAGGAATTGTAATTATGACAAATACTGTATCTCTCTTGTTTTCTGAAGAAAGTAAACTGGGATGCCTTGGCTGCCAAAAAGCTGAAAGCTCCTTTTAAACCAATAATCCGAGATGAATTGGATGTTAGTAATTTTGCAGAGGAGTTTACTGAAATGGATCCAACTTATTCTCCTGCCGCCTTGCCTCAGAATTCGGAGAGAATATTTCAGGTACATTTAAACTGCAAATGAAGTCTTGAAAATTGGATTTTTTTCTTTTTGTTAATTTTCATTTTCTGTGTACATTTGGCTTTCTTTTCCTTCTTTTTCCCTGCCTGATTTCCTTCCCATTCCCTTTCCCTTTCCCTTCCTTCAGTATTATGAGTAATGAGTATAATTCTAGGTCGGAACATTAATTCCTAAGACAGACCCAACATCATCAGCATTCTAACATCCCTGTGTTAGCAGTTGCCCAGGAATTGCACTCCATATGTATTTAAATTTGTTTAGTCATTGGCCAGTGAAATAGTTTCTCATTCCTCTTCTGCCATTTCCTCTGGCTAATTAAGTCTTAGAATATCGTCCAAGGAGCCGTCAGTGCAAGACCTTTAGCAACTCAATTCTTGCTACGTGTCCAGTCATTGCAAATTTATGTCTACTAGTTATTAACTTTGTCTACTATGTTACCATTTGAAACTGCCCTTCACAACCACCAGCTATTTGTAACCCTCTTTTCTTCTGCTTTCTTCTTTCTTTCATCAGTTACCAAAGCATTCCTCAAGGTATTTTGCCCCTGCCCTTCTTATTGTTTTGTTCATACTTAGACAAGCTGGAAGAAATTAGTCAGTTGCCATTAGTTACCATTTTGTCTTACTTAGAGCATACAATGGTCTTTCCAGATTTGCTTCCTCCATCTCACTTGTTAATTCATGTTTTGCCCAGTTACTGATGTGTGCTGCCTCCTTTGTGTTATGCTGTTCCTAATCACTTGAGCCTGACTCTCCATTTTTCACATATTCTTATCC